>NW_012150174.1:12229527-12383469 GCF_000956105.1 Propithecus coquereli
GAAAAAACTAGCCGGGCATGGTGGCGCATGCCTGTAGTCCCAGCTACTCGGGAGGCTGAGGCAGGAGGATCGCTTGAGCCCAGGAGTTTGAGGTTTCTGTGAGCTAGAATGATGCCACGGCACTCTAGCCCGGGCAACACAGTGAGACTCTGTCTCAAAAAAAAAAAAAAAAGATGAGCTGGATCTACAAGCAAAGAGGGGTAGAAAGAACAGCACAAGAAAAAGTTAAAGCAGGAGCAAGGACATAGGGGTGGGTGAAAAGCACTGTGTGAACCACCAGCAACTAGGCATGGTCCTGACAAGGAAGAGATGGAGGCAGGCTTTGACTGACGTAACATTTGTGCCTTCACCAATTGCCTCTATAGATAACATTGCTATTGTAAAACCTAAGACTGGTCTTTAAGATATCTTCCAGACTCTGCATTTGGGGAGACCAGCTGACACCAAACAGACCAGTGGCCATGCCTGGGAACTGACCCAACAGGTCCTGTGACCACTACTAAGGAACTGTCTCAGTGCATAAAGACAATTTCTGCTCCTCAATCCTGTGAGTTCATCCCCAGCCAATCGACAGACCCAATTCCCCAGCCCTTTGTCTGCCAAACTACCTTTGAAAACCTTAGCCCCAAATTCTCACAGAGGATTTGAGAAAGTCCTTGTCTCCTCGCTCAGTACCTTGTGATATTAAACTCTTTCTCTACTGCAACCCTGTTGTCTCAGTGTATCGGCTTCATCCTGTGCAGCAAGCAAAGAACCCAGTTGGGCAGTAACGAGATCAACAGCCACGTGAAGTCCTCCAGCAGGGGTTTTCACTCCCTACCCTGGACCTTCATGCTCTGCTTTCCCTTCCCAAGTGTGATTTATAGATGTGCTTTTCTTGATTTGGGAAAAGGTCTCAGAATTAGCTTAAACATTTTGATGCAGTTGTATAGAATAAACACACCTACTAGGTTGAACAGAGCTTAATTTTGAAAAGTCAATTAAATATGTAATAATTTTAGGAAATTTAATGTCTTCCAGTGTACTTTTTTCTGAGAAGGAGATTTTTTTTTAATGGACATAGCACGTTGAGAGTAAGAGAAAGAGAGAGAGAGAGAGAGAGAGAAGAACAAAAAGACCCTTAAATGTGTTTGTTTGAAAAGAGGGTATGAGATAAAAAACTTTCTTTTCCTTCCAAAGGTTTAAAGGCTTTTATTGATATGTTATTGACAATATTAACATTTTTGGCACCATTCCAACTATTAGCTTTTCATCGCAAAGATGCTCACAATGTCAAAAAAATAAAACCTATCAGTACCCTTAATTTTCTCTAATCTGTTTATCTGCTTTCCTCTGAAAAATATGGCAAATGGCAGGCCACGAAATGTATCTCTCAGCCATGCTGATAAAACATTGAGCCTTTGTGTCAAGTGGAAACAGGAGCCCCCTCTAGGCAAACTCACCACTTGACAAGTGCAGAGAAAGCTGACTTCAAACTGACTAGAGCTTGATGCCTCCCTGCAGCTTGGCACCCTAGTGAAAAAACCAGTTTGCCAAGGCTCTGGGGGAGAAGCTCTTTTAGGGGCTACCTTAGGTTATGAAAGGTAACACCCAGGTCCTATCTTAGCATGAGAGGCTGTGTTATTCTGCATGACAATGTAAAATGTGCGCCCTGTAGGTAATTTCCTATTGGTAGGGACAATTATGATATTAGGCAGATGTTTCTTTCCCTGGCTGTAGAATTTTCAGTTTCAGTTATCTGAGTTGTCTTATAATTCACTCATGTTATTCTCAATCTTTAGGAACATTTCTTCATTAAATGCTGCAGTCTGACATTAGCAGGCTTTGGGGAATGGAGGAAAGGGGCTGTGTGCACGCTTGGGGAGGACGGTGGAACAGGGCAGGGAGAGGGTGGTGGCTGGAAGAAGCAGCTCTGAGACTTCTCAAGATGGCCACAGAGAAGCTTGGAGTGCAGTTGGGAGTAGAAAAGGCAAGCAAGCAACCATCAGGATTGTGAGACGCATAAATGAACATTCAGACAATCGCAGAGCCCTGTGGGAAGAAGGAATCAACTTAGGGCTAGACGGAAAGCGTGGGGGGCAGATGGGTATTGAGTATTAAACGAAGGGCCATGCCTGGAGCTGGAGGCCTGAAGAGCTCGGATTCTCATGAGGGCTGGCAATCAGGGTCAGCAGTAAGGAAAAGGGAGAAAAGTGACCCGGGAGCAGTAACCACTGGAAGGGGGCAGCTCAGGTGGGCTTAGTTAGGGCCTGGCACGTTGCCCATGTGGGCAAGCTGAGCTCCCTGGCCCGAGGGGAGCCTTTGGCCTGTCACACCAGGCGAGACCGCAGAGGGGGCTGGCCGAAGGAGACAGGGCTTAAGGCCCCTTCCCTGGCTCTCCTGAGATCGGAGCCTTAGGGCTGCCCTGTGAGCCTGGCTCTGACTCCCTTTCGGTCTCGTCTCCTGCACCTTCACCTCTTCTCACTCATGTCCTGGCCACACCTGTATCCTCTCTGCTTCAGGGCACACCACCCTGGCCCTTGCTCCAGAGCTGTGCTCTGGCTATCCCCTCATGACCGGCATGCTGTCCCCAGGCTCGCTGTCTGCTTCAGGTCAGTCAGGTAGAGTCGCCTTCTCACAGGCCTTCCCCAGCCACCCAGCACAAAGCAGCTCCCTCTCTCCTACCACATCTTGCTGTTGTGTTTTCATCCTCCAGCTTAGGATGACCTATTTTTCTGTTTAACTGTTTGTGGTCCGTTTCCCTCCACCAGAATGCAAGCTCCACGGCAGCAGGGGTCTCGCCTGCCTCGCTCAGCACCGCATCCCCAGTGTGGGCGATGGCACGTGGCATGTGGCACGCCTTACGTGGCAGAAGCTCGGTAGCATGGGCTGAATGAATGTGTGTGTGGCGGAGCTCAGGACGGCCGATGGTAAATATGCCACTGGCCAGCTCTGAGCAGCTAGGGGGACACATTCTGGAGCGTCTTCCCAGCTCACACTGACAACACCCCCTCCCTGTCTGAAGTGTCCTCTACCCCTGAAGTGTTGCTGTACCTCGTGGCTGGGCCCTTTATCTCCTCCCCACACCCCTGCCTCAGCTGTTCCAACCAACCCAAGGTGGGCACATGAGAGGTCCTTCCTTGGGAAAGTGGGGGAGAGGAAGAAAGGGAAAAAAGAACGAGGGAAACAAGAACATAGATAGAGAGAGAAAGAGAGAGAGAGAGAGAATGTGGTAGAGGTGAAGAAAGAAGAAGAGAGCAGAGTCAGAAAGATAAATGTCTGGCTTCCAGAAAGGTTTCAGTTACCAGCCTCAGTCCTTCCTGGAACCTAGATACAGTCCTGCCCCTGAATTCCATGAAACTTCCCTCTATCCTTAAAAAATTCAGAGCTAGTTCCATTTGGTTTCTTTTATTTATAATTAAAATAAACTTAGAGGGGAGGCACTGGGCATCAATGTCATTCCATACTTCCCAAATGCCCGAGGCTTCCTCAGTTCCCCGCAGGAACACCCCAGTTCCTGAGTCAGGCCCTCCTGAGTTAGGGAGCGCAGCCCTCAGCCCCATACTAGGTGGAACCTAGAGTTATTCTTGCCACCACTGGGGCTGGGCATGGCTTGCAGAGCCACCCTGTCATCTGCAGGCTTCAGTGCTACTTATTTGCACTAGGTCAGCCCTGTCCTTACTGCTTTCAGCTTCTGGTCCCAGCCCTGCGCTACAGCTGCTGTAGGGCTGACTTTGGTGGAGGTCCTG
Source organism: Propithecus coquereli (assembly GCF_000956105.1). NCBI lineage: Eukaryota > Metazoa > Chordata > Mammalia > Primates > Indriidae > Propithecus > Propithecus coquereli. The sequence continues at coordinate 12,233,256 of NW_012150174.1, forward strand.
CCACCCTGCCTGCCTCTGCCACCCTTGAAACTGGTCCCTGGCAAAGCCCCTGTGGCCAGTGCCCTGTCAGCCAGTGCCCCCTGCACAGCTATCTGAGGCTTCCAGCCCCAGCCAACTGCTCTACTTCTCCCTTCACCTTCTTATGTCGTTCAGGTGCTGGTGAGTTCCATGCTGAGCTCTCTGAAAGTGACAGCATCAATACTTCTTTATGATCTCTCAGTCAGCCTATCCGGTTCTCTCCATTTCTCTCTTTCTCTCTCCCTCTCTGTTTCTGTGTTTCAGTCTCTCTCCAACTCTCTTGTATCCCTCTGACTCACTGAAGCCTCAGACACACTGCGGTTCTGGATGCATCAGACGTAGATATGATGTCTGGATCAGCTTCAGTGATTTCTTATAAATTTATAGTATAGACATTTTCAATATGCACAACTATCCGTCACTCAGCTTCAACACTTATCATCATTTAACTTGCTTTTCTTCATGCTGGAATATTTTAAAGCAAATCCCAGACATTACATCATTTAATTTATTAATATGTACATATATATCTCTAACAGAAAAAGACATTAAAATGTTTAACAATAAACTATTATTGTCCCTAACAAAATTAACCATAATCCTGAACGTAATTTAATATGTTTGAATTTAAATTTCCCAAATTGTCACAAAACTACCTTTTTTTTTTATTTTTTGAGACAGAATCTCACTCTTTTGCCCGGGCTAGAGTGAGTGCCGTGGCGTCATCCTAGCTCACAGCAACATCAAACTCCTGGGCTCAAGCACTGCCTCAGCCTCCCTAGTAGCTGGGACTACAGGCATGTGCCACAATGCCCGGCTAATTTTTCTATATATTTTTAGTTGTCCGATTCATTTCTTTCTATTTTTAGTAGAGACGGGGGTCTCGCTCTTGCTCAGAGCTGGTTTCGAACTCCTGAGCTCAAACAATCCGCCCACCTCGGCCTCCCAAAATGCTAGGATTACAGGCGTGAGCCACCGCGCCCGGCCACAAAACTGCCTTTTAACAATAGGTTTGTTTGAATCAGAATCCAAACACGGTCAGACACTGAAAGTGGTTAACATGTCTCTGTCTCTTTTAATCTCTAAACAGTTTCCACCCCCTTCCTCCCCTCTTTTAATGCTATTTATTCTGCAAAATTCGCCACATTTTCAGTTTGGCTGTCTGCATTCTCATGCTGTGGTTTAATGTGTTCCTCTATATCCATGTTTCCTACAAATTGGTAGGTAGATCCAGAGGCTTGATTCAGTTGAAATTCAAACTCTTTGGGAGAATATTTAATAGGTAGTGAAGTGCTGTGTTAAAGCAAGAGGCACATCATGTCTGGTTGTCCTGTTTTTAGTGATTTTACCATAGATCAGTGGTTTCGGATGTGTGTCAGTTTAATCCACCCATCATTAAGTTTCCTATCAACTTTTCCCTAACCATTTTCATAATCATTGATGATAGTCACTTAGATTTTGTAGCTGTTTTTACACCGAAGACTGCAAAGCCAAGAGAATCTCAGAGACCTAAAGCAGAAGTCTAATGACATTATAAACCTCTGGATTAAAATGTACATCTCATCTTTTGATTTATGTGAAACAACATATTCATTTTATTCTTTAAAGAAATTTGAGTTGGTTTTCTGTTCTTAGAGACACAAAGCATCCCACTTGACTCAGGGTGTGATAATTGTCCCATCTAAGGCTCTCTGGGCATCTGGTTCTATTGGCTATCTTGGGTGGGGTCTGTGCTCTGCTCTAGGGAGCAGCTCTCTGTGAAAGGAATATGGGTAAGGTAAGCACAAAGAAAAAAGAAAGCACCCTGGGAGGGAGATCTTCAGAGCTGTGTTGATGGACAGACCAGGACCAACATGTGGAAACCCCAGTGACGTAGTTTCAACTCTATAGAAGCAAAACTTTCTCAACAATCGGTACTTCTCTAGAACAGCCTCTCAAGACAATGCACAGGGGGATGGGGGAACATTGTCTTTGAGATCGTCCCAACCTGAGTAGCTGCACCCCTGTGGGAGAGGAGCAGTGGGCAGAGTCAGAGGGCAGCTCTTCTGTGTGAGCTGAACTGCAGGTAACAGAATCAGAAGTGAAACACCTCCAGTCCTAAGGTGGACTTAGGGTCCCGCAGGGTGCCTGGCAGTTGGCCCCGCTGATACCATGGGGCATGGTCTGTGTCTCTGAGGACATTCTTTTCTGATATCTTGAGGCCACTGCTTATGCATAGAGTTTCTAGATGCTAATTGCTTAAAATCATGATACATTCTGATTTATTTCACATCTGATTTTGATTTTTTATTATAGTTTGTTTCCCGAATGTGTGTGTGTGTTTTTTAATCTGTAATGCTGTTAGTTCTTTTTTACTTAGTGATCCTTGATTGCTCATTCACATGTTAAAATTAAGACTGGGTATTTTGTGTATTTTTTTCTCTGCTTTTGTGTGCACAGAACAATTTTCTAGCTATATCTCTCTCCGGAATTGGAATTCTGACCAGGAGCTGTGTCAGATTTGTTGTTCTTGGTCATGGGGTACATGTGAGTCTCTTGCAAGAGACAGCTGCAGACACAGCTGGATCCAGAGGTTCAGACAATGTCATTATCCGACATTGCCTCATCATCACTTTCTACACTCCATTCTGGGGTGTGTTTTATTGTTTTGATGGCAAGATGGCAGTTAGCAACTCCATCCCAAGTCCAGTGGAAAGCTGTGATTCCTCCTGATAGTTCCAGACGAAACTCCTGGGCCTAAATTGGGTCACAGGCTCACCCTGAGGTGATCCCTGAATGTGCTCATTGGACTGAAGCCTGGGGGAGGGGGCCACAAAGACACTCCTGGAGCTGAGGGTGCGGTACCTCTACCCAAACCACATGGACGGAGATAGGGGCAAGTCCTCAAGGAAAATGAGGTTCTTTTATCAGAAGAGGATGGAAGGAATGCTACATAAGCAAAATCATAAATTTTCACTTCAGACTTGCCAAGCTAAGATAACTAGGAAAAATCATGGTCTATTTTGGAGGAATCAAGTCTTTACAACTACAAAGTTTAGTCGTACCAGAATACGATATTTGAAAACACATGTGGATAAAACTCACAGAACATAGCATGACTTCTACAATAAAAAAGAGTATTCCATTAGCTTTTAGAGTTTTAAAAACAAAGGCCTTTCTGTTAGTCAATTTTACTGCATATTGTTCACTGCATGTCCTACTGGTTTTGCAAATTATGGTTATATTCAAGCAGATGATTAGGTGGGGAAGAAATAGCAGAAGCAAAACAACTGAAAGTAAATTAGCAAAAAACCCACATCACAAATCATTTGGGAATGTGAAGTTATAAGGGAGAGTGAATTGGTGCCAGCAGGATGGAAACAAAAGAATTTTCTTGAAAATTCTAAGGCATTGTTTTAGTTTTACATTGCTAAGTGAGCTGAATAATAACAGCTCAGGAGGGAAAAATCTTTTAGAACCAGCATAGCTGTGTGACGCCTAAATTGACCATGTAGAAACTGGTTTGAAGAAGCTGTGCCTTCTTCGAAGATGCCTGACCCACAGAGATGTGGGGTTGAGAGGTTTGCTGAGATGTGTAAGCATGTGCAAACTTTTTTCCAGGGAAAGAGCAGGGGAAGAAAAAGAAAAGTTCAACTGGAACATGGATATGTTGTGAGATTTATCTTGATGAAGAAGAGAGAGAGCTTTTTCCAAGAGGGTGGAGAGAAGTCCACCTCCGGATCCAGTCTCAATAAGCCTGGTAACTATGCCCAGGAACAACTGGGGTGGAAGAACACACTTCAAGTGGTGCAGGTGTGCCCCATGCTTCCCTCCTTAACCTCTTCTCAAGGATTGGCTCCTTACTGCCCACTGGATGGACATCATTTTATTATTCATGAGTCATCGCAAGAAGCCTGGGGGGCTGCCCAGGGTCCAGGTGGGCTCACAGACAGAAACGCAGGGCAGGAGTCACCTATGCACATTTTTCAGGAGGAGAGGAGGAGATGTGAGGGGGGGATGAGTGTACTGATCTTCCGCCTCTGGGGAGGGAGCTTGGGGTGCCACCTCCTTCTTCCCCTTGAGGGAATCAATGCAGAGGGGCCAGAAGGATGGCCAGGGAGGGCTTTTCCTTCCCTTGCTCTGGGCACTGCCAGGATCTAGGTTCTTAAGGGACCACCCTGTGGTACCTGTGCTACTAATGCTTAAATTAAGGATCAGGAAGTTGTCATGATGTCACTGGACCTGGAGATCAATGGAGAGGAGGACTTGTCCAAGAGTAAGCCCTGCTGGGAGCTCCCAAGGCAGGACAATCTATTTTCCTGGCCAGGACTCTGTAGGCCTTGTGGGCAATAATGACAGCTAACATCTATTAAGCATACACTAGGTACTAGGCACTCTTGTAAGTGTTCTGCATTTATTAACATATTTAATTCTCGCAACTCTCAGAGGTAGTTGAAAACTAATATTCACTTTATAGTCTTTCCAAAGATAACCAAGATTTTCCTCGAACATAGAGACTGGGCATCTGAGCTCCATGATTTCACCTGTTGGGAGTGTCTCATTCCCTTTGCAGCCCTTGGCTCAGGGCTGGGCACAACCGTAAGGCCAAGGGGGTGCCCTTCAGGCTGGTCTGGCACCTGGACTTGATGCTCTGCCCAGGGCTGGTTTCCAGCTTGGGGTTCCCACATAGTGGCTGTTCATGCCAGGGCAAATGCCAGCCCTGTGGCTAGTTCCATGGTAGGTACAAGAGCTGGGCTTTCTAGTAACCTCACCAGAGGAGCCACATGCTATGGGCAGGAGGGCAGGATGGACTGAGCCTAAAAATTGGCCACAGTCTGGGAGAGTCAGCTCACAAACAGGAAACTTCCCAGGGCCCCACTGGTACAGTGCCTCTGAGATCCCAGTGTCGAGGATACAGAGTCTGAAGAGCTGACTCAGCCCAGGAGTCCTGCCTATTAGAATTGTCTCTCTGGAAGTAGGAGGCCAGGGAGCAGCTGCATCCCTGTGGGTCGTCAGGCGCCCCTCTTCAAAACCTGCTTTGTGTGGTATAGAAAAAACAAAAAGTGGCTTAGGACAGAAACCTGGAGCATGACTATGCCCACTGCCAGCCCATGAAAGCCCATGAGAGAGACAGAAAAGGACAGTCAGAGGTGTAGGGGGAGAGTAGTCTTGTTCAGGGTGCCGGCAGAGCAGTGAGGTTGCTGGAGCCAGGTAAGGGCAGGATCAGGCAGGAGGGTGCAGAGCGGGGCTGCAGTCACGAGTTCCTGGGGGTTCAGGCAAGAGGGGTACAGGCAAGAGCGAGGCTGTGGTCAGGAGCTCCTGGGGGTCACCCCCAAGGGAGATCAAGTTCTGAGAGGACAGCAGCTACAGAGTCTGAGGCCAGACAGTGAAGCCTGAGATGTGCCCAGCAACAGAGCCGACCCACTGCCCCGCATGCCTTCAGAGGCCCCTGGTTCCCCTGGAGGCACATTTTTGGACATTCCAATTCTCAGTCCTACTTCTCTCTTTCCCCTGTACATCTGTGTATTTTAAATAATATCAATTAAAATTTACCTCGCATCTGTAAAGTGCCAGACAGTGTGTAAACACATTACATTCATTTTTTTTTTCATTTAAGTCTCACATTAGTTCTATGAGGTAGGATCTATTATTGTGTTGATGAAGAGTTGAATAAGTTGAGTTTTAGGGAAATTTAGAAACTTCCCTCAAGGACACACAACTCAAAAGTGGTTGAGCCAAAATGTAAACCCAGTGGTCTGACGTCAGAGCCTGTGCTTTTGAATACCACACTCTCTCCTGGGTTCCCCAAGTGAAAACACCCCATCCTTGGCTTTGAGTTCAGGGACGGTGGCCCAGGGCCCTTGCAGAATCCCAGCAGGGGAGGAGCCTCCTGGAAGCTTCTTGGCAAACAAGCCACCCTCCCGTCTGTCCCCAGCCAGTGGCCTCTAAATCCCAGTGCTAATCCTGCTGTGGAAAACCACGAACTCCACGGGAGATCAAAAGCAAAGTCCTGGATCCCACCTGCCAGTCTGTTCCCACCTGGCCCTCACGCAGCACAGGCCTCCGGGGAGGCAGCGACCACAAGACAGGAGACACTCTCGGCTCTGCCTTCGTAAAGAAAGTCTCCATCAGCTATGGAAATTGGGCAATTTTTCACTTAAAATCATTTGAAAACAAACTTCAGTGCCTTCAAAATTATATATTCACAGAACATTTCTAGACTCTGGAATAGGATTAGATGGTAATGATTTAATTGATGGTTAAGTGCATAGATAAAATGAATGTGCTGAATTCTTTCCGTAATTATCTCTCCAAGGAGCCCCGACAGCTGTAATTACTATCTGAGGCCAAAATTACCAACCAGCTGTAGTTTTAAGCAAAACGTGTTGCAGCCCCTGCCGGATCTTTGAGGAAAAGTCAGTCACTACCAGCACAGGGCCACCCTAGACCTGTCAAAGAGGAAGCACAGCCCTGGAAAAGGTTCCTTCCCAAACCGCAGGGAATATGTTCTATATCTCTGCCCCTCACTGCCACTACACACCGCTCTCTGCTCTCTCCCCTTTGCTGCTGGAAATCCTTCCTCTTGCCTTTTCTTTGCTGGGAAGATTTCTCAGACCAGTCAGCCCACACTGATCTCTCAACTGGGGGCCAGAGAGCAGGCTCAACAAAAAGGAGCACTCTTAGATCTCAACTCAGGGATGACAGTGGAGCCCTCCTTGGCCCTGAGGTAGACTGGTGGTCTTACTGCAACCCAGAGTCTACACCTTGTTGGTGGCCAATAGGCCAAATTAGGCTATAAATCCACATCTGGCTACAGCGAACTAAAACGACTGCCTCCCCTGATCAAATGAGTTCAATCGTGACCAAATTCTTTGCAGAAGGTCAACTCTTGCCTGTATAGTTATGCAAAATCCATGTGTTCATTCAGTAGGCATCACAGAATCGAGTACCTCCCACGTGCCCGGTACCATGTGAAGGATTGGGTATACACTGATCTACAGAGCAGACATGGCTCCTGAATTAGCCTTTACTTGACTCAACTTGGAACCTGTCAGCAGTCCTGTCTGAGACGTCAGCATCTGCATGTGGAGATGAGGCAGCTGGGTAGAAGAGTTTCATGATGCAGTGGCCATACTGCCGGTGAGGAGGAAGCCCATGAGCTGCTGACTTCAGCTAAGCTGGCTGGAGACACCGGCCTGGGCGCTCAGGGGCCCTCTGTGCCCTGCAGCCTCCTTTGTGCATTCAGCACTTCCCGAGGTGCCTACCACGTGCACGGGCTGCGCTTCTCTGTGGTCCATTCCTTCTACCCCCAAAATGCGGATCCCATCCCCTATTCTTGCTGTGCAGAGTTTTTGCTAGGTAAAAATAAAACAAAATGCAGCACAGGTAACACCATAACTGTTATGAAGCAATCTGTTTAATTATTTGCTTATGTCTCTCTCCTTAGCCAGATTGTAAATTCCACGGGGGATGGGGCCCGCTTTCCCTGTTTTATCTCCAGTGCCTGTCAGAGTGCTTGGAACCTGCTCAGAAATGTTTGGTTTATAAATGAAAAACAAGTCCTAAAATGCTAGGGAGGAAGAAGGCAGCTGTGACTGGCACCCCCATTGACTAGACGGAAGTCAAAGATCTCCACCTCCACCCCCAAAGGGGAAGGGGTACTCAATGCCAAGGATTTTTTTCCAGGTGAAGGTGTTGAGCAGTAAAGTCTATAGAATGTTGAGCAAATTTAGGCTTTTGTAGTGGCACACTAGAATTCACTCATTCTCATTCATAGCATATTCTTTCTCTCACTTTCCTCACTAGACAGTGTATTCCTGGAAAGCAGGCACCATGTATTTTTATCGCTGAATCATCAGTGTCTGGACATTGCACGGTACAGAGTGGCCCTAAATAGTGTTTATTGAATGAACACATCACCGAACCCTTGAGAGCCTCGAAAGGTTACCTGCAGTGATGCAAATGGCCAGGGGAGGGCAGCAAAGGTTAGCAGAGCTGACCGCAGAGGCCCCAGGAAAGGGCTCCTTGCTTTTTGGGAGATGGATGCTTGACATTGGATCAAGGGTCCTATTACTCATGTGAATATCTGGGATGCTGAGAGCACAAACTGCATAAAGTTGTTGACCGGAGTCCAGTGAAGTCTAGTGTCATAAAGGAAGGAGACCAATTTGAGTGGGGAGCTACAGAGCTACCCCAGTGCTCGGGGTAGAGGTGCGTGGAGAGAGGACCTGAATTTCAGGATTCCAAGTGAGGTGGTCTGGAGGCACGGTGTTGGCAGCACAAGCCCTGTGCTGAGCACCTCTGGGAGCTCCAAACATACCTTCAGGGCTTTGACTCTCTGGTTCCTGAAGTGACAAGTATCCTGAAAGTCAGGCCTGACACCACCTTCCCTCCTGGTTTGGGCTGAAGAAGAGTGGGAGGAGACAGCCAAGACCAGACCTGAGATGTGTGTGGCGGGAAGCTCTCAGCCCCCTCCTCGGGTCCCACCAGAGCACTGGGCACTGGCAGAGCTTGGGTCTGTAGAAGGAAAGCCCCTCGCCTCAGCCATTTTCATGGGAGGGCAGCGTGCTGATGGCACATGCAGAGACGTGGACGGTGGGGGCGGGGAGCAGGCTGCTGGGAGCCGGTCAGGACCACCAGAGAGATCCAGAGAGATTCTCAGCGGGAGCTGCTGGTCTGGCAAGCTTTGAGATCCAGCCTTGATTTGCTGCCCCGTGGTGCCTATGCTGGCTCGAGCCTTTTGGAAATGACTAGAAGATGGTTTGTTTCTGGGAGGGTGGAAAATGGAGTCCAGAGTTGTTGTGGGAAGAAATTGGGTATGTGGAGAGAGTCAGAGCTGGAAGGTTGGGCGGGAACTGCCAAGGGAGAACGGGATGGTGTTTTTCATGGTGTCTCAGAAGAGAGGGCTCCATCTCCAGGGTTGTACCTGTTTGGCCCACATAGTCCTGCTCCTTTTGCCAGTGATTGCTTCAAAATTTGGCATACTTCAGGCCATGACAGGTAAGGGGACAGTCTGTTGGGAGCTTGAGAAATTTTTTTCTTGCTCCTATCAGAGAGCTCCGAGAAGTACATTTTCCTCTGGATATTTTCATGTCTGGACACCATGAACTACACATCTTGCCACCAACCTGAAGATGAATGGAAAGGAAGGATGGCCCAGCAGCCTGGAAAGAACTGGTGCTCCTGACACCACCATTAGCCACAGAATCTACATCTACAATCCCTGAACCCTCCTCCTATCACTAGAGCCTTTGGCCAGATGATATGTTTTCTCACTGTTTCATCCAGTTTGTGTCAGGATTTCTGTTCTTTACATCAAAAGTATTCTAAAGGATATAACTTGCAACGGAGCTACTCAAGAACTTGTCAGATACTCTGTCTTTAATCAAAAAGGACTCCCAGGGAAAGTCTCCACAGGAAATGTCTCTGCCGGGGGCTTCTCCCTCACAACTAGATTTTTGTCTCAACCTGTCCTAGTGCTATGATTTGCTTTATCATTAGCTCTCTTCCTGTGATAGTCCCCTAGTGAGGTCATTTCTGCTAAGTCCCACAGATATGCTTCTCAATGAACTTTCAACCTCAGATGCATGGCTTTCCCGGAAGGTACAGTGTATTAATCTGTCCGCTTCTAAGTGATCTGTCAACATGCTTGGGTGTTAGTCATACCTACAAGACTGTAGACATCGCCCTGGGTTATTCTGTTTGTTCTCTGTGCAGGATGCATTGGGACACCTAAGGCCAAGCACATCAGTTACAGCTGGGCTTTCAATCTTATCTCATCTGTCAATCACTGAGCATCTCCTGTCCTGAAACTCTTTTTTCTGCATCCCACTTAATGTCACCCATAGCAACTGGTCTAGTCGGTTGTCTGTTTTGCTGTGTTGTCTCCCACTTCCTCCTGGTGCTAGTTTTTAAATCCTCTTAATGAAGTTCACTTATCAATTGCTGAGCAACACAGTCCCCATGTCTTTGTAAGGTGCTCTGCACTCTTGGCTAGGAATGATCACTTTTGCTACTTTAAGCCATGGTTCAGAATCTCATTCTAAACATCAACCTTATCTTGAAAGATAATTTTGATCATCTTTGAGGTATTCCTCAGTCTTCCTAAGTTCCAAAGGGAAATAGGAAGAAGTAATGAAAATACTACCTATATTCTCAAGTCCTTCATTTTTCGCCCCAAAAAACACTGAAGACATATCCATGTTCACTTCTAGTGAGATGGTTATGTCCGTGAGAAGCAGTGGCTTTGACCAGTTTCATCAGACTTTATTCAACATCAGGAAGGCATCTTGCCATCAGATCTTTTGGGTCCACACACACTTTCTTTGCGCCTCCCAGTGAAGAGTCACCAACCCTAGTCTTCTCGAGCTTCCCTACAGCAGCCTTCTTCACACTCAGGTGAGTGTGGGTTCTCCCTCCTTTGTGCTTCTCTTTCAGAAAGCCTGGCTTCCTCCCTTGGGATGAATCTCACATCTATTTGTGTTCTTTTGCTCATTCTAGCTTCTGTTCCATTCAGGGAGATTCCCACCCTTTGAAGGTTTCATCTTTGGCACAGCTAGTCTGTGGCAAATTATGTGAAAACAAATGGAGTGGCCAAACACACATTCATCAGTTTGCTTCTGGACAGTCCGAAGTCCTTACGCATTCTGGTGCATCTTCAGCTCTGCACCCCACCCCTGCTTCATTCTCTAAAGTCTGATCTCCAGCTTGGACGTCTCTGTGCCCAGCTGCTCAAGCCTTCAGCTCATTTCTCTACCTCTCACCTCCCAGCCTGTCTTTTGACTTGACGTTGCTTGACTGTAATTGCTGTGGCTCGGCCTGGGGGTCCACTCCCACAGATGCTTCCCTGGCAGCCCTGGCAGGTGTGACCCTGTGCTCCTGAGCACTGGCCACCCCCCTGCACCAGTACAGGCTACCTGGCATGAGATACACTCCTCTTTCCTATCAGTACACCTTGGCTCTGACACGGACTCTCCTCAGCCTCCTTTCCTTTGTTTCCTGGAGCAGAGAAAGTTTCTGGTTTCCCAGAAGGTTTAAGTTCACATTCTAGGTGAAGATCTTGCACCATCATGAAACTGCAGTCGATCTAGTGCATTTTCCTTCTCTTTTATGCTGTGTGCATGCCTCCACACCACTACCAGTTGTATAACTCCAGTTTGCATAATTCCTTCCATTTTCTCCTGGGTCTTTGTCCTCTGTATTAAATTTGGTGTTTAGGAACATTTTTCAGGCTGCTTCATCTCTATGAATATCTTGGGATTTGTCTGATTGAAGCCAAAAAGGGCACAGTGAGTGATTGCTTTCTGAGTGATGAGAGGTAGCCTCTCACATCGGCACTGGGCCCTTTAGAACTTGAGAACAAATGCTCAAAGACTGCCCACAGCTGGATGTGCGGGAAGTATATGCAGGTGGGGGCTGTGAGTGAGACCTGGGAGGAGAGGACTTAGCGGGAAGGAGCTCTGTATCAAGGGCCAGTGCTGAGTCAGAGATGAAGTCTGAACTGAAGTGCAACATCCAAGTGTCAGGGGCGGGACGTAGGAGGGACATGGGATGGTGGGGGTGGGGCTCTGATCTGAGGGGTGCAGTTTCAATGTGCAGAGCGGAGCACTGGGAAGAAGCTCGGTAGTTCCAAACAATCCGATGAAAGTTGATGGAAAAATAGAAGCAGGATCTGGATGGTGGCAAAAGACCCACCGGCACCAAAGTGGGAATAGAGGCCCTTTCAAGGCTGAGCCAGGTTGGAAGAGGGCAGAGCTGCTTCCAGGACACCAGCGTGTGCAGTAAATGTGCAGGGAAACCTGGCTACCAAGAAACCTGGGAGAGAGGAGGCAGGTGATTGGCTGAGCCAAAGTTCTAGAAGTTGGGGAGGTGGTAAGGGGGCATTGCATAAATGCTGGGTCTTCTGCCCTCGTATTGAGAGCAGCACATGGCTACTCCTAAACCCTAGCCATGGAGTAACATTTGCTTCCCTAAACCACAGAGACGAGATGGAGCCCTGATGTGCCTGCTATAGGAAGGGCAGAGCATCCTCTGTGCTCTGTGAGAGAGCTGGGCCCCCTCTCTCTAGGTCAGAGCCTACGCGCCAGTTACCCTGTCTCCTCTACCTTCAACTTTTCCTTCCTTTATTGGCCATTTCCTCAACCTATAAAAATGTCTACATTTCTTGCTTCTGAAAAAGAAAATCCCTCTCCGGTGGTCCTTCATCCTTTTCTGGGTACTAGTCTATCTTTTGTCTTCCCCTTTCAGCCAAGAAACTTGAAAGCGTTGTCTGTATTTGTTAACTCTAACTCCTCGCTTCCTCATTTCCGCTCCTTGGCTCTTTCCGCTCCTTGGCTCTCTCCAATCAGGATGTGCCCAGACAGCGCCGCTCTATTGAAACTGTCCTCCTTAAGGATGGCAAACATTAAAATACACTCAGAATAGTCAGCCCAACCAACCCATGCACACGGAAACAAGCGGCAGAGGCATGGGCATAGTGCTGAGGAATGATTCTAAAATATTAAAATACTAAGTTTAATTTGAAATCGATTTGGACAGACTTTGCTAAGCCTCCACTTTGCCCTGGCCTGCTCAGTGGCCTGATGTTCACTGTGCTAGCATTACTGTCTGTTCCTGGTGTCTCTCCCCAGCCCTTTCCCACCACCCCCAGCCCCCACGCCTTGTTAGGAAGACAGCCCCATCTGTCCGAGTTCCCTCACTGATTGCTGCTCCAGAATTTTTTTTTTTCAGTCCTCACTCTAGGCAGGGTTTCTAGCCCTCAGCAGGGAGAGGGCTGCAAGGTCAAGAACCTGCCCGTCTGAATCGAGCTCCCTTCTCTTCACGGTGAGGTCGCAGCTGACTCTGGAGTTCTCTAATACTGACACATGGGCCATATGAGAAAAAGCGCAACCTCCCTGAATTCAGGGAAAGCTTTTGTCAGTCAAGCTCGGAGCTTTCGGACATGTTCTTCCCGATGGATCTGGAGCTTAAAATTCAGGCTAATTAGCCTTTGTCAGCAGATTATGGGCATAGGCATTTTCACTGAAAAACCAGGTGAACCAATCTGCCATTGTTCACGTGGTCTTAGGCCCAGAATAGACTCTGACTGGCTGTCAGCTAAGAAAAGAGCAGGGGCCAGGAGCACCGTGTGTGGTGTGCGGGTGTGTGTGCACGTGTGTATCTGTGTGCGGGCGGATGGTTAGAATCTAAGTAACTTATTTGTGAACTTAATATGTCTTTTAAAGAGCATCTTTTAGAAGGTAATGAGTGAATGGTGCATTTTGTCAAATTCCATTGTTGTTGGAACACACCAAACTCCTTAACCTCGCCTCAGCTTGTCAGCTCCCCCTTGCCTGCACCGTTACCCCCATGGCCTGCCCCTTCTCTGCCATTCTGTGGCTCAGTCAACAGCAGGACAATCCATCTGGTCAGCATGCAGGCCTGGCTGTCATCCCGAGCTCCTCCCTCTCCCTGACCTCTCACTTGATTTTGACTCATAATCCCTCACAAGTCCATTCTTTCCTCCACTTCTGCCCTCTTCAGGCTGGAGCGTAGCCCATCTGATCACTGCAGCTGTCTCTGCCGGCAGAGCCTCATCCCTCTCGTTCACGCTCCTCCAGACGGTCAGCGTGATCCTTATAAATCATCAATTTGAGAATGCTGTAGCTCTTCTTAAAATCATGCCAAAGCTCTCTGACTGCCCAGCAGAAAGTCCAAACTCCTTATCGTGGCTGAACAAGGCTCCCCCTCCCTTTCTGGCCTCCCTTCCATCCCCAGGTACCCAGCGTTTCAGTCATCTGAACCCCTCGGTGTCCCATGTGCCAGCCCTCCTCGCTCACACCTTCACGCCTTTGCACACATTGATGCTTCTTCTCAAAAGTCCCTTTTCTCTTTGCTCAGTGGGAGGATTCCTACTCATTTCCAAGAGCCTGTTCAAGTAGGGTCCGTGCATGTCTCTGGTCACGGCTCGCTCTCCTGTGGAGGGTTGGCAACGCTCTCATCTATGCTCCCATATAGAATTTGAAAACACCCATTATATATTATGATATTACACTGGAACAATTTGTTGTCAGACTCCTCCACTGGACTGTGTGCAGGCAGGTAGTGTGTCCACAGCAGTTAGTGTAGTGCCCGGCGCAGGCAGGAGCAAAGGAGTCAAGGTGGAGCCTCTCACCTCAGGGAACCCTTCATAGCAATGACACACACACCTCCACCAAGAATTGCCTCTTCCTTCCTTCTGTGGCTTTACAACGCTTTTCCTTTAATTATAAACACACAGTTGGTGTCTCTATGCTATGTAAGCTAAGCACAGCACAGCTCCAGACCAGAAGGTTAAATATTTATGGTGAAAATAATTTATTTGTGCTTACGCAAATGTGGCAACACAAACTCAGGCGTGCAGCATTCTATGTAGAGAAGCCAAAACCAAGGGATGTACTGATTCCTGATGAATATGTGATGAAAAGCTTGGAATTCTTCATCTTTCAGAGAAAAAGCAGGCTGGATGGCCCTAACAATGTGTGCAGTTGGTTATATTCTCACATTTCCCTCTGAAGATTCCCACACTGGGTCAAAATCACACTGGCCATTTTGAAAATGTGCATCATACAGTGTTTTTCATACTGTGGATACTGGCCCATTATGGGTTTGTGAAATCAATTTAATAACTGTCCTGTTTAATAACTGTTCAAGTGTGTAGCAGGGATGCTCCAGGCCGGTGACTACTGGAGCAAGGTCATCTGTGAATAAGGGGAGAGTCAAGATGCAGTTGACTTTCTGTTCAGGCAGAAATGTTATCTTCTATCACATTGTTGTTATCTTTTATACCTCTGGTGTTTACCCTAATCAGTATTCTTTTTTTAAATGAAATAAAAAATTTGAAAAACAAAGTACATCATATGTATATTATTTCATGGAACTTTTGTTTCAGTTTTATATCTGTGTTTGCGGGGTCGTGATATAAAATGTATTTCTTAATGTGAATCATAGCCAAGAACATTTGTGGCACACTGCCCCATTCCATGTACAGTTGGAACTTACTGAAATACTGTGCTACGCCTTACGTTCTTGACACCAAAATCTCTGTGAAGCACTGGAAATTCCAAAAGCCAGAGAAAAGAGCAACTTGGAACATCCCTGGAAACATTATCCTTATTTGAGCATTGGAATAGCACCATCAAAAATCCACTCCTGAAAAGCCTGGCTAGAGTTATATTTTCCCCAGATCTTAATTGGCTGCAAAAAGGAAACACACACTTGTTGAACATCTTTCACTGCCAGATACTATGCCAGGTGCTTTCCTTTATGTTCTATTCTTTGCTTATCCACACACGGTTATTTCAAACTGTATACTAATATCCCATTTTATGGAGGAAGAATCTGATCCTCAGAGAGACAAGGTAATTTGCTCAAGCTCAGCAGCTCTAAGTGGCAGAGCTGGCATTAGGTTCCTCCTCCTGTCAGACACTAGTCGCAGCAGCACAACTGGGGTGTCCACCAGGAGGTTTAGCTGGGTCATGCCTTCCTCGTTGAGTAAATCTCGCTCTCCTCAGTTGTTGTCTGCCTCGATCACAGTAGCTCTTGCATTTGTCTGCTTTAAACATTTAGTTTTCAAATTAGATTTGACTTCTGGAAAGAGTTCAGCAAAAATAACTGTACATCACTGTATTGGACAAGTAGTTTAAGCCTTTATGTGTATGCTTATGTTTGCTGAGAACTAACTCAAATTTGTACATATACACCCATGTAAACAGCAGATGACAAATAATATAGAATCATGTAGGAGCACTATGAACTCTTCAGTCTAGGGCCAGACTCAGCAAGTTCTCATTTCACAATCCAAATGCAAATCCAGGTCAATCCTACTGAAAATACTACCCCCAACTTCCCCTCCCCGCAAGGCCACCAAATTCCTTTTCCTATGGCTGGCTGCTGCACCAGCACTTTTCTCTCTTCCAAACCTACTCTTTCTTCAGCTTCTTGAACCATGTAGAAGGAAGTTTATAGAACAACCTCTCACCCCATCCCACTCAATAGCTATTTAGCAA
The DNA here is from genome assembly GCF_000956105.1 of Propithecus coquereli. Classification (NCBI taxonomy): domain Eukaryota; kingdom Metazoa; phylum Chordata; class Mammalia; order Primates; family Indriidae; genus Propithecus; species Propithecus coquereli. The sequence goes on from NW_012150174.1 coordinate 12,249,278, forward strand.
GCATATCCCGCTCAGCAGCAACCTTAAAAACAGAAGCCACCTAATATTCTCTGAGCATGGAGGGGGTGGCGCTGGCGGAGGGGGCTCAATCCTTAACTTCCAAGCTCTCCTCTCTAGGATGGGGATGGATGTAGCCTGGAATCTGGTCCAGATCTGTTTCCTCTTTCCTAGTCCTGGTTCCCCATTATTCCCTAGCTCATGGAGTCCTCTTTTGGTCTTTGTAGCTGATTTTCTAATCAAGGAGTTTTATCCGTCTTTGCCTGCAGTTGCTCAAGGACTCTCTTTTAAAGTTCGGAGACCATCCACCTCAACACAGGGCTTAGCTATGTATATCCAGTGTTATTGCCATTATTAATTCTGCCCCTTGTTCTGCTACTGAGGAAGTTCAGACTCAGCAGGATCATCTCCTGGGTTCCCATGAATTCAAACATAATCTATAAAGACAGTGAAGGAAGCTACATCTGTGCTTGGGGACTTTAGAGAATTATTGGCTTGAAGCGGTAAGAGGAACATCTGGGCTGAGTAGTCCTCGAAGACTCCCATGTGATTCAAAAGTCCTTTTCTTCCCTATTATTCCCTCTCTTGCTTTCAAGTATCTCCTCTGGCAGCAGCAACTGTAGCTAAAAGGGATTTCTCTATAACAGAGAGCAGCTTTCTCAAGGCCTCTGCTATTAACTCTTTCGTGGCCACTGACCTGTGAGAGAGGCAGAAGGGCAATCTTAATCTCTTTGGATGACATTTACTTTCTTGATTGGTTTCATGACATTTCTCTAGTAAACTTTGTTCATCTGAACACTTACTATCAATGTGTAAAGTATCTGAGCACTCATCATTCAGATCCTTAGTCATGTAAGAAAAAAATCCTCCTCCCAGACTATCAGAAGGGGGTGTGGCTCTTTCAGACAGTGGCATAAACCATTCTGATTCATTTTATCTGCAGGGAAAGAATAGGCCTATTTAGCAGTCGCCTCTGAATGCCATTCCTGGAGATGGAGACAGCTGACGGCTCAAGCCCACTGTCATCTACCTTCCTATTTAATAACTGTTCAAGTGTGTAGCAGGGATGCTCCAGGCCAGTGACTACTGGAACAAGGTCATCTGTGAATGAGAGGAGAGTCAAGATGCAGTTGACTTTCTGTTCAGGCAGAAATGTTATCTTCTATCACATTGTTGTTATCTTTTATACCTCTGGTGTTTACCCTAAGTACTCCTATGTTTTGTATGATTACTATCTCTACAGACCTTTGGAAAGTCACTTGGGAAGGTCACTCATCCCAGCTGAAGATGAGAAAATGCCTAACATCCTTCTTTTCTGCAGATAATTCAATACAAGAAAGAAGACTTACTTGGGAAAGTGTGAATGGTCTTGGCTTTGGTTGCTGCCCATTCCCTGCACCAGCTGGAAACACAATGCCCCACTGATACTCACCATGCCTGCCTGTCCAAACAGCATTCTGGCCACTTATATCAGTTGGCACAAATCCTAACAGGTTTGTTAATGGTTTTCAGATCCCAAACACATAGCACATTTTTATGTTCTTTGCAATCGGTTTTGCTTCAGTGCTCCTGGAGATGTTTATGGACACTGGCATGCTAAATCTCACCATTAAAAATAGTTTTGTTTTTTCTTTTGGTAAAAGAAAATCTCAAAAATAGGCGCTTCATTTTGTCCAAAAAAATTTTTTCCCCACTATTTTTCTCTTCTTTATCTTCACAGGTAGGTGGGGCAAATCATTGTCTTGTATGAAATTGCTACTGAAATATTTCCCTGGTCAGAAAAGCCAACTTGTGGGCTAAAGTCCTGTCCCCTCCTAATTAGTTGTCATTCAGGGTGCAGCAGTCTGCTATTCACCATTGGGGTTTCTGTGTGCTTCCTCTCTCTCCCGACAGGAGATACTGAAGAGCTCTAGGACCTGGCCACACTCATCAACTCAAGGAGGACATTCCTGATTTATTACTGGGCCTCCGTTGTTTTGAATATTTCTCAATTGTATTCAAGGTACAAAGCCACTGTCGTCAGATAAAAAGTTAATGGGAACCAAGGAAGGAAAAGCCCCCTTTTCATATTTTTTTCCTAAATGGAGAAAAGATAATCAAAACTTGGAGCTCAATAAGGGCCATCTCCATTTGAACAGCCTACTGCAAATTCATTCTCAATACCTTTTACATCTTGCCTGAAATAACTTTTACTTTGTCGTCTGCTAAATGGGGAATTCTGGAAATTTACAACTAGAAGAATACAATTTGTTTCATTACATGTCTCATTCATTCATTCTTTCGTTCATGCATCAAATACCAATTCAATACCTATGTAACAGGGGTAGCATTTTCACTGTCTGTAAATCGTGTTGTCCCGGGCATCGAATCTAGACAACATGCCCAGTGCCAGCCAATGCCACGAGGGCCTTTGTGTTCCTTTACCTACACGCCAGCCTGGGAGGGAGGAAGGAGAGATGAGACCTCTAGGAAGAAAGAGAAAAAATAATAGTTCTAGTGGGGAATTTGAGCCTTACATGTGACTGAATATTCATCCTAAAGAGACCGAGATAAACTGGAAAGGACTAAGAACCATTAATGAGCAAGATAAAGTTAATTCTTTCCCCCCACCCCTCCAACTTGTTCCTTATCTAGACAGTACCTGTCTTAGATAACAAAGATATTTATATTTTCTTGCACTATTGTAATGTACTTTCAATGTTTATTGTTCTCTCAGTTTCCATCCACAGCAAACATTTTGCTCTCTGAGGCCCTGAGACATGAGACGTCATGCTGGCTATGGGGGAACATGCCACAACACGGAGGGGACGCTGCACCCACACATGCCTGCCACGTCTTGACACTCCCTTTCCATGCTGTCCCCTGACAGGTCACATTTCTATGACCCTGGACCTACAACAAAATAGACTGGGGGTGGACAACTAATCAAACCTTGGGTAATCAGATGCCTTTTCCTGGGAATCTATGGACCTTGAAGACCCCAGATAGGCTCTGCTGAGCATGTGATAGATGATGTATGGAGACAGTTTAAAGGGGCTGCTAGTGTGACCCCAGGACAAGTCTGGTTAACTGACGTTTGCTGTAGCCCTACAGCTCTATGTTCATACCCTGTAGGAGGCTGAGGGTGATAAATCAGGACTCTTTTCACGCCAGGGCATACTGTGCCATAACCGTCCTCTGGTTATGCTGGGCATGATATAACCCTAGGTTAGTGGGCAGCAGGCTCAATGCGCTGGTCCTAGCAGACAGCCAGACTGGAGCAGAGCCTTTTTAGCCTCATGCACCTGTATGTACAAAGTTGGGCTTGGAGGGGGGAAGACTTATCCACAAATGAGCACACCTTGAGTAGGACATTGGTGTTTAAAATCTTACAACTTTGCCCATCGGGACAATGTTGCTGTGATCTTTACTATATATTCTGATTGGATTCTCTTTTTTCTACCTCTTTAAGAAAAGCAAAATTTGATTTAACCAAATAGTGTCTTTGTCTGGTCTTCCTGTCAAACCAAGTTGACAACTTGTTCATACAAAGGTTATACAGCGCTACTAGGGCAGTGAGAAAGCCTGGAACTATTTCTTATTAGCTTCCACGAGGCTCATGACGTCGGTCAGCTCGACATCCAGGAGGGAGGAAAGGTGCTGTGATTCGACCAGGCCAACCCCATCTTCTCTTAGCTCTAGAGAGGGCGCTGTGGTAAGGGAGCCCTTAGAGCCCTGTCATTTCCTGAGGCCCCGTGCAGGGGACACTCCTATCCCCAAGTCCCAGGCAGCCTGCTCTGGGGGAGTTTGCACAGCTTTCCAAGGCACGGGAGTCATATTGGCTGACCTTTGAGTGTGCAGTGAAGCCTTCCAGAATCCCTGTGAGAGAAACGGATTTTTTAACTCACTGGCTTTGAAGACTCCATCTGCCACCTGCTCTGGCAAGGTCAGGGTGTGTTGAATGCAACCTGAGCAGGCTGCCAGATCTCTGTAGGGCTCACGGTTCAGTCCTAACCTGGCCCCTTGGTCTCCAGCAGTGAAGAGCTTCTGCCAGGTCAGCCTCTCTTCATACTAAACCCCTATCTCCCCAGTATCCATTCTCTCTCCCTCCCCTTCTCTCTTTCATACACACACACTCAAGTGTACACAAATATGCACACACATGCACACTTATCAAGGGCACTGGGATTTAACTGCTGTTTTTGTTTCAAAGCAGAAATTTAAAAGGTTCTTAGAGAGTATAGCAGCAACTTACCTTCAAGGCCAAGGAAAAAAGGAAACAGAACAGAACTTAAATATGTACATCTAGGCCCAGCCAAGTCCTAGAGGACTCCTTCCTCCAGTCTGAGATGATGGCCCCCCCTGGGGTGCAGAGGTGGGGGATCCTCAGCCTTTCTCTTATTCTCCGTGACAAACATTACAGATGATATCTATTTGCATGACACAGTCCCATTGGGACACACGGCTGCCCCTCAGAATGTGGACATAATAATAATGATTGTAACTGAGGATTTTACTGGGCATTTATTATGTGCCAGCCATGGCGCTGCATTTCACATAGAGTAGATTGTTTAATCTTCACCATCACTCTTGGACAGGAACTGTTATGGCCACTTTACAGGTGAGAACACTGAGATTCAGGAGGAGAAACAACTAGCAAGTGGCAGCACAGCGATTTGAATCTAGGCCCATCCAACTCCAAAGTGAATGTTTCCAACCGCTCTGCCTATCGCCTCCTCCATCCCTAACAGCCACAGCAAAGCATGGCTACCCTCCCTCTACTGCTTTTCATCTCACCTGGTTCCGTTGCCCCAATTCTGCCAGTTACATGTTTATTTTTAAAAGGGAAAGTATCACTTCCCCTCTCAGGATGGATCTGGAGTCCGGGGCATGTACTTCAAAGAGACAGGAAGCAACAGGGAAGGGGCAGCCTCCTTTGGTTTCCCCTTCGTGTAAGGGGCACAGGCATTTCATTTCCTTAGTTCTGCTGTAACAGTTGAGAAATAACCATTGTATTGGCCAAAGTAATTTTAGCTGCTGTAACAAATGACTTCCAAGTTTCAGTGGTTTAACTCTAAAGACATTTATTTTTATTTTTCACTTATATAACTGTTGAACATGGATTTGCAAAAAGCTGAGCATTTGGGGTTTAACGACTAACTGAGGGACAGGTGACCAAAGTCCCACCACGCTTTTTCCTCAGCAGTGAGGGAAGAAGCCTCCAAGGCCTGCTTCCTACGCTCCTGTTTGCGTTAACATGTGCAGGTGTGGCCGCTCAGGGCCCAGGATGGAGCACCCTGCCCAGGGTTACTCCCAGCCGAGGTCACCAAGAAAGAACTGCTTGTGCAGGGATCAGGGGTCATCTCTCAGCCCCACACCACAGCCCTATCCTCAGGCCCTTCCCCTTTCCCGTTTCCTGAGAAGCACAGAGTTTCAACACTCTTCAACACTCCTAATTACATGTAAGAATTAAAGTCAGCAATAACGTGTAAGAGTGAAAAATGTCTACTACAACTGCTGTAACTACCACGGCTAGTGACAGGCCCGGGCAATTTAATGAGTCCATGGATAGACTCCCTTGAGAATTTCACCAGGAGCTGAAGAAATGAGGTACAGTTCAGTTGGCACCAGTCCCAGCTCCTTCTCAAGTGGCTCATAGACCCTGTGGGTTTCTCTCAGGAATTAATTTTGAGTCCAGGAAAGAAAGAGTCTTAGCTTCCATGGCCCAGGGGCAGAGCTGTCCTAGAGACCTGCAAATTAGGGCTTAGCCTTTCCCTGGACACACCCAGAGGCCCTGATGCTTAATATCAGTCCATAAACCCGGTCTTGCCCTCGCCTTCCAGCCCATCTTCGGAAAAGATGTCCCTTCGTCCCCAGGCCTGGGTTTGGACTTCTCTGCCCCTCCGCAGCTACCCTGCATTTTTACTGCAACCTGACTCACCCAACTACAATGGCACAGGAGCCCGCACTGGGCTAGGCTCTGGCCTCTGCCTCTCAGGGCGGCCTTTCAGGGAACGGAGCTGCCCCCAAGGGGAGAATACAGGAAAGTTCTCTGCCTGGAACCCACGTGCCCTTTGTAAATAACTGCTGCCTGCTTCCTGGCTTCCCTATTCCCGGGAGCTCGGTTATCTACTTCCCAAGAGCAGGAGGGAGAGATGTTTCACAGACAATCTCCTGTAAGAAAAACAAACACTTCTCTCCTCTGTGCTCTTGTGGCACTTCACATGGATGAGAACACTTATGGTTGTGCACATTAATGATAAGTTTACACACCATCTTCTGTCTCTGTTATGGGCTATACGTCTACAAGGGAGGGGACAGTTTCTAATTCACATCTGTATTTCATGTACCTATTATGGCATTTGAACCTAAGAAATGTTACTTAGTGACCACAAATTATTTTTGAGAGAATGAGTTAGTAAAGAAGAGAGTGAGTCAATGAACAAAAGTAAATGGCGGAGAAGGAATGAGAAGTAGGTGACGGAGGAAGGCGTGAATGAATGAAGGTGTAAGTGGCAGAGTGATGGCCATATACCTCCAGGTATCTGCTCTTCTCTTCTTCCCTGAAGACAGAATGTTGGTTTTCAGTTGGGTATATTTGCAACCCAACAAAAAGAATACATTTCCCACTCTGCCCTGAAGCTAGACATGTTCATGTGACTAAATTAAATGTAAGTAGTAGTGTTGCATGAAACTTCAAAGAGAACCCTTAAAAAGGAATGCGTGTCCTTTTGGCTCTTGCCCCTTTCCGCCTTTTTATGGCATAGAAGATGTGATGGTTGGAGCTTAGCAGCCATATTGTACAGTGGGGTGACTTCAAGGAAAAAAGCCATACTGGGACAGTGACGCAGAAAGATAGAAGAAGTTTAGGTTTCTGTTGATCATGGAGTGACCCTATATACCCTAGACTACCTTCATCTGGACCTTTTGCGTGTAAGAGAGAAATACATTTCCATTTCACTTGTTGTTTTGTACTTTGTTGTTTTTGGTTTTTATTATATGTAGTTGAACTTGATACCAACCAATTTGCCCAGAATCATAGGTTAGTACCAGAGCCAGTCCTAGAATCCAGGCCTCTTCTCTCCCAGTCTCACGTTCTTTCTGAGTTCAGGCTCAAGTCACGCTATGAAGTGAAACTCCATACTCACCAGGTCTTGCAGATGCTCTCCAAATGCCAAGTCATAACACAGAATCAGAGAATCTTGATTTTTCTAAAGACAATCAAAAGTGAACAATGATCCCTGATGAGTGTTCAAAACCTACCTGACTGGTGGGGAGCATAGATTCAACTCAGATTGAATGAAAGTCCCAACAGCCCCAGGAAATGCAACCAGGGAAACCATCTATGACCATAGGCCCTGGTGCATGCATACTTTTGCCGGCTCCTGCATTTCGACAGTAAAGCATTTACTGCAAAGTGAAGCACGTGGGGGTAGGGTCTTACCTCCACCAGGGAATGCCAGTGTGCAATGGGCTTCCGAGGGTATGACAACATTTCACTCCAGTGGTCTCTGCCCAGCCTCTCAGCCTCGTTGCCTACTTGACACACGCCGATGATCTCATTGTGACCTACACTGTGAAAATGGCCCACAATAGTTTTTTCTTAAAATTTTGGTATATAAGAGCAACAGCTACTCAATTAAACTGGTGGAGAATTGGGAAAGTGGTTTTTTCACTCCTAATTTAAAACTACAAGCCAGCCAAGCTTGATAGCCAATAGAACCTGGACTCCAATATCGTACACCAGCTTTCCTAACACTGACATGGTCAGCTGGTTCCTAAGAACTTTATGTTCAAAGAATGCCCTGATGCATGTTAAGGATGCCGCCTCTCATTCTGCAGCTAGGCTGGCCTCCAAATGCATGCAATGAAAAGGAAGCCATCAGCAAGGAGTTTCTTGCACTAATGGCTGCTCAAATTTTCACAAGAGGCAACCAAAGGATGAGTGAGGGAGCAGTTCTGTGTCTGGTAGCCGTGGGTCTTGAGCCCATAAAAGGGGCAGAGTGGCGAAGGCTCCTGGTCTTCTTGTCCCCATCTCCCTTGTTGCCATCTTATGCTCTTCCCTCTTTCCTTCCAAGCCCAGCTTTGCTTTTAACCCAACTTCAGGATACTTAGCCCCTTTAACCTTAGGGCTAATATTTCTTAAACTTTCCCTGCCCTTCTTTGGACAATATTTTTTTTCGTTAGCAGTTTTTGATAAAAGTCCTTTGCATAAGTAGAATAATGTGGCCCATCCTTTAACTCCATGGGATCCAAACTCACATATTTTTCTCTCTTTCTTTTTCCTTCCTGTAAAGACGAGTCATTTTTCTCCTATTTATTTGTAGGACATAAAGGGGAGACAAGGTCGGGAGGTAGTGTGAAGGATATTGGAATCTATGCTCATTAAAATCAGATGCATGCAGCGGCCCCATGAATTCTGCCATGGATTTTTCCAGGCCAGATTCATGAGTTTACTGAGAATTAAATTGAGGCAGAGCTCACATAATCAGATTTGTCGATGCAGGAAACTTGGCAATAGCTTAAAAATTGCTGGCCTAGGTTTCCACAGTTGATGGGCAATGTCCCCTCCTGGGGTCTGACACTATTGGTGTTGTTTTTTGCCCACAGGAGATGGGACAAGGTCTACTGCTCAGCATGGGCTGTCACTCATGGGCAGCTGAGCCAACCCATGTGTTCCTCGGGTTGGAAGACGGTCATGCTTCACGCAGGCATCTGCTGGAAAGAGTGTTCGGGTCACTGAAGCTGCCTCACTGACATTTCAGAGCTATGTGGGAAAATTTTCAACTATAAATAATATTCATAAGATTATATTAGAAGTCAGAATAATTTTTTTTTATAATTGTGCCCAGACCACGTGGGAGGTTTCCAATTAAAAAGAGACTTTGCATTTCATTCTAATGACTGGTTTAACATGTATAATTCCCTGTTGGTACTTCCTTTGCATATTAAAATGACTGTTTTTCAAATCTGTCCTTTAAATACACAATTGGCTACAATTCAGGCTATAAATATCTCTTCTGTGCTGTATTAATTAAAAAGTCGAGCATCTTATACATTTTAATGTACCTTGTCATCCATACTGTTTCTAGCATTTCTAAGAGAATATCTCTGTGTTTGCTTTCAGACTTAAGTGGATGGAAATAATCTTTATTAAACATATTTCAAGAAGGAAAAAGATTGAAGTTACGTATTTAGAAATATTGACGATCTGGCTAAAGTAATCATTCTGCTGTTTTGAGTGAAATCTTTCCAGGGAAGGGCAATCAGGATTGCCCAGCAGCACGTAAGTCCTGTGGGGCCACAGTTCTTCAAGCTGAGATTCTAGGAGGTGTGAAGATATGAAAAGCGGATGAGGTCGGGATGGGGAGAGGATGGAGGAGGAGAAAGAAATAAGAAAGGGGGAGGAAAGAATGGGAGTGCTGAGAGGCACTTTGTAACCTGACTCTAAAGCATGGTTTGGAGGTGACTCCTGCCAGTTTGCTTTCCACATGCTGTTGGTTGGACTCACTCCCTGCAGCTTGGAACACCAGCTGAGGATCTATGGCTGTGCTCTCCCTCCCTGCCCTCCCTGCCGCAGGCACAGCGCACTGGCACTGAGAAAGAGTCCAGGTATCTCACCGGTCGTAGTCCATGACCGCTATGGACAAGTGGATTTGGTCAATGTTTTCAGGAGGGACATCAAAGACTATGGCTTCGTTGTAAACAGGATTCAGTGTGTTCCTCTTGGTGGACGTTTTCCTCTTCTTCAGCCGTCTGCCGTCACACATCAGCGAGACTTTCACGTAGGGATCTGTACAGACCATGAGAAGCAGGAGTACTGTGAGGATAAACATAGATTTAGGCCAGAGGTTATGTCATGGGGGGTTTTTATGGACTAGGGTATGTCCTGCCAGTGGATTGGAGTTTGGGAATTTTCGTTAATGTGCTATCTGGGCAGCAACTAGAGTTAAGATAATTAAGTCTTTCATTCAAGAAAAAGCACAGGATACTGTCTCCTCAAAATGTGTGAAATTTAAAAATAGTGTGAAAACATCTGTTACTGAATTAGAAAACATTCCAGCCAGAATTCGAGACCCGCCTGGCTGTGACAGGAAGAGAAATACAGAGGCATTTCCAAGGCTTGGGAAACAGGGCCCCCGACTGACTCTGAGCCACTTCAGGGAATCTTTTCCTAAAGATCAAGTCTTTAAGAAAGGGAACTCCTAGACTCTTAGAATGTCTGAATTCCTAAAGGACAGGGAGAATGTCTGGGGGTGGGTTTCCTTAAGTACAGGGACCTCAAGCCCCCAGAGTGGCCTGCAGCTGTGTTGAAAAGGGAGAGGCAGTACAGCTTGTCAGGGACAGAAAGGACACAGGCTTGCCTGTGGTACAGCACAGGATGGGGTGACAGTGGCAAGGCTGGCCTCTGCTCCAGACAGGGTTGTCTGGTCCCACCAGCTACCTCACCATCCTCCTGCTCAGTGGGGAGTTCCTCTTCTCCCTGCACCTGCATAACCACGCATTGCCCATGCATTGGCCTATACACTGCCTAGGAGGGACTTAGTGGGCCACAGGGCCCACATCTTTTTTTCTCCTTGGAAAAACACTGGAGCGTAAGATGCAGAATATATTGCATCTGATACTCTTTGATTTCAGTGACTGTGAGCCAGTGTGTACTGGGTGTTTTGTGATCACATCTGGGGAGCCCCTGCAGAGGTGGGTGGTGAATTTGCACAGTAGGAACTGCAAATTGAGGCATTTTTTGTTAGGGTTTAGAATTTAAGTGTATATGCTTGATTCTCCGGAAAAGGCAAACTGCATAGTTCACTTTACTAAGGAGATAGGATTGTCTTCAATCTTCAATAAGCCTGGGATGGTGATATCTGAGGAAAGACCCAATCAGATAAACTATACCATGTACGAACTGCAGGCCTAATTCCTAATTATGGTGAGGGAGAAGACCCAAGAGGGAACACAGTCATCTCCCGGTATCCACAGGTGATCGGTTGCAGGACCCCTCAGGGATATCAAAATCCAAGGATGCTCAAGTCCCTGATATGAAATGGCACAGTATTTGCATACAACTTCTGCACATCCTCCCATATACTTTAAATCATCTCTAGATTACTTGATACCTAATACAATGTAAATACTATGTAAATTGATGTTGTACTGTGTTGTTTTTAAAATTTGAATTATTTTGTATTATTGTATTGTTATTTTTTTATCCCCTTGAATATTTTTGATACACAGTCGGTTCAATCTACAGATGTAGAACCAGCAGATAGGGAGGGCCAATGATAATAACAATAATAATAATAGCTAACAATGTGTACCAGCTAATATATACCAGACACTGTTCTTATGGCTTTATATGTATTCACTCAATCTTACAACAGTCCAATGAGCCAGATACTATTACCTCCATCTTACAGATGGGAATCTGAAGCCCAGTGAGGTTAAGTGACTTGCCCAAGGTCACACAGCTTTTAGGTGGTAGGACTGGGATTGAACCTAGGCAGTTTGATTCCAGAGTCAATTTGCTTTATTACTATACTAGAAACTTCATAAGGTACTACTACATTAGAACCTTATGAGGAAGTGTGACTTTGAGAATGTCCCACCTGATGCTCCTGTTATGTCCATGGCCTTTAAATTCCTTGCTTTTATAATGGTAATAGTCAGCCTGCCAGCCGTTGGAAGATAGCAGAGGGAAAACATCAACTCTCCCAGATCCACGTTGTCCTGTTGAGAAAGCACAGACTGAGGCATGAGGAAGCGTCTCCAGCCTGGTGTGCAAGAGGCTCAGCTCGCGAATCCCTTTCTTCCTTTCACGTCAGTCACGTGGAGAAGAAGAAATCCCTGCCCTTGGCGAGCGCCTCAGTCCGGTTTTAGATGGCAAGGCTGCGAGGCCGTCCCGGGCCTCTGCCGCCAGGTATCCAGCCACACACAGCCCGGCACGGCCTCACGTGGGCCGAGAAGCCCAGGACCCAGCCCCCGGGGCAGGAATCCCACAGCCTTAATAACCCTCCCCGGAGCCCCCCGCGTGCCTCCTCTCATATCCCTACCACGGTCCACACGGAGCCCCCGGGACGGAGCTACAGGAAGAGCGGCGCCCGGTGACCCCGCACATCCACAGCCCTGGCCACGCCTGGCCACCGGCTTAGTCCTGAGGAGACTCCACGCAGGATGAGAAGAGCGGAGACCCAGGCCCCCAGGCGCCGCCGCCTGCTCCTGGGTCCCACTTGGGCAGCTCTTCCCTTCTTTTGGTGTGCCCCTAAGGAGCCCCATTTCCCTCTCCTGGGGAAGACATCTCCTCAGGCAGCGTGCAGCCCTTCAAATAGGTCAGAAGACACGATTCTCTTTCTCCTTTTTAGTTCAGGGAGAGTGTAACCGAAAGGCGAAAAAAGCCATTTCATTTAGTTTCAATTTCTGAGAGGTACCTGAGGTTATCGAGCTGGGTGCCTGTGTGTAATTAATACAGCTTCATACTGACAATGCTCTGGGGAGTCAGGTTTTTGCCCTCAACATCCACAGCTTCCCCTCCCCTTCTCAATTCTCCAGAGATGCTTCTATTTTTAGAAGCACAGATTGGGCTCTGGAAGGTCACCCCACCCACCTCCCTGCCCTGATTGCTTCCACAAGACGAGGCAGGGTAGGGATCTATTTGGTCACTAAGGCGGATGGATTGTTCCATGTCTTCGTGCCTCGTTTTTCTCTTGTAAATAAATGACCTCGCCTTGCAAGCCAGGCCCTCCTGGTTCCTAGGGACCTGGCCTCAAGAAACCCAGGTGGCTGGGCCTTTCCCTTTGGGGAGAGATGGGGGGTGAGGACCAGAATTCCACAGGAGTGGGAGCTTTCCAAGCAGCAGGCTCCGGTTTGCTGTGTGGTGCCGGGTTCCCTATTGCAGGAGCAGTGTCTGCCCTGACTAAAGAAGGAGGGTTTGACCCAGCTCCCTGCTGGCGGCAGAGGGGAAGGAGAAGCAATGGCTGTCCCCACAAATCATCCGTTTGCTTCCGTACTCTCTGGTCCACTCCTTTGCCCTTCAGTTTCTGTTCTTCCCTTAGAGGGCATTTCCCTGCACCTAGTTCTCTCCTCTCCCTTCAGCCTGCCCAGAAAATCTTAGTTTGACAAAGTAAATATAGGAGTAACCAAAATCATGCCTATGAAGCTTCATAATCAATTCTTTCAACATAAATTTCCTGAGGGCCCACACTGCGCACGCACTTTGTGAGGTCTGGGATGTGAAAATGCATGTAGTCCAATCTCTGCCCTCGAGGCTGATGCACGTAATTAAATGTGATGTATCAGATTACTTCTGTGCTAAGTACATTGGGTTGTTTATTTCTCCCAACATAAACCTATTCCAAAATATTTGTATTATATGGCTATTTGCTCATCAGTTAAAAGAAAAAACATCAAACCTCAGACTTGGTGGTATATTTAGAATGTGAACTAGGGCTAAAGACCACATTTGTTCTTTTTTTTAAAATATAGCAAATTATCTGGGCATGGTGGTGTGTGTCTGTAGGCCCAGCTACTCAGGAGGCTGAGGAGGGAGAATCGCTTGAGCCCAGCAGCTCGAGTCCAGCTTGGGCAACATAGCGAGACCCTCTCTCTTAAAAAAAAAAAAGCAAATTAAAGAAATAGTTATCACCAAAGAGAAAATGCTTGGTTTAATTTTCAAGTGCTTTAAAAAAATATTTTTAAGTTTTCTAAAATATAAAAGTAAAATGACAATAAAATTCAAATATGGAAATTTTCAAGTAAAATGGTAAAATATCCCCCTTTCTCAATACTGTGTCACTCCTTTCCCCAGAGTAACACAATGCATAATCATCCAGATTTTTTCTTTTCATTCGTTCATCCACCCATTAACTTACTCACTCATACACTTACTCTTTTAGCATTTTTTTGTGGTTGTAGAAATTGAGCCTTGTTGTTTGCAGAGGCTGGGAGCCAAATCTGCAGTGGTGAACAGCAGACACCAGCCCTTGAGGAGAGATGGGCTGGCTGGGATATGGAACAGGAGCTCATTGACACTTGATGCTAACTCTGTTTTCTCCCCATCAGAGGTGCTGACTTATAGTCAAGACCTGTAGATCCTGATGTCTGTAAATATTCCCTTAAATCAGTGGTTCTTACCCAGGAGCCATTCCACACTATCTGGAGAAATTTTTTGATTGTCACAACTGGGGAGGGGGACGTGTTACTGACATCTAGTGGGTAGAGCTCAAAATGTCAATAGTGCCAAGGTTGAGAAACTGATTTACACACAAGTGCCTAGATTCTTAGTAAAAGGTTTTCTGGAATGCGGATAAAAATTAAATATAAAGGAGTGGTGGAGTATTGGGTTTCTTTTTCAGCTTGACAGGAATCAGATATGCAGAAGTGTCACTAAAGGCTGGGTACCCTGGAGGGTACAAGGGGAAGGAAAATGCCACACAAAGAAAGCTTCATTTGCTTTTGCTTTGTGTAGCCAAGTTCAGTATTACTGGCAAGATGTATTGGAGATTTATAGCAGACATGTGTGAATTCTCTACCTGTCAATCTGTAAACTCTCCTGTGATCTGTTTGCCTGTAGAGGCCTATGGTAGCTGTAGTTTTCGTTTAACTAGTGCACTTTTGCAGTCCTCTTCTTGGGTTCTTAGGTGAACTCCTTCCCAACTCCATGAAGTTCTGAAAGGGCTGCTGCAGGAATTCAGGCTGAACAAAATATTCATTTCCCTGTCCAGTGTTGTTTGTTCAGGGATGTGTATGTAACCCAAGCAAGACCAATTAGAATTCTCTCTGGGATTGAAAATCAATACAGAGAAAGAGAAATCCTCATTTTACTGGGGTTGGAATAATTCCAGTAACCCCAACTAGAATTGTTGTAAGGTTCTTATACTATATGTAGTACAAATGGCATGATATCACTTTAAGTTAGCATGTGTAAGTTAAAGATGTATGCTCTAAAAACCCGAATGACTAAAATAAAACAAGGAGTTATGGCTAATAAGCTAACAAAGGAGATAAAATCGATGCTTAAAAATATTCCATTGATCCTACTCAATGAACCTGAGGTGTCAAAAGAAATATTCAATTAATCCAAAGGAAGGCAGGAAAAAAAAGGAAAAGATAACAAGATCAGAAGAGGCAAATCCAATGGATACAGAAAACAAGTATATAATAAGATGGTAAATACTAAACTATTTCTATGATAACATTGTATATAAATGGTCTGAACATTGAAATAAAGGCAAAGTTTGCCTGATTCAGTAAATAGCAAGACTCAATTATATGCTGTCCCACTAACTCTACTTTAAGTATAAATATATAAATAGAGCAAAAGTAAAAGACTAAAAACAAATTTGCCATATTAAACTGATAACAAGAAATCTGGAGTGGCTAAATTAATATCAAACCGTAGGTCAGAATGATGAATATTACCAAGGACAAAGAGGTCACTTCAATATGATAAACAGGTCAATTCATTCAAGAGTATATAAAAATTCTAAACGTTTGTGCACTTGAGAGCACACTCTCAAATACATGAAAAAAAACCTGATAGAATTGTCAGGATAAATAGACAAGTCCCTAATTATAGTTAGAGATTTGAATACTTAAATAACACTATCAACTCTCTTGGTCTAACTAGTGGCATTTAAAAACATTCTGCCACACAGTAGTATGTACTTTTCAAGTGCACCCAGAACACTGAACAAGATAGATCACATTTGGATCATTAAATAGGTTTCAATTAAATTTGAGAAGATTTAAATCATACAAGTATGTTTTCTTACTGCAATGGAAATAAATTATAATAAATAACAGAGAGATAACTGGCAAATGCCCAAATATTTGGAAACTAAATAGCACACTTCTAAATAACCCATAGGTCAAAGAAAAAATTGAAAGAAAAACTATAAAGTGCTTTTTTTCTGGGACAGGTCTCACTTTATTGCCCTGGGTAGAGTGTAATGGTGTCATCATAGCTCACTGTAACCTCAAACACCTAGGTTCAAGCAATCCTCCTTCCTCAGCCTCCTGAGTATCTGGGACTATGGATGCATGCCACCACGCCCAGCTAATTTTTCTATTTTTTTGTAGAGACAGAGTCTCACTATGTTGCTCAAGCTGGTCTCTAACTCTTGGCCTCAAGCAATCCTCCTCCCTCAGCCTCCCAAAGTGCTAGGATTATAGGTGTGAGCCACCATGCCTGCCCTATAAAGTATTTTTAACTGAATTAAAATGAAAACACAACATATTAAAATTTGTGGAATGCAGTTAAAGCAGTACTTTCAGGGAAATTTATAGCACTAAAATGCCTATATTAGACAAGAAGAAAAATCTCTGATCAATGACCTCAGCTTTTATTCTAAGAAACAGGAAAAAAACCCAAATTAAATCCAAAGTAAGCATAAGAAAGAAACAATAAGATCAGATATGATAAAGATGTATATTTTAAATGCTAGAATAACCACTAAACAAACTAACAGGTATACAAGCTGCCCCCAGGTTACCAACAAGATACGTTCCTGAAAACATTTTCAGGGAGGATTTGTATGTAACTTGGATCCCTGATGAACAGCACATATACAGTAATAATAATAATAATAACAACACTATAATGATTCATATGTGGTAATAATGATATAGTGTAATACTGTAATAATAATATAACTGTACTATAATAATAAGTTACAGAAACTATTGTGCTATTTCTTTTAATTCAGACAAACAGAACATAAAAACGAACTCCTACAAAAAGTTTAGATGGGAAACAGGAGAAATTTCAAAAAAGAATATTAAAAGTTAACACTCAAACTAATATTGCATCAACACTAGGCTAATAGGAATGTTACGCTCCTTTTGATCTTCTAACAAAATCAATAATAACCTTTCCATTTCAACAATTAATCCACTTGCTGGTTAGTAATAATTGATGCTTTCATTGGAGCACTGCCTTTCACGTGTTCTGTTATTCCCACTTTAGCCTTTATAACTGTTCCGACAGTCCAGCGACTGAAGCCTAATGCTTTCCCAGTGAACAATGGAATCTGGCCTTTCTCTGATTGCTTAATTATTTCTACTTTCATTTCCATTGTAACCACCTTTCTCTTCACTACAGGCTCATCTGGACTTGCAGTGGACTTTTGCTTTGGAGGCATGGACATAAGGGTAAACACAGACTCGCAAAATCAAATAAAAAAGTTAAGACAAAAGTGATTGGAAATACTCTTCTAGACATTGGCCTAGGCAAAGAATTTATGAAGAAGACCCCAAAGGCAATCACAGTAACAACCAAAATAAATAAATGGGACCTGATCAAATTAAAAAACTTCTGCACAGCCAAAGAAACGATCACAAGAGCAAACAGACAACCTACAGAATGGGAGAAAATTTTCGCATGCTACAAATCTGATAGAGGGCTGATAACCAGAATCTATTTAGAACTCAGAAAAATCAGCAAGAAAAAATCAAACAGCCCTATCAAAAAGTGGGCAAAGGATATGAACAGAAACTTTGCAAAAGAAGACAGAATAATGGCTAAAAAACATATGAAAAAATGCTCAACATCTCTAATCATCAGGGAAATGCAAATCAAAACCACAATGAGATATCACCTATCTCCAGTGAGACTGGCCTTTATCAAAAAGACCCAAAACAATAAATGTTGGCATGGATGCGGAGAGGTAGGAACACTCATACACTGCTGGTGGGACTGCAAACTAGTGCAACCTCTGTGGAAAGCAATATGGAGATACCTTAAAGAGCTACAAGTAGAACTACCATTTGACCCAGCAATCCCATTACTGGGCATCTACCCAAAAGAGCAAAAGTCGCTCTATGAAAAAGACACCTGCACTCGAATGTTCATAGCAGCACAATTCACAATTGCAAAGATGTGGAAACAACCCAAGTGTCCATCAATACATGAGTGGATTAATAAACTGTGGTATATGTATACCATGGAGTACTATTCAGCTTTAAGAAACAATGGTGATATAGCACCTCTTATATACTCCTGGAAAGCGCTGGAACACATTCTACTAAGCGAGGTATCCCAAGAATGGAAAAACGAGCACCACATGTACTCACCATCAAACTGGTATTAGCTGATCAACATTTTAGTGCACATATAAGAATAACATGTATTGGATGTTGGGCAGGGGGAGGGGGGAGGGGGAGGAGGGGACGGGCATATGCACAAACAATGAGTGCGATGCGCACCTCCAGGGGAATGGACACACTTGAAGCTCGGACTTGTGGGGGAGGGAGGGTAAGGGCATCATACGTAACCTAATCATCTGTACCCCCATAACATGCTGAAATAAATAAATAAAAAAAGCGACGCTGTGCATAAGTGACCATATAAATAATGAGACTAGCCACTAGCATAAAGATGCTGCACCAAAAACCACTTACACCATTTGTTTACATGCACGGAAGAAACCATCTTCCAACAAAGAAAACTCCAGACCATGTAAGGAAGAAATAATACCAATTCTACACAGTGTTTCCAGAAAACAGAAGAGGTGGGAACACCTCTCAACTCATTACAGGTTGAATATTCTTTATCTCAAATCCTTGGGATCAGAAATGTTTCAGATTTCAGATATTTTTGGATTTTGGAATATTTTCATATACGTAATGAGATATCTTGGGGATGGGACCTAAGTCTAAACATGAAATTCATTTATGTTTTTTATATATCTCTTATATACATAGCCTGAATGTAATCTTATACAATATTTTAAAATGATTTTGTGCATGAAACAAAGATTGTGTACATTGAACCATCAGAAAGCCCAAGTGTCACTATCTCAGCCACCCATGTGGACAATCTGAATATTTGGCATCACCATCATTCCTGACTCTGAATTTATATGTTACTGATGAGCAATCATTTTCTTACACTTATTCACACATAATACTTAACAGTAATAAATATGACATACATAATACAATAAAAAATAATGTGTTCAGGGTAACTAAGCAGCACAGTAGCATCACCAGAGTACCAGTATCAGCTGCTAAAAAACAGCAACAGCAAACAGCAGCCCGCTTTCGGTATCCACCTGCAATGCTGTGTTTTGATTAAAAGGTTACTGTAAACTGTATTTTATTTTGGTGAGAAGAAATACCAGAAGCAGTTTAGGGACCAGGAAGTGGGTTCTTTAGGGATGAGGAGGCATTCTGCCACACAGCTTTTAAAAATATTTTCTCCAGAGTCATCTGCCTCATTTTTGTCTTAGAAGTCTCTCTTTGATTTTACAAACTGACATGATTTCTTGTTCTCTTATAGATACATGCCACTCTCTAGTCCTTCAATAACCCCACACATTTTCATGATGTTGTCTATAGGCATGTTTTTTGAAATATTAACAATATCATCTTCATCATCATTATTATGACAATCACTTTGATTCAGAGCCATTCAGCTATTTCACCATTGTTCAGTCAATGAATGGAAAACTGGAGCCTCATTATTGATGTTAGAAATTTCTTTTATATCTACTTCTTCCAAGCTTACTGACAGACCCTGAAGGTATAATTTTTGTGTATGTAAAGAGGTCAGATGTTATTTTTTCTCACTTGACATACAGAATCTTTCAAAGTCATGACTTTTTTCATCATCATTGACATACAGAATCTTTCAAAGTCATGACTTTTTTCATCATCATCACTGAACATAGTTGCAGGCCAGAGGTTGTTCCAGGCTTGCACAACTGTGTCTTTAGTCACTGTGTTCCAAGCATCAGCAATAGTATATATAGCATCCTTCATGCTAAACTCCTTTTGAAATCTTTCCTCACCCATGTTTCTATTCACTGCTGCTTGTGTGCTGTTCAAGAAAGTGTTTTTATGTCTACTCTTCATTGATCTAAGGATATCCTACTCACATGGATGAATTAATGAAGTCACATTTGCAAGAAAGTATGTGGCATAAACATTACTTTTGATGAGAATTTTAGCTGGAGGATGAGCAGAACAGTTGCCAAGGAATAACAAAATCTTGCCGTCATTTTCCAGTCCAGCTTCGCCTGCAGTAAGCTCAAGCCACTGGTATAAAATGTTTGTGAAGCCAATCAAAAAAGATGTTCCTGGTGGTCCATGCCTTTCATTGGCATAATAATGGATGAGTAAGAAATTTGCTCCTTGAAAACAGCGAGGGTACAAACTTTTGCCTATCACCACAAGTTTATGCTTATGCAAACCTGCTGCCTTAGCACATCCCAGCATAGCGATTCTGTCCTTGGCATCCTTCATTCATGCAAAGGATGTCTCATCAGCTGTAGTCCGTGTCTTTGGCGATCAAGCCAAAACAGTGCTGTTTGATCAACATTATAGACTTGTTCTGGTGTCAGTTTTCTACTAGCAATGACCTTGGAAAGCTTGTCAATGAATTTCTCCACTGCTTTGTGATCAGCATATGATTTATTACCATGAATCTTAAAAAATTTTATGTTATGTCTTTCCTTAAATTTCTGCAAGTGGCCTATTAGATATTCACAATTCCCTTCAATATTTAATTCATCATGATAGAACTTTGCTTGTTTCATGATCAGCATACCATGAAGCAGCAAGTGTTCACTGTGACACTGACAGATCCACTATTTCAATACATAATCAAGATCTTCATTTTTAGCTTTATGCAGTGTTTCTATTTTTCATTAACTTCTGTTCATTACTTTCACCATTGAACCTCAACAGTTTATCCTTCCATGTCTTCAGGTCATATATGGTGGTCATTTAAACACTGTACTCCTTCTGTAAGACATTTCACACACCACTGTCCAGTTCTTCGGTAGCTTGAGTTTCTGTGCTATGGATAAACATAAATGCTTCCTCTTTTTCTTACTACTCTTACCCATAAGGATATCTGCAGGCCTTTTGACATTTTTACAATATCTTTATACCACAGAGCAGAGAATAAGTAAAAAAGCAGGGAGTAATGCACGAAAATCTTGACCCCATGTGGGGCATCCTGGGGCACCTGCTCTTGGTGCATCCAGCCTGCACATTTGCCATTTCATTACCCTTTGTGGGTGTACTTGTGTGGGGGAATCTGGGCTTAGGCAGAAAAGATATATCACAGCCAAAATGGGCTGGGAGGGTCTTTTTTCTCTTGGGGAGGCTGAAAAAACTGTGTTTTGTGTGCCTGTATTTTGACTGTGACCTGTCACACAAAGTCAGGTGTGGAATTTTCCACTTACAGCATTGGGCTGGCACTCAATACATTTCAGATTTGGAAGCATTTCAGAGTTCAGATTAGAGATGATCAACCTGTGCATTAAGACAGCAATATCCTGATATTAAAACTAGACAAAGATACTGTAAGAAAACTATAGATCAGTATCCTCATGGACACAGACACAGTTATCCTTAGTAAAATTTTAGCAAATAAAACCCAGTTATCTATTAACAAGGGCATGGATCTTGAAAAAGTGGGATATATTTTGGGAATGCAAGGTTGGCTTAACATTTGAAAATCTTAATCAAGATAAGTCACCATATCAACAGACTAAAAAAAATGAATAGATGCAAAGCAATCATGTGACAAAAGTCAACGCCCATTCAGGATAGAAACCCTCAGCAAACTAGGAATAGAAGGAGACTTCCTTCTATTAGGAAGGATATCTATAAAAAGCTACAGCTAACATTATATTAATGATGAAAGATTGAACACTTTCTCCTTAAAATCAGAGAGCATGGCTAGGATGTCTGCTCTTGCCACCTCTATTCAATATTGTACTGGAAGTTCCAACCAGTGAAATAAAGCAGAAAAAAAAAAGGACACACATTGAAATGGAAGATGTAAAAGAGTCTTATTTGCAGATACAATGATTGTTTATGCAGCAAATCCTCAGGAATCTATAAAAAGCTACTAAAACAAACAAGTTTTGTGAAGTTAACAAAGTCAGTGCAAAAGCAATAAGAGTTCTATATACTAGCAATGAAATAGTTGAGAATTTAAATTTAAAAATGCTTTTACATTTACACTTAGGGGTGCATTTAACAAATTATGTGCAAGACCTGAATGTTGAAAACTACAAACATTGCTGAGAAAAATTAAATTAGACATAAATAAATGGAGAGATATTTCACTTTCATGAATTGGGAGATTCATGAAAGATATTGTGAAAATGTCAAAATATGAATTCTTCCCTAAAGGATCTGTAAATTTAATGCAATTCCAATCAAAATCCCAACATACCTTTTGTAGACATTGAAAAACTGATTCTAAAATTTATATGAAAATGCAAGGAACCTAAAACATCCAAAATTTAACAAAATTGGAGGCTTTAACACTACCTGATTATGAGATGTAGAACAAAAGTACAGTAATTACGATAATGAGGTACTGGCAAAAGGGCAGACATACTGGCCAATGCAACAAAATGAAGAGGCCAGATGTAGACCATCATTTATATGGTCAAGTGATTTTTCTAGAAAGGATGCTCCTTTCAAAAAATGATGCTGGAATAATTGGATATCGATTTGCAAAAAGAAAAAAAAATTACCTTTCCTTCATATCATATGAAAGAATTTAATGGAAATGGATTATAGTCCTAAATATAAGAACTAAAACTATGAAAATTCTATAAGAAAATGTAGGAGAAAATGTTTGTGACTTTGGATTAGACAAAGATTTCTTAGATGGACACAAAAAGCACAAAGCAGAATAGAAAAAACTTATAAACTGTAATTCATTAAAGTCAAAAACTTTGATCTTCAAAACATATTGTTAGGAAAGGGAAAGGGAAAGCCCCAGGCTGAAAGATCATATTTGCAAAACATACAGCCAATAAAAGACTATATATATAAATATATAGAGAACATATAAAGAACTCCTCCATTTCAGACAAACAACCTGACAAAAATATGGGAAAAAAATCTGAACTTCACTGAAATTAAATTAAACCATAATGAGATAGCACTACACAACTACTAGATGAACTAAAATGAAACGCTGACAGTATAAATTGTTGCATAGGATGTGGAACAACTGACCCTCCCACAAGCTGCTGTTGGAAAGGCAAAACATTACAGCCACTTTGGAAAATTAATTTGGCAGTTTCCCTTAAAGTTACATGTACACTTGCCAAGTGACCCAGCAATCACACACCTGGTTATTTGCCCTGGTTAATTACACAGCCATTCAAAGACTTGTATGCAATTGTCCTGACCCAAACTGCAAAAAAGTCCCAGATGTCCATCAACTGGTGAATGGATAAACAAAATGTCGTGCACCCATTCAATGAAATACTACTTAGCAACCAAATGGAACAAGCTATTGATAGAAGAAACAACACGAATAAATCTCAAAAGCATTATGCTGAGTGAAAGAAGCTAGACACAGAAAGACAATATATTGTATGATTCCCTTTATATGAAATTTTAGGAAAAGCAAAACTACGGTGAGAGAAAGTGATCAGTGGTTGCTGGGGACTGAGAGTGGGACTAGGGGATTGACTGCAAAGGGGCACTGAGAGACCTTTGTGGATGATAGAAATATTCTATATCATGATCGTGATGATGGTTATATGACTATATACATGTGAAAAAACTTGTGTGCTTAAAATTGGTTAATTTTATTATAGGTAAATTAAATATCTATAAAGGAGACTAAAAAATTCCAAGAAGATAGATTTTTCAAAGGACTATATTTTATTTTCTTGAGTTCAGAGAACATGCCCTGGTGGTTTAAACCACTTAAAATATTATTCTATTCTATTTTAATCCACTCTATTCTGTTAAATATTATGTGTGCTTAAATGCATCTGAAAATAATGTGTATTCTCTATTCATAGGGGACAAATTTCTGTACGTCTACTAAATCAAGCTTGTTAATTTGATATCTAAATCTTCCTCCTAGAACTTAATTTATTATGCTTCTGTCTTTTACATATTTTTTTTTTACTATTCCATTATGTTTCACAACCAAGTTATTAATAAACATTTAAACTATGGTTAAAATGTTCTCATTTTTTATTCACTGCAGTTTCTTAAAACCCACATACTCCCTCCTTTTTTAGACATATTTAATGCTTTTCATTTTGCTTGAGTACGTCCTCTAGGATTTTATTTTTTTTCCAGTGGGAGTTCAAATAAAGTCAAAATAATCTTTATTGTGCCTTAATTCCTAAAAGAGAGTTGGCTCGGCATAGAGTTTAGGTTAAAATGATTTTATCTTAGAATCATTTTATATTGTCACAATGTCTTCTAGTACTTCATGTCCCAGTGGAAGTGTTTGATGCCATTCTTTTGTAGATCTTTTTCTCTGAAGGAGGTTTTAAGATTGTCTTTTTATATTTTTACTTTGTACTTGCATCTTCTGAAATTTCTCCAAAAGTTATTTAGATATCTTGTTTTCACTGATCTTGCTTGGTCCTCAGTAATAATGTTAATTAGAATCTTTCTTCTTATTTTAATCTCTTTTTCTTTAGCAATCAGTTGAGCTACTTGTTTACTTTGAAACTTCTCTTTTTTGATGCTGGTTTTCCTTAGATTGTAGGACATCCTTAATAGTCTATAACCGAAGGGTCAAAACAAAAGTCTTCTGCTGCGTATGCCTTTTGTAGTTCCTTTATTATTATTTTATGGGAGGACCTTCAAGAGGGGTTGGGGATAATCTCATGTTTTTCATCTGACATATTAATACTTAACCAGAAGTCCTAAAGAATTATTCTTCAATATTACCTGTATATTTACAACACCAAACTTATTAAACTTTGGCTTTATGGAAGCTTACAAAAGGTAGGCAAAGAGAGTTGTTACTAATAGACATTTGATAGCCCAGTCTTCTCAATATTTTTAAAGTACCGTTATGGCAGAAGTCCTCAAGACCATTCTCAGGTTCAGTGATTCACTACGGGGCCTCACAGGACCCAAAAAGGCTGTTACATTCAGCTTGGATTGGCCCAAGGTCTGCTATACAAAGAACTCTTCATCAGGCAGGATATTCTAAGGGCTTAGAGTTTCTCTCTCTGAAGCCAGTCAGGGGCCAGTCTTTTCTTGAACTGTGTAGGGTTCAAGCACACAATGACTTCACTTTAACTTTCCTTTTCATACATATTTTCCTGTACTGAAAAGGGGAGAGGTAGTTGTGGTCCATATGCGGGTGTACCCAACCATTGCACATTCTCACTCAGAGACCAAAGCTGATGTCATGGAAAACGTTCTGGAAGGAGGTTAGTTAACATCAGGTCTGGCAGACATGTTAGACTCGATGAACGATAATCATAATGCAATAAAGCTAGAAATCTGTGATAAAAGATAACTAGAATGTTTCCATATGTTCAGACACTAAGAGATATACATCTAAAAAACCCATGGGTCAAAATAAAAAATACAATTAAAATTGGAAATATATTAAGCTGGATAATAAAAATAATACATTTGAAAATAGGTAAAATGCTGAAAAATCATATTAAGG
This sequence comes from Propithecus coquereli, assembly GCF_000956105.1. Classification (NCBI taxonomy): domain Eukaryota; kingdom Metazoa; phylum Chordata; class Mammalia; order Primates; family Indriidae; genus Propithecus; species Propithecus coquereli. Next base: position 12,274,662 of record NW_012150174.1, read on the forward strand.
GAACATTTTTAGCTTTTAATGCATAAAGTACAATAAAATAAGGCAATAATCAGTAATCAAAGCATCTAGCTGAAAAAATTGGAAAAAGAACAACAAATTCAGCAACAAATTAGTTTAAGTACAAGGAAATAAATATTAATATAAAAGCACAGGAATTCATGAAATAGAAAACAAATATATTTAGAGAAAAACAACAAAGCCAAAAGTTAGTTTTTGAAAGACAAATAAAAATAGCTAACCCTCTTTTAAGAGAGAGAAAAGAGAAAGGGGAAAGGTGAGGAAAAAAGGCACAAATAACCATGTCATGGTTGAAAATGCAACACCACTTCAGATCCTAAACGCATTAAAAAGATAAAAGGATTTTATAAACAACTTCACACACATAGATTTTAAAATTTGGATAAAATGGACAAATTCTTCAAGAAAAACAACAAAGCCAAAAGTTAGTTTTTGAAAGACAAATAAAAATAGCTAACCCTCTTTTAAGAGAGAGAAAAGAGAAAGGGGAAAGGTGAGGAAAAAAGGCACAAATAACCATGTCATGGTTGAAAATGCAACACCACTTCAGATCCTAAACGCATTAAAAAGATAAAAGGATTTTATAAACAACTTCACACACATAGATTTTAAAATTTGGATAAAATGGACAAATTCTTCAAGATACAAAACTTATAAAAATAGATATAAGAAGAAATACAGACTTTGAATTTCTATGACTCATTAAAGAAACTGAATCTGTAATTTAAAACCTTACCACAAAGAAAATTCAGGCCCAGTTGGGTTTAACTGGTGAATTCTATTAAATATTTAGGGAAGAAATGAAGCCAATATTATGCAAATATTTCAGAAAATAGGTGAAGAGGGAATACTCCCCAAGCCATTGTTTAAAGACATCATATTTTGGGTACCAAAACCTGAGAAGGCCATTACAAAGAAGGCAAAATTATAGTTCAATCTTACTTATGAACTGAGATTTAAAAAATTAAATAAAATATTAGAAAACTGAATCCATAAAAGCATGCTAATGACATACATTGCAAACATATTTGTTTTATTTCAAGTTTACATGTTTGCCTTAACATACGAAGTTTAAACAACTTAATTGTCCATAATAACAGAAGAGAAAAAATCTTAAGATGATCTAAGTGAATGTAGAAAATGTGATAAAATCAGGCCTCTCTTTATGATAAAAACTCTTAGCAAAGCAGATATGGAAAGGTGATTATCTAAAAGAGGGCATCTAAAAATAAGATTACAGCAGTGGTGTGCTTCATAGTGAAATATTAAAAGCTTTCCAATTAATGTCAAGAATAAGACACATCATTACTTCTATTCAACACAGTACTTGAGGTTCTAGTCAGTGAAATAAGGCATGAAAAAGAAACAAAAGGTATAAAGTTTTGACATGAAGAATTCATTCTGCCATGATTTGTAGATGCCATGATATGTAAAGAAAACCCCCAACTACAAATAAATTAACAATAAGCATGATTATTGATGATGACTGATTAATTGATAAAAGGATACAAGGTCAGTAAATAAAAATAAATTGCCTTTTTATACACCAGAAAAAACAGGTTAAAAAATAAAAATAGAAAAAAAACCTCACAACTGCCTCAAAAACATTAATACTCTGGAATACATTTACCAAAAAATGTCCAATATTTTCTTGGAGAAAAAGAAAAAAATATTATTGAGCAAAGCTAAGGAAGATCTAAATAAATAAAGCAATATAACACATTCATGGATTGGAAGACTCACTATTATAACAATGTTCCCCAGACTTATCTACAGGCTAAATATTAGGTTATTCAGTGTGAAATGTCCAATTTCCTTAAGTACTAAGTTTGACAGTTGATATCTCTGACATTTCACTTTAACACTTCTTGTTTTATTTTTATTGTGAAGGTACATCCTCAGTGTTTCAAATGCACATTTTGGCTTGTGATTATCTTTCACTTTTTTTTAAGAGCAATTTTTGTGAAACCATAGATATATCAAAAATTCGTGTTATTTTCAAATATGAGTTCTGTTGTGGAACCAATGCAGTGCAGACAGCGCGAAACACAAACAAAGTGTTTGGAAAGAATGTGGGTAATGAACGCACGGTACGTCGATGGTTTCGGCAGTTCAGTTCTGGTGATTTTAATCTTGAAAATGAGCCACGTGGGCGACCTGACACCAAGGTGAATAATGATGAGCTGAAAGCTGCAGTGGAAGCGAATCCATCTCAGCCTATGCGTGAATTAGCAAGGTTTGACATTACTATTCGAACAATATTGGACCATTTGAAACAAATCAGCAAGGTAAAGAAGCCGGATAGATGGGTACCGCATCAATTAAACGAGTGTCAAAAGACAAATCATCTCTAAGCTTGCCTTTCTTGGCTGTCAGGACATAAAGGCAAACCATTTCTACACCATACTGTTACATGTGATAAAAAATGGATTCTGTGTGACAATCGCAAGCATTCAGCACAATGATTGGATAAAGATGGAGTGCCGAAACACAGTCCAAAACCCTATATTCACCAAAAAGAGCGAATGAGATCTGTTTGGTGGTCCAATGTTGGTATTATCCACTCAGCTTCATGAAACCTGGTCAAGCCATTACAGAGGATGTCTACTGCAACCAATTGGATGAAATGATGAGGATGCTTGTGATTAAGCAGCAGAGATTGGTCAATAGAGACAGGCCAATCCTCTTGCAAGACAATACTCTACCACATGTCGCACAAACAGTGCTGCTCAAACTACAGCAGCTGGATTTGCAAACTCTCTGTCATCCACCGTATTCACCAGACCTTGCACCAACTGACTACCACTTCTTCCTGGCTTTGAACCACTTCTTGCAAGGAAAAGTATTGAATTCTCCACAAGCTGGGGAAAACACGTTTGGCAATTTCATCCCCATTTGCTCTCCAGGCTTCTTCACTGCTGGCATAAACAAAGCTACCCTTAAGATGACAAAACTGTGTCGATATTTTAGGTGCATTCTTTGATTAATTGTACTGCTTCTTGTTTGAGATCTAATAAACTAAACTTTTGATTTGAAATTGGACATTTCATATTTAATGAATATAATTCCAATCAGATTCCAACTTGACAAACTGATTCTAAATTTTATGTGAAGATGCAAAGTGCCAAGAATAGCCAAAATTCTCTTGAAGAAAAAGAAAGTGGGAGATTTTGTTCAACTGGATATGAAAACTTATTAGAATGTTGCTAGATTAATGTCTGGAATGGATTGGACTAGTGCAGCATTTATATAAGGCAATAGATAGAGTTGCATAGAGAGCTCATAAATTGACTCATGATATATAGATGTTTGCTTTATATAGATTCTCTTCCTTTGCCTCCCTACTCCATTCATAATGCTTACTCTATGCCCTAAAATGCTGTCCTCTGTAAAGAGAAAGAAAACTTGATCTATTCATTAAGAGACTTAAATGCCTGACAGAATTTTTGATGGATTAGCCATAGAGTGCATGGAACACACACACACACACACACACACATACACACACCCCAAATAAAACCAAGATAATTAATTCCTTTATTCTTTATTGCACAAACATTTATGAAATGCAATTATTTACCAGGTACTCTTCTAGGAGCTAGGAATCCAGAAGTGAACCAAAAAGGCAAAAATCCTTTACCCTAAAGGAGCTTATATCTCTTGTGTGTGAAGATAGACAATGAGCAAAATAAATCACACATACATACACATATATACATAAATAGACATGTAATATACACAAACATGTAATGTAATGGAGAGAAATAAAGCAGAGAAGGGAATTACGTAGCATCGAGGAGTTAAATAAGACATTAAATCGGGTGATCAGGGAAGGCTTTATGAGAGGGTGATGTTTGATAAGGACTGGAGAAATGAGGTAAGGAAGTGAGCTGTGGAGGACCTGGGGAAAATTCCACACAGAGGAGCAAGTGCAGATGCCCTGAGGTGAGAGTGTACCTTCTGCATCTGCGGAGGGGCAAGATACGTGTGGCTGGAGTGTAGCGAAAAAGAAAGAGTAAAAATGACAAGGTCAGAGAGAGTGTGAGGGGCCAGATCGTGTAAGCTGGGGAAAGGATTTTGTCTCGTGCTCTGAGTGGGAATGGAAGCCATGAAAAGCCCTGAGGCACAAAAGAAGCACAACGTAGCACGAGTAGCACAAGGGCTGCTCTCACAGGACCTCCCCACCCAGCTGTGTTAAGAATATTCTGGGGGGTCAGGATCATCAGCTAGAAGGTTATTGCAGTGAACCTGGTGAGAGGCGACATGGACTGGTCCGAAGAACGCAGTGGAGGTGATGAGATGGCAGCACATTTTGAAGACAAAGCAATAGGATTTTCTAATAGATGAAACAATAGGGAGGGGTCAAGCATAATTCTGGTATTTTTGGCTTGAGCAAGTGGAAAGATGGTGTTGCCATTAACTTCCGTTTCTAAATGGAGGGGGAGAAGGCATTGGCCCATGGGAGAGATCAAGAACTCAGTTTCGCATACCTGAGATGGGAGATGCCTATTAGACATCCAAATGGGGACATCGAGTAGCCAATTAGGTATGTGAGTATGGAGATCGGGGAAAGATCCAGGTTAGAGACACAAATTACCAATTCCTGGGGGGAAAAAAGAGAATGTATTCACAGTGAACTACATGGCTCAGCTGTAAACTAAGTTTACATAGCAATAGTAATGACACAAGCATGAATAATTATTTCCACAAATGTATACATATGTTGAGAAAATGGGGGAGGGAAGTATGCTGTGAGGTGTGTGTCTGCGTGTGTGTGGGTGTGTGTGTGTGTGTTTAGTGAATTTAGGAGCTACATTCTCATCTTCCGTAATAAAATTCAATAGAAATCTAAAACTAAAAATAAAGTCAAATCAAGCATTTTATTTAAAATATGGAGGCACATTTTAAGAAGAAACAGGTAAAGTAGCTGAAAGTTCTTCTCAAGAGTGGGAACTGAGGTTTTAAGTATAAACCTAGAGATGACTTCATTTGTGTCTAAAAGCTCCTGAAGCCTGGACATAGAGTTTAATCGACTGAAGCTGAGTTCAATTCCTGGCTTGACTTAACCATTCTGCAACCTGAAATAAGCTACATAATTTCTGAGTTTCTCAGTGCTCTGTTTCCCATTTCCTTCTTTGGAAAATGGAATTAGTATCTAAAGCACGGGGTTGATAAACAAGGTTAAATGAGAAAATATATTTATGCAGTCAATACTGAATATAAGGTAGATATTATTGCATTTGATTATATGTGTCACTCTCACGAGTCTGTGTGCTCTTCAAGGGGAAGGCCCACTTATCCTCCTCTCCCAGTGGCTGCCACTTAGAAGTGGCTCAGTCAATATTTCTTGCATTAATGAATTGATGAACAAATGAAGGAAAGGCGCAAGTGTCCTTGGATGTGTGTTCTGCCCTCAGTAGCCTGGCTTCCTGGGGTCTTTGGATCTAATGTTCAGTGAGCCTCCAGGCTATGCGACACCAGGTGTCCCCTTTCTTCTTCTCCCTGTCTCCCATGACCACACTCCCTGGCACTACTGGCTTACTGAGAAATCCTGTTCTTATAGAGCCTCTTTCACAAACAAAAATGCTCATGAGACACAGCAGCAAGAAATCAGTTATTAAGCAAGTGAAGAGGAAATCCTAGTTGCAACATTTCTCTCAAGTGTCCTTAATTCTCATCTATAATATCACACTGATGGCCCAAACACAGTCCATCTGTAACATAGAAGCAGTTAATGATTTGATTATCCTATTTTCTCAGAAATTCCAACTGTATTCCCAATACTTTTCCCAGACATGACAAAACTGGCTAAAAGTCCTTCAGTGACAGATCCTACCAATAATTAGCATGCACTGTTAAAGTAACTGTTGATTGCACTTTATTTATAGATATTAACATGATTAATTGCATTGGACGTGTGCCTGGAGGGTGACACTTTCCAAGCTGGTGTTGGGGCTCAGGTGAACCCCACAGCCTCACAGGGAAGTGGGAGAGGACTGGGATCAGATTACTCCTTTTCTCTTTCTGAATTCCTCCCTCAAATGATTCCCTAGGACCGGCCCCAATTTGGAAAGAATTTTCTTTGATCAATGATATGTTCAGCTAGGAACAGACAAGAAAATAACATTACATATGTGTAAAGCTCCTTATGGTCAACAAAAAGTATTCACATCCCTATTTTATCTGATCTTATCCAGTTCCCCGGTTTAAAATGCCATTTATATATGGATGACTCCAACATTTATATCTCTACCCCAGCCTTTCCCTGCATTATAGACTCACACATCCCAATGCTTTCTTTAGGTCTCTATTTTGTTGTCTAATAAGCATCTCAATCTTAATATTTCAAAAATGCAGCTGATTTCCCTTCCCTGTCCCCAGCCTTCCTACCCAAGCCACCTTCATCTCAGTTTGATAAAAACATCCTCCGAATGGCTGAAGCTGAAAATCTAGTAGTCATCATAACTATATTCCTCCTCTTCTCTCACCCTCCCACATCTGCAAGTCATGTCATTTCTCCCTCCGAAAATATCTACAGTCTGTCCAATTTTCTTCAGCACGATAGCACTACCCTATTTCAAGATACCACCATCTCTCTCACATGTACTACTGCAGAACAGTGAAGGCAAAAGAATTGAGCTATTGGGCAGGATGGCTGCTATGATATGCTCATATCACAGGATTCTATGTACACAAGAGGCTCGCAGGTGCTCAAGGTAGAAGGAAACCTCAGCTGCTTGCTTGCATGTCCTCATGCCTACACTGCAACATGACTGAGTCTGGGATGCCCAGTCTGGTCTGATGCACTGATGCATGGTGAGTACTCAGAGAGGGCTTCAGAAAAGGCCTGGTTCTGCTCGTGGAGATGATTGAGGTATTATAGTCCCTTACCTCCCCACATGATTGGGGTTTTCCTCTCGAGGTTTCTAGAGTATGGCCCAGTGGTTGGAGAGCTCCTCTCACATCTCACCACACAGAAAGCTGGTTGTCTCCTACAGCAGCAATGGCAGATGGGTTTGACAATAATAATAACTCAAGGAAGAATTTAATTATAATAATAGTAATAATTACTCAATCTGAGAAACATCTTTGCTTTCCTGTAAAAAAGATGTAGCTCTGGTCTGTCTTGAATGACATGATGTCTGATTTTCCTTTGATGGGATTTGAGTCTTTTTCATGTTTCAAAACTCACCCAAAATAGTTAGGGAAGATGTGGTGCATTTGGCAGACACTGTCTTCTGTGGCATACTTAGCTGACAATGTTTCACTGAGGGTTTACTAGGTATTCAGCTTTTCTCAGCACTAGAGGTGACTGGCTTATGTCCCATAGGAGTCCACTGACAGGGCAGAGCTTTACCTCAGGGCAGTGGCTAGGACTCCTAACTGGCAGAGAGGGAAACCATATACTCAAATATAAAGAACTGAACCCTTTTCCTGGGAAAGGGAGTTTGGTGCTTATCTCAAGCATTTTATCAGGATCAATTATTAAAAGGTAGGATTTCTTTTTTTAATTTTTTTTATTTCAGCATATTACGGGGGTATAAATGTTTAGGTTCCATATATTGCCTTTGCCCCACCTGAGTCAGAGCTTCAAGGGTGTCCATTTCTGAATGCCTAAAAAATCACTGAGTCCTAATGAATTAATTAAAAACAGGTGACAGCAGACTAACATCCTTTCCTTTTTTGACTTGAGCTATTGAATTCACATACGAAGGAGCTTTTGTGGGCATGGTAAATGTGGACCTCAGCACAGCATCTGGCGAGCTCTCTTCTGATGCCCTTGTAGATGATCTGGGTAAATTCAGGCCAGGTGATAGTAAAACAAGGTGAATTCACAGTCTAGTTTGACAACCATACCTAAAGGGTGCCAATTAAAGATTCAACAACCTGGGTATTATCCAGGTCTGCAATTTTATCAATAGTTTAGCAGAAGAAATAGATGGGTATGGCACAATAGACATAATAAGTACATTGCACTGAGTCCAGAATCAAGATCCATAAAGATCCTGACAGGTAGGTGAGATCAATAAGGCCTAACAACATAAATGTATCAAGATAAATTATTTTACAGCCTAAAAAATCAATGATGCAACCTCTGAAGTAGAAGTAATCTGATGCATGCAAAAATAAAAGGCTTTATGACTCAATCTTATTTTGAATCAAATGTGATATAGCTACCAGAAACTAATTTTGCTTTAGGCTGCATTAATAGAGGTACAGTCTGGAGAGGAAGTGTGTGCACCACGCATGACCCACCTGAAACATTAATTCTATGCAGAGCACCTCAATTTTAGACATATGTAAGCAGCTGGAAGATGGTGAGTAGAGCGACCACTATGAGAGAGGGTCAGGATTACATAAGCAGCAACGAGGAGCTATTGATCCTTAAGGAAAACATTCAAGAAACACTAGATTCTTATCAGCACAAATCTGAAGTAGTGTCACATAGAAGAGGGACTAAACTTGTTCTTAATCATTCCAAGGACTAGAACTAGGACCAATAAGTAGAAGCAACAGGAAGATTTAGAATATTCTTCTCTATCATAATCAAAACCATGGTCTGTCTGTCTCTGATGGTGGTGAGTTCCCCATCTGTTCAGCAAGTTTCTCTGCTTTAGAGAAGAATTGAGTATCAAGCAGGTGGTTGAACAAATGTAAAGCCTTTTCCAGCCCTGACGTCCTGTAATTCCCTTCTCAGAATTAGCCGGCAGGCAGAGGGAGACCGTACATTTCTGGGGCAGGGTAACTGTGTTATCAGACCTGTGATTAAGGATATAGGGTTTCGTGGAGTTGCAATTGTATTTGAGAGGAAGATCTGGAGACTGAGAGGCCAGAAATGATGAGGACTGTTGACTAATAATGCTTAATTTAGTATCCTAGGAATTTGTGTACTTTAAAAGGGGATATGAAAAAGAGGAGGTGAATTTCAAGCCTTGGTGCACTTAGCGCAGGAATTTTGGGTGTTGGAACCTTCTTATTTTTTCTTAACATGCTTCCCTAATGGATACTTTGAGATTCATACATGATTTTTTTAATTCTCTTATTTTCCCAGGGAGCGTGTCTAGTCAAGGAGAGTCCTTGGCTGAAACAAAGATAGCAGTTTTCAAAAGTTAAAGGGCTTTAGTATTTAACTTAATGTTAAATAACCTATTCTGAAAAGACTTTTTTACAGATCCATCAATTCTCAATAGGAAAAAAACCAAAGGTAATTCAGGATGAAAATTTGTTCTTAGTTAAAGTCGTGGGAATATCAGAGCATCTTCAGAATTGAGCATTGTGTGCTGGCTCTGACTACCACAGAGTGTCTCGTTGGCTTTTGAAGAAAAGAAAACATTAATATGAGCTGGAAATAATTTTGAATTCACCTTGCATTCTCGGCATCCTTGTCATAAAAATTTCCATCAAAACTAAGAATTCATGCAGTTTATGGGAGAGACGGGAGGATGGGATTTTTTAGTAAAGATGCACCCTAAAGAGAAGCATGGCAGCAAGTGAATTAAATCAACATGCTCAGTGGTATGGAACGATCATAAAGAAAAATAAAATATTTCATTCTACCACGAATGGAGACTTGCTTCATGGATAATCACAGGACATAGGATGTTTTGTTTCCTTAAAATATTTCCTTGGAGACAAACACTGTGTGCCCCATCCTTCTTTCATCTCCATCATCTGTTCCTCCATCACTATTATCATGTAGCTCTTAGTACCTGGGTCGCCAAGTCAGGTTCCTTCTACCTCCAAAATGTGTCTTCCTTACAACTCTGCTTCTTGATCCTCTTTGCATCAGTCTCTGAAAGATTATTCGGAAGTAACTTTTACCTCTTCCAAAGCATCCTCTATGTCAACACCGATCTGATCTTTTCACTCCTCGCTTAAAAACTTCAATGGATGCTGGATGCTCTCGGGTTAATTTCAAATACTTAGCATATCCTATAAAAGAGGACTTCCCCAGCAGTTATCCTGTTATTTCTCCTAACACACTCAATTCTCCAACCAGCCTGAACTATTCTTAATCCACCCGATGCACACACCTTTCCTTTTTATTACTTTGTATATCTTTCTTCTTCCTGAATAATTCCTGCTCACTTCTCTGCTGGCGAAATTTTATTTTGTATCTTTGAAGACCCAGCTTGCTAAGTTGTCTCCTCTGTGCAACCTTCAGGGTCTCTCCAAGCCTGTGCTCTCTGCCCTGGTGAATCTTTGTCCATGTTTCTATTACCACACGAAATTAGAGATGTTTGTGACTCTGAGATGCTGAAGGCAGGAGCTATAGCCTCGTCCTCCTGGCACTTTCATCCAGGGCTGTGGCCATTTTATAATGGAGAACCCAGAGTCAGAGAGGTTAATAACTTGCCCAAGGTCACAGAACCAGCTAGCAATGGAGCCATGTCCCAACCAGGCAGTCTGATCACAGAGCCTATAGCACTTCCAAGTGGGGAGCCCTTGTGTAGCCCAGAAAGCTCTCAGGGGCTAGTAAAGTGGAAGGTGGCCAAATTCTCCTTTCTTTCTGGTCAAGACTTGAGGGAACTTGGAGGAGCTGGACTGGAAACTTAAAGTTTCCAGATTCTTCCCTTACGACACAATGTTTCCACCCTTGTGAAGGGCTGAGAGAGAATGTCTGACCTTCTTTTTCACCTTTTATCGTGGGAACTTGTTTTTGCCTTTGAAGCTGGTGGAGAAAGGGAAGAAAGAAAGAGAGAGAAGCTACCTTGACGGAATCCTATTTGAGAAGTAGGGCAAACGGTACTTTAGCAAAAGAGGATCTGCCTTTCCTCCAAGCACAAGCATCAGTCCATCTGCTGTGTCCACTGCAATTTTCCAACACTCTTTAGGGAGTGAGACTCTGTCTCAAAAAAACCAAAACCAAAACCCAAACTAGCCTATAATCAAGGAATTCTACCCCTAGGTACATGCCCAAGAGACAATAAAAACATTAAGTCCACAAATAGACTCGTATAAGAATAATCATAGCAGCTGTATTCATATTAGACAAAAAAATAAAAACAAAAAACTGGAAACAAACCAAATGTCCAGGAGCTGAGAAACATAAACAAATTCTGGTATAGTCACATAGTGTAATTCAACAACAAAAAAAGGAACAAACTACTGATACAATCCACAGCATGAATGAACACCAAAAGCAATATGTTGAGCAAAAGAATCCCCTCCATATATGAAAATATGAAACGTCAGAAAGTGGCTGTTTTGGGGGGAATGACTAGAACAGGGCATGAAAAAACTTTCTGGGGTGATGAAAATGTTCTATACCGTGTTTTAGATGGTGGTTACGTGTGTGAACACAAATGTCACAACTCATCAAACTGAGCACTTTATTGAATATAAAGTTATCTCGATTTAAAGACAACTTATTTTTCTATTATATCAGGAAGAGATTTTAAAAATAAAAAATATCCCATTCTCAATGGCAGCAAAAATATAAAGTATACAGAAAAAAATCTTAAAAAAAATAATGACTTTAGACAAAGAAATTTTACAAAATTTTATTAAATGGTTCCTTAAAAAGAATGGAGTAAATGGAAATAGTCTATGTTCCTGGATGGGAATATTTAATATTGTAAAGATGTTCATTCATATCAAAATTATATATAAATGTAAGTAAAATGCAGAGCAATATCACAATTCATTTTATACATCTTTCCTAAATCATTTGAAGGTTTATTTGCAAGATTAAATGGATGAAACAACCAATATTTTTATCACTTAAAAGAGTAAGATAGATTTGTCTTACTAGATAGTAAAATGTATTATTAAGAGACTGTAATAATAATATCAGCATATTGCTGTCAGAAAAGTGAAGATCAATGAAGTAAACATAAAATACAAAAACAGACCGAAGTATACAGGCAGTCCGCTACTTTGGTACATAATTATCTCATAAAAACATATGGAATACAAATGCACAAAAACTGAAAAATATACTTAGATACTATAAAGGAGTTTCTATTCTCTAAGAACTAAAAATTCTATTGAAACCGCAATCACGCATTACTTTAGTAGCACAATTTTTATCAGTATGTTCCCAAGATTTTCTTTCATTCACAATAGATCCCACAATCAACAGGCTTGTTGTAAGACAGCATCTATTTGAGGACAACAGTGAACAGCTTTCCTGTTCTAATTATTTCCATATTTATTCCAATTTTATTATTTTTGAGGCATATTTTTTATGGTTAGTACAAGCACTTTTCAATTTCTCACATTCATTGTGTATGTGGTTGTTTTTGTTTGTTTGTTTTTTTGAGCAGGGTGTAGGTTGCTTTTCTTAAAAAAAATTGCTTTGTTGAGACATAATTTACATCCTATAAAATCCATCTGTTTTAAATGAATTTTACAACCATCACCACAATCTAATTTTACAACATTCCCATCGCCCTAAAAAGAAGCTTCATACCCACATACAGTCATTCCTCATTCATACCCCTAGTCCTAGACAAGCACTAGTGTACTTTAAATCTCTATAGATTTGCTTTGTCTGGACATTTCACATTAATAGAATCATACAATGTCTGTTCTATTGTGTCTGGCTTCAAAATAAGGACAAAGTGAAACACAATGTTTAAAAAATTATATAAAGGCCAGGAATCAGATAAAGATGAAAATACTGCTGCAAGTGCCCTGTTTCAGCAATGCCACTAGGAATCGTTTTCAAGAGCTTTATCAGCTGATGCATTATTTGACATTACCCAAATGTCACATTTGGGTACTAAAAAGGAGTTTAGTGATGTCTATGTATAAGGACCAAATGTGCAGACTGACAAAAGCTAAAAATATGAGTATTTGTTATATGATAATATTAGTAGTTTAGGAAATGTTAATTTATTCAGATGGGTTGAGATAACTATTATAATTTGAGGGAAATCAGTTAAGAACATTAGCTTATACTTACACCAAATTAGTTCCAAATGCATTTAAGTTTTAAAGTAGATATTGCAGTTTAGATTGTGGCCTCTGGAGTCGGACTATCTCGGTTTGATTCCAGGATCTGCCACTCACTATGTGACCTTGAGCAAGTCACTGAACCATTTGTGTCTCAGTTTCTTCATTTGTAAAAGGAGTCATAAAATAATATTACATGCTTCACAGGGTTTTTGTGACAGATAAAGGAGACAGTATGAACAAAGTTCTTAGAACAGCGCCTGGCAAGTGATAAAAGTTAACTCAGTAAATATTAGTTCTTAATGTTGCCATTATTGTTAATATAGACAGTTTTTATAATCTCGGGAATGGGGGTGTGGGTGGGAGGGACCTTCTAAGCATAAATCCAAAGGCAGAGACTCCAATGGACAAACATTTTATATGAGAATACACAGACATTTAACAATGTCAAAAAGTAAACAAGGCCAGACATCTTTAATTTCAAAGAGATCTTAAAACTACTAAGGAAAAAAAGTAAACCCCAATATAAAAATGAGTTAAAGAAAGGAATAGGCAAGTCACAAAAGAAGAAAAAAATATGGCCTAAATAAACTTCCAAGGCCGGGCGCGGTGGCTCACGCCTGTAATCCTAGCACTCTGGGAGGCCGAGGCGGGCGGATTGTTTGAGCTCAGGAGTTCGAGACCAGCACGAGCAAGAGCGAGACCCCGTCTCTACTAAAAATAGAAAGAAAAACTAATTGGACAGCTAATAATACATAGAAAAAATTAGCCGGGCATGGTGGCGCATGCCTGTAGTCCCAGCTACTCGGGAGGCTGAAGCAGGAAGGATCACTTGAGCCCAGGAGTTTGAGGTTGCTGTGAGCTAGGCTAACGCCACGGCACTCACTCTAGCCAGGGCAACAGAGTGAGACTCTGTCTCAAAAATAAATAAATAAATAAATAAATAAAAAATAAACTTCCAAAAACATGTTTAAATTCTTTTTTTAAAAAATTTTATTTATTTATTTATTCATTCACTTCTAAATAAAGTACTGAATAAATTCATCAATATTATAAGAAACACAAGTCATGTCAAAATCATCATGCCATGTTGTGCCCATTAGATTAGCAAGTAATTACATTATAACGGGAAAAATCTGGGAGGTATACACTGAAGAAAACAAGAACTACAACAACTAGATAAAGCAAAAATGAAAGCAGCTGTAAAAGATGGTCTCCAAAAGAGGAGTGAGGAAGGATTTTACCTTTGTATACACCAGGGTCTGAAATTTAAACAAGAATCAGGTATAATTTCTATAAACCATAAGTTTTCTGTGTATACATTTATAATATAAAAATTCACAGCACATTAAAGCTAATTCAGTAATAATAATAATAAATGTTTATGAGGGAGTAATGAAACTGGCACTTTAACACATTTTGTGGACCTATAAAATAGTAAAACCAGACCAGTTTTAGCAATAAATAACTCACAATCCATAACATATATATATCTGTAGGTCCCATATTTCTACTTCTAGGACTTTATCCTGAGGAAATAATTGCACAGCGTGAAAAATGCATATATGAGGATTATTTACATCACAGCATAAAGCCGAAAATTAGTAGTGACTCAAATATTAATCACTAGGCGACTGGTTAAAATACATTATGGTACATCCACACATGAAATGGAATAATAATAACCAGAAGGATTATGATTTAAAATGAAGATGCGGATGTCTCTTAATTAATATGGAGAGAGTTCTTACTAAGAGAAAAACATCATATTACCAAGGAGTATGCATGGAGTGACCTCATGTTTGTTGAGAAAAGTGTAGTACTTATGTTTATGTCTAAGTATTGAAAAAAAACCTAAAGTATATACACCAAAATATTAGCACATTCTTAGAATAAGACTGCATAGGTGGGAAGAGACCAGGACCTGGGAATTCAGAGGGTTAAAAGAGTCTGAGAGAGTGATCTGTTTGCAGATGAAGACCCAAGACTCAGAGGTGTCAGAGCTTTGAGAAATCACTAGCCACAGAGGGACCAAAATAAGGTATCATGTCCTCATGACTGGGCAGAGCAAGGACTCATGGGAGCCAGGCTTGGAGAGTCCTGTGGTCAGACCGGAAGCACCTAGAAAGTGATCCTGCTACAGACACACTGCAGTCTCTCAAAGGGTCACTTGCCAAGGCAGCTAGGACTTCCTTCACGGGGGATTTCAGGGCTATAGGGCACATCGGTGGGACAGGGGTGAGTGATTAGTATCAGAGCCTCAAATTAGAGGCCAAAGGGTGACCAGGGCGACGTCGTGCTGACCCTACAGATTGTGGTTAGAGCTGGTGCTGTCTATCAACAGTAAATGTGACCACTCGGGACTTCTAACCTGGCTCACATATTTTAAGATTTTAACTCACTTTGGTAACTAAAACGGTAACTACAACAACTAGAAAAAGCAAAAACTAAAACAGGTGTGAAATCCCCTGAAAATGTCAGTAGAGAGAAAGCAATGAGAACGTGAAGCCAAGGAAAACTGTTGGTAAGAATACTCTGAGAGGAACCTTTCATTACCTTATCCATCTATTTATTTTTTCAAATTGTCACCCATGAGATATCAGGCATGGCAGGAGGTGCTAGGGTTTGAGGTGAGCAAAAGTGAACAAAACAGTCCCCTAATCCTGCAGAGCTCCAATTCAGTTTGCTCAGCAGGGCACATAAAATACAAACTACAATTGATAAATATAATGCACATATTGTTGGGACACAACACACTATAAAGTCTTAGAAATATGTTTAGGCTTGAAAAGCCAGAAAAAAATGTCAGAAATTTGAGGTGTTCTTCATTTGCAGCCAAGAAAATACCAAACAATGTGCTCTTCTCTATAAATTGGGAGAAGAATAAAAGATGGAGTTTTTTATTGGAGTATTTATTTTCCCATCGAATCATCTGTTCCCATTTTCCCAACCCATACTGAGGATTTGTAACTAATTTCATCAGTTTATTGTTTTTCTTCCCAGTCATAAAGACAAAAATGCTTACACTCCATTATCGGAACTTGCCATGTCATGGGCCTTCTGGTCATTGGAAGGTTTCACTGGACAAGGGAGTGAAGGGCGGGGTAAGTGTGGGGTGGGACTGGCAGGAGGGGTCTGGATGCCTGAGGAGCATGCTCATTCAGACGCACCAGGACACAAAGCAAGAGTCCCCTAGCAATCCATAAAACCTGTCTGGGAGGCACGTCTTCACTGTCTGGACAGTGGTTCAGTTCAGGACAGATTCTTTTTTCTTTTCTTTCTCCCTCTAGCATTTGCTCCCTCATCCATCTGTCACAGCTGCAGAGTTCCCCAGCCATGAAGGAATCTGACCCCAAATTCTATTTTAGTCCTAGTGATGCCTTGCATTTATCAGAAATAAATGCAACCACTGAAGACGACTAACTCTGCACAGGCAGGTTAGAGTTTTCAACTGGGTCACAAGAGGATCTTAAATACCCACATAGACTGCATAAAGGTAGATGAAGGGACAGCAGAGAATTTCCAACAAGCCAGTGAAAAACTGGAGGAGATAATGTCTATCTTTGTCACCCTCCTTTAATTTTTCAAATTAGAGTCAGTTTTAAAGTCAAACAGATCTGGGGTTCAATCCCAGCTCTGCTATCTATATGAAATACATCCCAGCTGTAAGAGTTTGGGTAATTTTTTCAACATTTATTTCCGTATCTGCAGAATGAGAGTAATAGCATTTTTTTGTGGGTATTAGAAATAATATGTCTCCAACACTGGAAATTCAACACAAATATTGCCATTTACTGACTGATCAGTAGGCCTCCTATTCTTTCTCAAACCTCTGACCTTTATTTGTCATCTGTCAGTAAATGACTTTGCTTCCTACTTTCTGCAGAAAAGAGAAGTCATCAGAACACCCTTAACTTGCTGTCAACATTGCTACAAAGAGGTTTGAATCTTTATCCTCCTTCCAACATTGGAGGATGTGCTCCTCATCCTATCGAGTAGGATGGATACCCCACCCGTTGAGCTTTCTCAGAAACTCAATGGATTATCTCTGCTCTCCCATTCTTCAGCCTTTTCTTCTCCGCTGGATCCTCTGCATTAGTATTTAAACATATTCTCTGCATTTTTAAATAAACCTCTCCCTTGAAAGCATGGCCCTCTCCCAGCCATTGCTTGTCACTTTCTTATCTCACCAGGCCAAACTTCTCTAAAGGGCTGTTTAAGCTTAAACAGCAAAATAACTCCTTGTCTTTCACTTGCTCCTCAGCCACTTCCATGTGGCTTATGCCCCCAAACTGCTCTCTGTGACATACCCTCCATGTTGCCAAGCAGACACCTCTCCGTCCTCCTCTGAGTTCTGTGTCATAAATAATTACTCCCTCCTTGTGAAAATACTCACTTCTCCTGGATTCCACAGGATTAGATTCTCTTGCTTCTCCTCCTTTTTGACTCTACTTTTTCAGTTTCCTTTGGGGAAGCTTCTACTGTACTGGATCGTTAAATGTAGAAATTGTTCATGATTTGGGCCTCGGTACTGCTTTCTTTTCACTCTAGATCATCTAAGATGATCCTTTCCCATGGCTTCCATATGTTCACGCCAGACCTATTTGTAAGTTTTCAAAACATATCCAGCAATCCCATTACTGGGCACCCACCCAAAGGAAAAAAAGACATTCTATAAAAAAAAACACCTGCACTCGAATGTCTATAACAGCACAATTCACAATTGCAAAGAAGTGGAAACAATCCAAGTGTCCATCAATACATGAGTGGATTAATAAAATGTGGTATATGTATACCATGGAGTACTACTCAGCCACAAAAAACAATGGTGATATAGCACCTCTTGTATTATCCTGGATGGAGCTGGAGCCCATTCTACTAAGTGAAGTATCATAAAAATGGAAAAACAAGCACCACATGTACTCACCATCAAATTGGTACTAATTGATCAACACTTACATGCACATATGGTAGTAACATTCATCTGGTGTTGGACAGGTGGGAGGGGGAAGATGGGTATGGGTATATTTACACCTAATGGGTGCAGTGTCCACTATCCGAGGGATGGACATGCTTGTAGCTCTGACTCTGGTGGGGTGAAGGCAATATATGTAACCTAAACATGTGTAATATTCTGTAATATTCTGAAATAAAAAATAAAAACAAACAAAAGAAGAACAGCCAGTATATTTTAGTTAAGAGAACATTATGCTGATAAAACTGATATCTCATTCCTTATCCCATGTAGTCAGGATAATTTAGCATTTCTATCTATAATTTGTATCATTGATGTGTACACTTCTTATCATTTAAAATAAAGGTTCTGACAGATTAAAAAAAACCCATATATCTAATGGCCTATCCAGCATCACCACTTGGATGGTTTACAGACACCTTACGTTCACTGTGCACAAAGGTAAATTCATGATCTTCCATTCTAAATGTGTTTCATTTCTAGCATTCTACATTTCAGTAATGGTATCACCATTTATCTGGATGCTAATGTGAGGAAACTGAGCATCATCATTTTCCTTTTCTGAGCTTTCAGTATTAAGAGTGCACCATTTAATTGGACCATGTGGACAAGTTCAGGAAAATTTCAGCTAGTTATTTTGCCACAATTTTTTCTAGCTAGCCCATTGAAGTCATTCTATAACAGCAGCAAGAGTGCATTCCAGGAGGCTGATTAGAAGGTTATGCAAAAAATTCAGCAGAGAAGTGTTAGTATCTTGGACCAAGGTATTAATAGTAGTAGTGGAGATTCAAAATAAATGTACAAAATGAGATTTACAGATACTGGCGACTGATGGAATGTTTGAGACGAGCAAAAGAAGGGTACAAGGGAGCTTTTCCAAGTTCCTGATATACCTGGTGAGAGGAAGGTACAATGGACAGCCCCTCCCCCCAAAAAAGGTCAATTTAACAAATTGTAATGAAAAAGATAAAAGAGGCAAAAAATCATCATGTTTCTAGAAAGTAAAAAATAATAGATGGTAGAAATAAAATCATATGTAATCAGTAATGGCAATATATGTAAATGGTTGCATTTTCAATTAAAAGGTGAAAACCGATTAGATTTAAAATCAAGTTTTATGCTGTTTGCAAGAGATAATTCTAAAATATAAGAACACATTAATGTTGAAAGTAATGAAATAAATACTAACCAAAAGTTCAAATAATATTGGACAACATGGTCTTTAAGGTAAAAAGCATTATTAGGCATAAAGCAAGTACGGCATACACTGCTGATTTTCTGCCTAATATTTAATCTCCCCTTCTCCTGACTAATGAGACCTCAATTTTATTTGGGAAACCAATTGGCCCAGATAAAAATACTCAATTTTCTAGACTCTTTTGCGGTAAGGTATGATCAGTGACCATTTCTGGTCACAAATATGTAGGTGGAAATCTACCGAATGGTACTTTAGTCCTTCAACCTTCTACCACCTTCTTGTATGTAATGCCAAGTTGATGCTGGAGGTAGAGGAGCCATTTGAAAGCAAAATTGTAGGAACAGTGGAGCAGGAAATTAGAAGGGTATGAGTCCTTGAACGCTTCTCGGAAGAGCATGACCAGCCCTGAGCTGTCTATGACTAGATTTCTTATTTCTTTAGAAAAATGCAATTCTCTTTCACTAAGTCACTCCAGTTGTTTTTCTACAGCATGCAGCTAATCTCATTTCCACAGATATAATGATGTATGGAAAAATTTGCCAGGAAGATATAATGACCCTGAACCCACATATATGTACCAGAAAGAGTAATCAATTCACAATCATGGTGGGAACACATCTCTTTCAGTAGATAACCCAAGAAGACAAAATATGCAAGAATGTACATTATTTGAAGAATACAGTTGATCTACCAAGCTTTATCTAAGGGATACAGATCGGGCCCCGAATTCAACAATAGAAAAAAACACATTCTTTTTAAGGAACCATAGAATATAAAAGCTGACTACATGTAAGGCTACAAGGTAAGTCTCAGTAAATCCAAAAAAACTGATATTCTTCAGACAATGTTCTGTGACCAAAATGCAATATGAATATAAGTCAAAGATAAAAAGTCAAAGAAATCCATGAATTTTGAAATTCAAAAACACACTTTTACAACGATCATGTACCCCTAATAATTAAAAATAAAAACAAAGAAAAAGCCCCACAAAACACACTTCTAAATAACCAGTCAAAAAAGTGTTTATAATGGGAATTAGAAGCTATCCAAGACTGATGACTTAGAGGATGCAATGGAAGACCACATCAAGAAGTTAGAAAAAAGATTAAACCACACCAAAAAACAAAGATAAAAACAAAACAGAAGGGGGGCTATAAAAAATAAGGAAAAGAGATTAGCAATACCCAAACCTCATTCTTTAAAAAGCTCTAACATATCAGTTAAATCATTGAAACAAAATTGATTAAGGAAAAAGAGATAAAGGAAAAATAAACAGTGTTAGAAATGAAAAAGAAGCCATAACTATATCTATATTAGGAACTTTTAGAAATGTTACAGAATACTATAACCAACTTTATGCCTAGAAATTTGAAAACTTAATGAAATGGAAAATTGTGTAGAAAAATATAATTAACAATGTCAGAATCCAAAATGGATAGCTTGGAAAAATTATAACCATGAAATCAATCAAATCAGTTATTTAAAAGCCATTGTGAAAAAGCCCTCTAAGATAATTTTACAAGTGAGTTCTACCAAATCTTCAAGGAACTAATATTCTCTATCTCATACAAATTTTCCTAGAGAAAAGACTAAAAAGGAATTCTCTCCGATTCATTTTATGAAGCTAGCATAACCAGACATGGATAATACAAAAGAGAAAATTTATAGGCCATTTGCTTTTATGAACTTAGTTACAAAACTACTAAAGAAGTTAGAAGGAAACTATACCATGGAGTACTACTCAGCTTTAAGAAACAATGGTGATATAGCACCTCTTGTATACTCCTGGATAGAGCTGGAACGCATTCTACTAAGTGAGGTATCCCAAGAATACATGTACTCACCATCAAATTGGTATTAACTGATCAACATATAAGTGCACATATAAGAATAACATCTATTGGATGTTGGGAGGGGGGAGGAGGGGACGGGTATATGCATACACAAAGAGTGCAATGCGCACCACCCGAAGGATGGACATATTTGAAACTTGGACTTGGGGGGGGAGCAAGGACAACATACATAACCTAAACATCTGTACCCCCATAATATGCTGAAATAAAAAAAAAATAAAGTAGGGTTTATCACCAGCATTCAAGTATGATTGAACATTAGACAATGTAATATTGTATTCAACCACATAACATAATGGAAATGGAAAATGGAAAACAATACTATCATCTCAATAGATTTTTAATAACACTAAAATTTAACACTCATTCATGACAAATATATTTACAAACTATGAATCTTTAAGCTGATAAAAGGTGTTCAGCAAACATTCAATAAAAGCATCAAACTTAAGGGTGAAACACTAGACACCACCCCTTTAAGAACAAGACAACTCTTACTTGCACCATTTCTGTATAATATAGTATTGGAGGACCTAAGAGTGCACTAGATAAGAAAAATAATGAGAAATTTCATTTTAAATGAAAATTAAAGAAAAACAAAATTGTGCTTTTTTAGAAATGACAATCTAAAGAGAATCTGCAAAATAATTTAATAACCAAACATAAAAGTTTCCTGGATATAAGATCGATTTTCAAAAATCAATAGCATTTTTATTCGCCAGCCAAAAAATACGTAATTTTAAAAGAAGGCAACTTTTACATTGGCATAAAAAACTATATTGTACTGAGAAATAAATCTACAAAAGTTATAAAAGATTTTAAAGAGAACATTATTATTGAATGACATAAAAGAAGAACACGCTGCATAAACAGTATTCAACTAATTGTCATTCTTTAACCTTTTCCACACCATTTTTTCTTCTTCATAGTACTTATCGCCTCCTAACATATATATTTTTTTGTTTAGCATCTGTTTCCCCCCAATAGAATACAGAGTCCTCAAAGCTGCCACTACTTCTTTTATTCTCTGTTGCATAACAATATCTGGACTAATGTCTGGCACAAATTATGGATCAATAAATATTTTTTGAATGAATTAATGAATATCTAAATCAATGGAGAAGTAAGTTATGTCTGTGAATAGAAAAAAATCAATATTATAAAGATGTCAAAGATGTCAATTTTAGCCAAATTAATATATAAATTCAATGAAATTTAAATAAAAATGTCTACAATGGTTTTCATGGAGCTGGATAAGCCGATCTTAAAATTCTTAAGGAATAACAAAAGACGAAAAATAGCCCATCCATGTAAGACAATAGACCCACAAGTGAGGCCCATTGGGCCCAGCTCAGATCCACTTGGTATGTTGCCAAGCACATGAGCAACATATACATGTCACCAAGGTGTTCTAGTTTTTTGTTACGTAGTATTATTGGACAATGGACAATGAATATAGACATCCTTATTAAAAAAGAAAGACTTGGATCCCTAACTCACATACTTACCACATTTAAAAAAAAACCCAGATAGACCAAAGAATTAATTATAAAATGTTAAAACTTAAAAAGCTTTAGAAGATAATCTAGGAGGCTCTTTTTATGATGCTGGGGTAAGGAAAGACTTCTTACAGCAGAGTCTAAAATTGCAGACTATAAGGAATGAAGAGACAAATTTGACCATATTAAAATCAAAGGCTTCTGTATGACAAAAGACACAAAGTTAAAAATTAAGCGCCAAACTAGGAGGAAATATTACAACATGAATAATTGTAATATGAATTGCAACCAGAAAGTAAAAAAATCCTAACAATTTATGAACAAGTGTAACCCTAAGAGAAAAATGGACAAACTATATAAGTAGGCAATTCATAAGAGCAGAAATCCTAAAAGTATATATAATATATAAAAATATATTGTAACTAGATGTTCAAATTTTGTTAGTAATTAGGGAAACATAAATCAAAATAATAAGATACAATTTAACATCTATCAGATTGTCAGAAATTAACCAAGTTTTGGGGAACATGTAGATACTGAAGCCCATATATTTCCGTTAGGAGTACAAATTGGCATAACTACATTGGGAACCAATTTGCAAATACCTAATAAAATTGAATTATGTGTATACCCCAAGCCTTAACAGTTTCATTTCTAGAAATGTCCTAAGGGCATATGTACAAGGATATTCATTATGTCCTTTTTTTAGCAAAAAGGGGAATTGATCTAACCAATTACAAGAAATGGATAAGCAAACTATAATTTATTCATAAAATAGAATTCAGGACAACAATTAAAACAAATAGTCTATTTGTACAAGTATCAGTGTGGATAAGCCTTGAGAATATAATATTAAAAGAAAAAAGTAAGTCGTAAAGGATATGTAAATTGTGATGCTATTAATACTTATAAAAAATTTCAACACATACTAAGCGATATATTCTGTTTGTGGATATAATTCTATGTAGTAAGATAAAAATATGCACAGGAAGGATATGCACCAACTTTAAGGTTTTCTCAGGAGGTGGGAGGGCTTTGAGTATGTATGTACTATTTTATTTATTCATGAAATTATTAGAATCAAATATGAAAAAACATTAACATATAAGTATCTCATATTTTTTCATTTTTCTTTATGCTAAAATATTGAGAAAAAAGATAAGTAGTTATGCAGGATGTATGAACTCTGGAGTTCTAATGTACAGCATGGTGACTATAATTAATAATAATGTATACTTGAAATTTACTAAGAGAGTAGATCTTACGTGTTCTCATCACACATGTAGAGAACGGTACCTACATTAGGTGATGGATTGTTCATTAGTTTGAGTGTGGTAATCATTTCACAATATATACATAGATTAAAACATCACATTGTACGCCTTAAATATATACAATTTCTATTGTCAATGTACATCAGTAAAGCTGGGGAAAAAGATAAATAAAGAAAATGGAAGGATTCAATGGCCCTGGCCATCCACCCTTTCTCCATCCTAGTCTCGCTGCTCTGGGACAAGATGTGGATACCTTACAATTGTGGACACTTTTCCAAGATGGATGCACCTGGTGACTCTGCAGTGGTTCTTCCTGGACTGTGTCCTGATTTTGTTAGGTTCCCACCAAGGTTCCTATGCTAGGAAAAGTAGGAGGAGTAGGGTTGGGGTCTCTGGTTATCCATTTACCTGAAATTAATAAATCAGAGGCTTACTTCTCATTGCCTTGCTATCTTTAGGACCCTCTCAGAGAAGCAAGGATCCAATTGCTACTGGTTCATCTGCATTACTTTGCTTGGGGAGGCAAAGTTTAGTAATACCAATAATTTAAAATGTTTTTATTATCAGATCGTGAAGACTAGTATAAAAATATTATTTTTGTCTTATGCTGGTATTTGTATTATGTTTTTCCAAACAACCAGACATTGGTTCCGTTTTCCTATTCTCTCAAGGTAAGACAATAACCAGTGTAGCCCTTGACAATTTCCCAAGATGCCTTCTTTGCGACATAACAGCCAGAGCGTGATTTTTTAGATGCAAATGAGATCATATCACTCTCCTCCTAAAAGTCCTTCAGTTGGTTTCTATTGTTGTTTAGTGAGGGGAAATCCCAAATACTTCACACGGCTTGCTCTTCCATTGTGAAATGCTCTTTGCACAACTTCTCCTTAGCCCTGTTCTGGTTATTTGCTAATCACAATTCAGCCTCAGCATAAACACTGGTTCTTTGCAGACACTTTTCCTGACTTCCCATACCAGGTTTTTCTCCTTTGTCATAGGTTGTTGGAATACCTTGTATTTTTTCTTGTACACTTCTCACTATTTTAATTAAATCACAATCTGTGTTTTTATTTGCTTAATATCTGTCTTTCTCCTAGTGGAAACACCATGAAGGCAGAGAACCCAGGACATAGCAACACAGTGCCTGGCATGGAGTAACCAACACAGAACTGTGGAATGTGTGGATTAGCATGTTTAATATTACAAACTAGAAAAAAAACTGAAGCATAAATAATAATTATTTTTCAAATAATAGAATCTGTAAGTAGAACTTCAATCACTGATGATCACAATTACTTTCAATTGCATCTACTGTAAAATGTGACAGTTCTCTCCAAAGGACTGGCTCATAAGGTTCAAAAAGTCGCTTTTGCTACTTCTCAAATGTTTTAAAGTCAGAAGTTTAAGTGATTAGATCACAAAGGGAAGGAGTCCCAGAGGAGCGCAGAGGAGTAACTGCAGCAGGGCATCCTCTCCTTCTCCTCTCCCTGGGGCGCTTGCACTACCAGACTCAAAGGCAGGTTGAGGGGAAGAGGACAGAAAGAGCAGAAGGGGCAAAGCCCCCAGGCCAGGCAAAGGTTGCTAAGGCTACAGCCCAAAGTGAACTGCTTGTATTTTAGAACACTGAAATACAGAAGTGGCCACTTCACCCAAGGGACAGCGTGGATGCTGAATGTCAGAGTTTCTAAGAAGGTAACGAAATTAAATTTCAAGGACTAGAAAAACGACTCCAGTTTGAAAGTGCAAACGGTAGACTCATCAATCTTTCTTTCTGTGCTAGAGCTATAATTGGGATCCAGACAATTAGCCTCTTGGAACTGAGTCTTCCATCCTCTGACGGCCTTATTACCATTTGTTGACTGTAACTACAGTGACCCAACTCAGCTCCTAGACAGGCTCAAACACATTGTCGGTTATCTCACCCTAGACCTGAGACAGTTGGTGAGCAGAAAAGAAACTATCATCCCTCTGGAATGATTTAGGTGTGATTCCCAAATGAAAGCCAAGGAAAAGGTTTGCATATGAACAATCAGGTTCAAATAAGAAACATTGAGCTCCTCCTTTGTGCAAGGCCCTGGGGAAGGCTCACTGCAGCAGACACAGGACAGTCAGGAAAGGACTGGGACCCCAAGGAGTTCCTGGTATAACTGGGAGGAAAGAAACAGCTTGAGAAATGCAGACAGCACAACTGTGGAATAGTTATGAGATTATATGGATTGGCCATTGCCTCTTCAGCTGAGATAGAACACTCAAGGAAGCTATCCTCCCTGCCCTTAATTCCAAGGGCATTCCCAGGCCCAATTCCAAGTCCAGATGACATGGGATAAGCTCCACTTAACCTTGATAAGGCTTCTTTCCTCTCTGTACATACCATCTGACCAGATGATCTCCACGGTCAGTCCCATCAATCCCACTGCCCTCTCCCCATTCTTTAACTCAGTAATAGCACGTAAGAGATGTCCTAAGGGCAGAGCATCCATTCATTGTCTAATCGATGGATCAGACGATAACTGCAGTAGAAGCGTAGGGAGAAAGCTGGGGTAACCAGCATCACATAGATGCTTCTGTTCCCTCTGGCTGAGGAAGGGAAGGAAGAATTTAAAAAGAAGGTGGGATTTGAGTTGGGGCCAGAAAGTTCAGCAAAAGAGATAAGAGAGGAAGAGAAAAACGTAATTTTAACACAGTGCTTCTGTAATGTTTTGGGTCGTGGCAAACACAGACAGTCACATCTGTAGTGCACTCTGGGGCAAATCAGCTGGTAAGGAGGTGAGGCTGGAGGTGAAGAGAGCCCGCCCAGCCTCCTAGAAAGCTGAGGGGAAATGAGTATTTCAGCACACCTGTAGGTCATCTGCGGCACATTTCTGTCCTGCAGCTGCCTCTTGTGCCAGCTGGGAAGCTCAGATCTAGGAGTCTGATGGCAGGAAAGAGCACATTGTCTCTTTCAGGTTTCAGGTAGGGTCAGCTGTGGCAGTGGGAGGAGTAGCAGGGAGAAAACCTATGGAAATATATTTTTATCTTGGTTGTGGACCTCGAGAAAAATAATAATTAATGTTTATTGAAATCTCTACTGTATCACAGGTACTAATCCAAACACTAATCCATTTGTTTTTTTACAACGACTCCATAGGTAGATACAGTTATTGGTATCTTTAGAAGAGAACCGAGGCATAGAGAGAAAAGGGGATCACAGCATTTATAAAGGGGCAGCCTCTCCCCCTGGGAGAGCTGGGAGAGCAGGACAGCAATGCTGTCACTGTGGGTGCTGAGGTGACAGTGCCAAGTAAGATGATGGCTATATTTCAACTGCCCCTGCACACCCAAGGCTGGCACCTCCACCTCCGAGAACAAATCATTATGCATCACAGTGGACCCAGCACAGGAGAAGCTTCTTGCGAAGGCACAGCAGAGGATTATGCAGAGAAAAAGAGAACAGATGAGAACACAATAAGCAGAGAGCATGGGGAAGCAGGACGTTGAATTATGTAACTTAGTTAAGAGCTTTCCAGAACTGAGGAAGGATCATGTATCGGATTAAAGGAGGAAGTCCAAGCCTCCGGTCCTGGCTTCCAACAGGAAAAGCGCTGGTGCTGGATCCCTCACTGTGTGTTCCCCACCTCAGGCCTGTTTGTGGGGTGACCGAGGGTAGGCGACAAGACTAGTTGGTCCTGCCAGGGTTTGGGGGCCATCAGATTCACCATGGCCTAAGGACACACACGTCTGCAAACTGGTGGCCAGCTCAAAATGGTCTACAAATAAATTTTGTAGCTTATCATAAGAGTGACAGGGAGCCAGTGAAGCATTTTAAGCAAGAGAGTGGCATAGTTTTTAAGTGGGTCACTATGGCTGCAGTGTAGGTAGTGGACTAGAAGGGAGACAGGAGCTGACTGAGATCATGGGTGTCCGAAGTGGGTTTGTGTGCTCCAGAGATGTGCAATGTGGTGATCTGGAGTGGGGTAAGGAAACCAAATAACTTCTCTTTATCTTTGTTATTTTAACAATAAAATAAAGTCTACTCATACTTAATATGAAGATGGACACAGGCACCCTCATTCAATCCCAATCAAAAACATTATTTGAAATGTTGATATTTATATACTAATATTAATGATTAACCACGTTTGGTCTATATTGTTACTTAAGATATTTGCTAATGACAGTATAAAGCCATTATAATCAACACAGTTAAAATACAGTATTGCAAATATACAGTTTTTTGCCTTATTACATTTTTTGTGCTATGTTTTAACGTGCTCATGAAAATTATTAATAGTAAGATGGTACATGAAAATAATAAATACATTGTCAGTGCATGCCGCAATTTTTTTACTGATAAAATTATACTGAATCAATTTGGGTCCATTCAGGAGAGAGAAACCATCCAGTAATTTGGGTAGGGAAAGTTAAATATTAACTAATAATTAAAGAATAATTATAATTATCCTTTTTACGATTAAAGAATTATTAACTATAACAGAGGACTGGAGTAATGAAGGATTGGTTAGCAAGAAGTAAAAAAGAACTCTAAAAAATATAGGAATAGCAGACACAGGAGCAGCCATTTCTTGTTGGGCTGAGATAGAGCACTCAGGGAAGAGATCCTCCCTGCCCTCAAGGATCAAAGCTGAGACCCAGACCTTGTTGGAGAGGGCACAGCCATCACTCAGGGGGCAGAGAAGTCGCTGTAGTACTACATCAGATCAGTCCTCTGGCACTTGCCAGAAATCTGCCATCTAGGTGCTAGAAAAGCTGTTCATGGAAGGTATCTTGCCAGGGGCACTCTGCTACAATCCTCCACCCCCACCCCAAAGGGGTTCCAGGGGCACTGGGTGCTGGAGAAGCTGTGCCACCCTGCAGAAGCCTAAGGAGAGAAGGACACCAGAACTGAGAAGAAAAAGACCCCTTCCTCTGGCAATGCCTCTCCAGCACCATCTGCTGACAGAGTTTAGCACTGTGCCAGGTGGTGAAAGGAAACAGTTAAAGGTCCCAACTTGGCTTTTCCAGCGTAGGCAATGAAGGGTGAATTTGAAGCTGATAGAAAATAAATTTATAACTAGCACATGCATATCAAAAATTTTAGGGTATTTACACCCATATATGTATGTTTATTTACTTATAAATTATATACATGCATAAAATTCTGACAAAATATATGATAATCATATACCAAAAAAGAGAAATAATAAAGATGAGAAAACATAAACAGAAGTTCTAATATCTTATTCTTGCACCCCCATGCATGTCATCTCCCCACCCGACTTTGGAGATCACTCCACTCACTCGAAACCCTCAGGGACCAGCGCCAAACTGCTTACTCTACGATGCCTTTCTCGTCTTCCTAGCTCACAGTGATCTCTGTGTGTCTCACACGTTTGTATGACTCCCACTCTGTATTGCGTCTTCAGCATTTCATAGGTGTGTCTCATCTTCCCTAACAACTGTAGGGAGCACGTGTCACATTATTTTATACTATTCCCTACAGGGTTAGGCACAAATTACACAGTCATCACAGACCAGTTGATTCACTTACTATCCTTAAAAACATCAATATCTACCCTAACACTTCATTTTTCTTTGTAATTCAGATCAAAACCAACTAGAGACATCATATGTTTCCAAACTCCAAATTATAAATCTCTGGGTCTTATTGTCGTCCAGGTATACAAGACAAGTGGGTATCAAATAAAGCGCATTCATCGATTTTAGTATTGAATGTCTGCTGCACAACTTTCTGACTAGTCTATGCAAACCCTCTGCCAATCCCGGTGCAGCTAATCAGGACAGCTGCCCAAACCCAACTGCCTTGCTGGACAACATTCATCTCTTCTCCCTCTCAGATGTGGCTAGACATCAGTTGTATAGAAACTCCTGAGATTCTAATTTTATATGTGTTCATAATTCTTCAGGAAGGAAAAAGGCCACTTCCTTCAAAATCATTTATGCCGGACGTCTGTCTGAAGCAGACTGCTCTACTCTGGGTAAAATCTCACAGAACTTCACAAGCAAATACATGTCCCAAACCCCCAGGGATGGTCATTTGTCTGTTGGGCCAGTTGGGGTTTGGCTAAATAGCCACACAAGTGCTCCCTGTCTGGGCCCTCCTCAGGCTGATGGCTGACCTAGACCTGCAAAGCACAGCAAGGCCTGGTGGTCCCTCTGCCCCCTCCCACCCTCATCTTGTCCCTACCACTTCTGTGGGGTCTATTTCCCAGAAAACACATTCAAAAGCCAATCACCACCAGCTCATCCACACAGTGGGATCTGGAATAGGGTGGTTGGTTACTCATTATTTTTCTCTTCCTTTCTCCTTACTCTCAGGCCTGAGTGTCACACTCCTGGTGATATTTGTAAGTAAAACAGAATCTGCCCAGCATATCTTTCAAGACAGTTCACTGTTTGTCTGAGGATACTTTGCTTACTAGAGCAGCAAAATGTTGACAAAACATAGCTTAGCCTCATCTCAAGTTTCTACTTCCATCTTCAGAATCGATGAGGATTCTGGAAAGTGCATCATTAACCCCATTACATCATCTTATTGAAGACTGGTATGGTGTTTACGAAAGGAAATGCTTTCTTTCCCCATAAAATCAATGATGACAGGGTAAAGCTCTGGGCAGGGAACGAGCAGACTGGAGCTCCGGTCCAACACGCAGCTCCCACATGGGGAGCCCGTCACTCAGGGCCTGCTCCCAAAAGTAGGCCAGCATCGCCACTGCATCGTGCATTAGGTGGCTGCCATCAGACCGGCTGCCCACAGCCTCAGGGGCCTCTGGCACTGACTGTGGGAGCTTGACCCTGGCTAGCCACGTCCCTGGTCAATTAGCACAGATGGCAGACTCTTGAAAATGTAGCCATTGCCCCAAACAACACACACAGATAATTCCTTGTATAAAGATCTTACAGACTGAGATATCAGTCTCTTTCCCCACCAAAGTTCATGATATTCAACCCCTAAGAAATAGACAATACATAACCACTTATTTTTTTCCAAGGGGGCACAAAAATCATTGAAAATAAATTTTGAAACCCTGGCTATTTATACAGAAGCGGGACTTTTTGAAGTGGCCACTTTGATCTTGATGTTTTGAAGGCAAAAGCATGATCTCATGAAAGTCACTGGCTTTCTTACCAAGTTGATGCTTACCCCATGCCTGACCTCACTCCACAGGTGACCACCACTGGCAAACATGGTGAGCGAGAGCCATGGGGTCAGGGTGGGGAATCCACCACAGATAGCTGTTTTATACATTATTTAGACAGGTTTTTAAAAGCTGAAAGCTGATCTGTTTGTTTTTAGGTAGTGTCAAGATGCACACAGCAATTATTTCCTCCCTCTGGCCCTAAGAGGTGACTCTGGCCAACCTTTGAGCTGATATTATTTAAATATCTTTTCAGTACTTATTAGAAGAGAAGTTGGCTGCTGTGATGGGTAGAGAAAGAGGGTTGTTGGAAGCCATGCTAGTCTTTTCTTTAACAACCACATAGCTCAAGCTCAAAGCTTGAAGTCGACCAGATCTGCCTACACCTTCGGAAGACACGTTATCGAGCATTGTTGCAAATAGAGCTGTTGGGAAATGTCATGGCTCTCCCCAAGTGGCTTATTCAAGTATCATTCCCAACTATATGTAACGTTGTCCCAGAAACAATACTGATTAATAGTTTCCTCCACTTTAGGGCCGGGCGCGGTGGCTCACGCCTATAATCCTAGCTCTCTGGGAGGCCAAGGCGGGCGGATTGTTTGAGCTCAGGAGTTCGAGACCACCCTGAGCAAGAGCGAGACCCCGTCTCTACTAAAAATAGAAAGAAATTAATCGGACAACTAAAAATATACAGAAAAAACTAGCCGGGCATGGTGGCGCATGCCTGTAGTCCCAGCTACTCGGGAGGCTGAGGCAGGAGGATCGCTTGAGCCCAGGAGTTTGAGGTTGCTGTGAGCTAAGATGATGCCATGGCACTGGAGCCCGGGCAACAGAGTGAGACTCTGTCTCAAAAAAAAAAAAAAAATAGTTTCCTCCACCTCAATGTCTTAGTACCCTTTATAGATGAGTTTCCTTGAAATCTGTCTGGCCAGCCTGTTCCTTACTCAGGCTCTGATGTATCATCCATTCAGCAAAATCTATGCTAGGGCACGAGCCACCACTGGCAGGGCATCCTGGCCAGAGTGACTCACAGGTGCAGGGTGAAGAACACAGCGGAATGCCAGTGGCTCTCCCGAGAGTGCTAGATTCAAATCATGATACAAACTCATTTTCATTCCAGAGTTGATGAAAGCATTGTTCAAAGTATTCTTTCATACTGAGACAGATATTTTGAAGAACGGTATAATAGAAAAAAAAACACACACGTGTTTTGGGACACAGGCTTTAAATAGCCTTATATTCAAACTTTGTCTCCCTCTATTACTTGTGAGACCCTTAGGCAAGTAATCAGCCCCTCTATACCTCAATTTCCTCTTTTGTAAATTTGGGCATAATGCCTGTGTCACTTTGGTGAAATTAATTGGGAAACATGAAAGCCCTGCAACTGGGGGCTGCAGCAGGCATTCTGCATCCTCTGGAGGCCCTTCTTCTTCCTGCAAACCTGGCTGGGAATCCAGCCCCACGCAGGCACACAGAGTCGGAGGTTCAACCACAGTGCTGGTCCTTGGCTACTTTGCTGATTAAGAGAAAAGAAAAAACTTTTTTTAATTCAGATTTTTGTTTTGTTTTTCCAATGGTTGCACTCAGTACCCAGGAGGGAACTCTGCATAGGGGCAGTGAGAGGTGAGAATTAGGGGAAGAGAATGATATGAAATGGGTGGGTTTTGTTAGGACAGATGTTATGAGAGTGATGGGCCAGGGCCCTGGGAAGGTGAGGAAGCCCAGCCCTCACTGCCTTGACCCTATTCTAAAATGAGAGGTGCCCCTCGCGGGGATATTGTTCCTGTGACCTGCTGGAGGCAGGCGCTGCTCCTTGTACTTGGGTCTGGGATCTCCTCCGCTGACTTCAAATCTCATTTGTACCCTGGTAGAGGGTTTTTATGAGTTTTTTTTTTTTATGTGTGTTTTATATATTTTTTTATTGTGGTAAAATATACATAACATACAATTTATCATTTTAACCGTTTGTAAGTGTACAATTCAGTGGCCATGAAGTACATTCACATCTGGTAACACTGTAGACATTTTTAACCCCAGTAAGGAGAGTAAGTGGTTGTGAAAGTCAGCAGGGACCGACTTGAAGTTTCCCATTCCAAACCCATTTCCGAATTTTCTGAACCCTTTGGAAGCCACTCCCCAAAGGCTGCGGGGAGCTCAAAACCACATCAGGGTGTGTGGCGCCTCCGCCTGAGAGCCCAGCAGTACACCCATCCCCCTGCCCCCCACCCCCGGCTGTGGCCCTGTAATTTCCTTCTCTTGTGGAATTCAGCTTGCTCTTCTTTCTCCAGGATCAGTCACACTGACCTCAGCTACTTCTACAACTGCTAGAATCGAGAGATGTACTAGCAGAGCCAGGATAAGGGTCTGACGCCCACGACTGGCTATGAAATCTAAGAGACAGTAAAAGAAAACCCCATTTTAAAAAAGGATTAGCTCAATTCCTAAAAATCATCCGTGTACAATCTGAAAATACAGAAGGATTCTCTTCTGTTAAAAAAAAAAGGAGGTCTGATGGCTCTGATACCTGGAAGGGATTAAATGCTAAAAATAGCTCAAGGTATTGAGAATGCTGAGGGAGTGTGCAGTTCATGAAGCAGAGGGCAGTGAAATCTGGTATTAAATGCTAACAAGAGAGAAATTCTCAAAGAACGCTCAGGATCCGTGAGTCACTGGGGCCTTCCTGCATTAAATGTAAAGCAACGTTCTTTAACATCAGCAGGACTGTGGATCTTACCACCCAACCCAGTGTGTTAAGAAAGCACTACATGCCCAGTAAAGGATCCCAAGCTGATCTGACATGAAAGAAATGAACTATGGATTAAATTCTCTAATGCCTCCCTGTTTTGGGTGAAGCCATGCTGACGGCCAGGTGACATTTGCAGGGCCATCTGGTGACATTTCGTTTTGGGAACGGATTAATAGAGACTGGGGAGGGGGGTGGAGTTGGTACAGGGGCCAACACAAGATTCTCAGGTGGCTTCCTGGAGCTGCATACGTCTTTGGAGGGGGAGGACCCTTAATTTTTTCCAGGAGAATATGGCCAAACTATTACTATAATTGTTAAACACTGCATGACCTGATGGGGGACTCCTTCTGTACAGAAAGAGTTTCTTTTAATTCTGAAAGCATCAATTAATATGAAACCTAAGTATTAAGGAAAGTCCCTTGTTATGAAATGATGTCCCCCGCCTCCCCTCACTCCTGCAGGATGCAGCTAGGGCTGAGTTGCTTCTTCATGGAATTGCTTCCTGCTCTGATGCCACACACCTATGCTCCTGCCAGCCTGTGGTTTCCTCCTTCAGCTTCTGTGGGCATCCTAGTGCCTATTATTGAGCATGTTTGTTGAAAGAACAAACACTTTACTGGGCCTGGGACCACTCCCTCGTACTCTGCCCTCACTGAGTTCTTGATCCTTGTCTCAATATGGCAAGACTCCAAAATTCCCTGTTCTGCTTCCCACCCCCTCAACAAGCCACTGTCCACATGCTGTTGTGAAAGAAGAGAAGATCTTTCCCTCCAGGCCCAAGTTTGCACTTATCTGCAAACTTCCTGACTCCTCAGAGCTCACAGCATGCTTAATTGCAGAGATGCTGGCCCCAAGATCCCTGAAGCTGCACATGAGACTTCCTCAGGGCCAGGCCCTGCAAGCATTTCTCTGCTTTGATTGGAATATTTTGGTGAAAACTGTTTGAAAGCAGTATTGGATAACTGATCAGTGCCAGCTTCTCTTCTGGACACACTGACTGTGACCCCTCAGCCTCCAAAGAGAGAAGAAGCCAGATAAATTTCTTTGGAAGGCTGAGTACTGGATTTTTGCTGGTTCAGGGTGACCTGGCTGGCAGGGAGGCTCTGACCTCAGGAAACACGGACAAAGGGAATGATGCTCTGTCCAGCTGTTCCAGGACAGAGGCCCCACCCACCTGCAGAGAGGGTCCTCTGAGACACACAACTTTGTGTTCAACTTTTTTCCTTAAACAAATGAAAGCAAAGAAGCAGGCAAAATAGTGTCACAACTATATAAAATTGCAAATGAAGAATCATGGATAGAGATTATACAGGAAAGACATATCAAAACTTTAACAGTGGTTATTTTGGGGCAGAGGGATGATGGTTGACTTCATACTCAGGATTATCTACTCTTCTGTTTTTAGTCACATTTTCTTATATTGACTAGATAGATTACCTAATAAAGGAAAAAGCCAACAAATTAATTTGGAAAAGTAAAATATATTCCAAAGTTTAACACAGACCCAAGTTAAAGTGGGACTAAGCTTAACAATATCCTGTAGTCACTATAAAAGAAATCATCAGACCAGTACATAGCAAAGGACCACAAGCTCCCAGAAGGCAAAGGGTATTTCATACTCAGCACCCAGCTCTATCCTACACTTCACAGAGAAGACAGAGCCATCAGATAGGCTGCACAAGACTTATTGCCTCTTTATAATTATATCTGCACTAGCAGATAATTATAATCATATCTGCACTTGCAGTGGGCCTCTCCTTCCCATGGTGGCCTGGGGAGAAGTGTTTTAACAAAAGATAAGTAAGTCATGGCCAGGTGCAGTGGCTCACACCTGTAATCCCAGCACTCTGGGAGGCCGAGGCAGAAGGATCACTTGAACTCAGGAGTTCGAGACCAGCCTGAGCAAGAGCGAGACCCCGTCGCTACTATCAATAGAAATAAATTAGCTGTACAACTAAAAATATATAGAAAAATTAGCCGGGCATGGTGGTGCATGCCTGTGGTCCTAGCTACTTGGGAGGCTGAGGCAGGAAGATCGCTTGAGCCCAGGAGTTTGAGGTTGCTGTGAGCTAGGCTGACGCCACGGCACTCTACTCTGGTTCCAACGCACTCCAGACACAGGGCCTCCCTCTGCCACTCATCCACTCTTTCTTAAATCTTCGGGCTCTCCCGCTACACTGGCTCTTACCTGTCAGTATTTAAATTATCTGGCCTCTCCCATTTTGACAAAACCCTCCCCAATTTCAGTGGCCCTCCCACCCCCACGGCCAACGTGCCACAGAGCTGTTTAATCATCTGCCTCCCTGGTCCTGCACATTCATTTTCCAGTCTGCTCCACTTCAGCTTTGGTCCTTACTGCGCTATGAAAACTTCCCTTATTACAGTCACCAGTGATTTTCGTGTCACAGGATCCAGTGGGTTCTTTCCAGTCCTTTCTTAATTGACATCAGCACAGCTTTTGACCCACCTGACCACTCCCGGGGTTCCTTGAACATTGTTCTTGTGACTTCTGTGCCACAATCAACCAGTTTTCCTTTTCTTCTTCGGCTATTCCACCTCAAGTTACTTTAAGGTCTCCTTCTCCACCGAAATTCTAAATATTACTATTCTTCAGGAATTAGACCCATACTCTCTCCTTTTATCACTCTACATTCCATTATTAAGTAACTTTGTCAACTTCTGCTATTCAAACATCATAAACGGTTGTATGTTGATAATTCGTAAATTGGTATTTCCAATTCTGACCCTGCTCCTGAGCTCCAGCCCGGGATATTCAAATGCTTTAAGATTTTTTACGCTTGAATGTTTCACAGGGAGCACAAACTGGATATGTTAAAAATGGAACACACGCTCTTACCTATACAAAAAATAAATAAATAAATAGCCTATTTAGTAAACACCAGCATCCTCCATTTGCTCATGCTGGAAACCAGAAAATCATCCATCTTTGACTATTCCCTTTCTTCAAGTCTCACAGAAAATCAATCACTTCTGACAATGATGGAAAGACAGGAAATGAGTTAACAATTAAAAGTCTGGACACAATATATGAAACAATGGTTTCTAAGTCACTAGACATCAGGCAATGAAGATACATGATCCTTGAGTGACAGGAGACAAATGAGGCGAGTCCTACGGTTATGTAGCTCACTACCTGGAGAGAGTTTCCAGGACACAGCGCAGATAGATGGAAAGAACCCAGGCATAGTCTAGTGGTTTTCTCCCTCAGTTGAGAAAACGGATTTGGGAGTCATAGAGGCCAACCCAGCTAGAATTTGCAGGGTATAGTAGTACAGAGGAGAAAGATGAACATCAGAGAGCCCCAGAGGTTTGTACTGCAAAATATTGTTGAGGGAAATTAAAGAAGATGTACTAAATGGAGAGATATATATTGTTTGTGATTGGGAAGCCTCAATATTTTTAAATCTAAATTCTTTCTAAATTGATTGCATATTCAATGCAACCCCAATCAAAATTCCAAAAGGTTTATGTATGTGTGTGTATAAATAGATAAGCTGATTATAAAATTCATATGGAAATGCAAAGGATCTAGAATAACCAAAACAACTTTGAAAAAGTAGGGCACAGTTAGAGCACTCACATACCTAATTTCAGGATTTACAAATCTGTAACAATCAAGACACTGTGGTATTGGAGTAAACATAGATAAATAGAGCAATAGAAGAGAATCCAGAATAGACCCGTACACGTGACCAATTGATTTTCTTTAAAAGTGCAAAAAGCAATTATGTGTATAAAGTATAGTCTTTTCAACAACGGTGCTGGAGCAATTGGATACCATGTACAGAAAAAAAAGAAAAAGCCTTCAATCCATATCTCACACACTATATATAAAAATTAACTCAAAATGGATCACAGTCATAAATCTTTATGTAGATTCAGTAGGACCTAAAATTATAAAACTTCTAGAAGAAAACAAAATAAAACCATATGGTATAAATTTAGATTAGGCAAAGATTTTTTTGAACCACCACTAAAAGCAGACTCTATAGGAGATAAAATTGATAAAATGGACTTGAGCAAAATTAAGAACTTTTCCCTTCCAAGACATTAGGAGAATGAAAATACAAGCCATAGCTTAGGAGAAAAATATTTGCACATCATATATGTGAAAAAGGGCTAGCAGAACTCTCACAATTCCGTAATAAGAAAGCAAAAAAAAATTAAGAAATTTGAACACACTTCCTTAAAGAAGACAAACAGGTGGTAGACAAGCCCATGAAAAGACGTTCAACATCATAAGTCATTAGGGAAATGGAAACCCACAATGAGATTCCGTTTCGTACCTGTTGGCATATCTAAAATTAAAGACCAATCCTACCAAGTGCTGGTGAGAAGGTAGAGCAACTAGGACTTTCATATGCTGCTGGCGTGAATAGAAATGTTACAGCCATTTTAGTAAGCAGCCTGGCAATTTCTTAAAAAAGAAAACACTCACCATATAATCCAGCCATTCTATTCCTAGGTAATGATGCAAGAGAAATAAAAGCATATGTCCACACAAAGCACATGAATGTTCATGGCAGCTTTAAATGTAGTATCCCAAACTGAAAATAACCAAAATGATCATCAAGAGGCAATGGATAAACAAATAGCGGCATATCTATGCAATGAAATAGTATTCAGCAATAAAACGATTGGGTTATTAATATATACAACAACATAGATGAATCTCAAAATAATTATTCTGTTTGAAAGAAGCCAAACAAAACAGTACGTAATGTATGATGCTTATTTATATAAAATCCTAGAAAATCCAAACTGATCTACAGTGACAGAAAACAGATTCACAGTTGCTTGGGACTGGGTGGTGGGTGGCAGGGAGGGGGAGTAGGAGAGGTTACAAATGGGAATGAGGGAAGGTTTTGGGGTACAAATATGTTCATTATTTTGATTGCAGTGGATGGTTTCACAAATGTATACATATGTCAAATATTGTCAAACTGTATGCTATAATATATGTATTTTATCATGTACCAATTATTCCTAATAAAACTGCTTAAAAATTTCTGGAATATGTCACTTTTCTCCGATTCTATCACCTCCACCCAAGTGGCCTTCTACAATACTGACCTTCCCCTCACTGCCCCTCCTATCTACCCTACACTGCAGCCAGAGTGATCTGTTAAGAACATAAATCTATTTGTGTTATTTCACTCCTCAACATCCTTTAAAAATTACCCATAAAGACCCAAAGACTTATTCCTGCTGCTGCCTGAGTTCTAGTCTCTCTTCCATTTTGTTTCCCCCTTTTTAACCATCCTGCACTTACTCCTGGTACTTGCCAAAATTGTTCCTGCCTCAGGGCCTTTGCACATGCAAGTTCCTTTTGCCTGGGACTCTTCCCTTCTCCAGGCAAACTACTAACCATCCTTTAGTCTCAGCTTCAATGTAATTCCCTCCAAGCACCCTTCTTTGA
The DNA here is from genome assembly GCF_000956105.1 of Propithecus coquereli. NCBI lineage: Eukaryota > Metazoa > Chordata > Mammalia > Primates > Indriidae > Propithecus > Propithecus coquereli. The sequence continues at coordinate 12,313,701 of NW_012150174.1, forward strand.
TATACCAGGCCAGGTTAGCTGCTTCGTGGAGAACTTGCCTATGTCTCCTTTGCAGCATCATTCACACTGGTAAGTAATTATCTGTGCGATTTTTTACTTACTATCTGTCCCTTCTTCCCACATTCCCATCACCCAAGACAATAAGCTCCAAGAGAGTAGGGGTCCTTATGTACTTTATGCCTACTACATCACCTGGCACATAGTGAGTATTTGAAAACACTTGTTGAATAAGTGATAGAGACAGAACTCACTCCCTGACTTTCAAATTAGATTTTTCTCAACCCACTCATGTAAAATCCATCCCTCTGTATCTGAAAGCCAGGTGTACTTTTCCTACAGTTACTTAGGAATCAAAGTGGTAAGCATTAAGAAATGTGATGGAGGAGTATCTAAGTGTTAAATACTTTAAAACCAAAGTATTAGACTTATAAAAGAAAGCTGAGCAATGTTTGACATAGCTGAATGGATAGATCGGTTAGGGTTTTTAAAAAGTCCGTCATGCTCATTTTAAAGATACATTTATTCTGGAAGTTACACCCCAAGACAGTTAACAGAGGAGAAAACCAGGTTAGAGAGGCAGGGCCTTGTAGGAAATGAAGTCACGGCTCGGTGCTGAAGGCTGGCTGACCGCTGGTCCAGCACACCATGTCTTTAGCAAAGCAGTGGCCTAGATTTTCCATGGAGCTGAGTGGCGCTGGGAAGATAAAGATTGCAAACATGGCCGCTTTCCAACACAGCTTCCTGAGAAGGAGGCTACCTTCCCCTCCCTTTCACTCCCCCATGATGTTTATTTAGACTCCCCTTAATTAGTGCATTTCAGCATGGAAGCATAATCCAATGTGAAAGAAAATTTCCCAGGAGAGCCATCTGTCAGAATTAGACTACACTAAGCTACTGGACAGTAAGGCTGCATTGTAAATACCACAGGCTGCTTCGATTCTCGAAAGGCTCAAAACTCATTTTCCAAGCAAGCAAATGCCAATCCATGGGACAAGGCTTTCTATCAGGAAACCAGCTCGCTATTTTGGACAGTAATGTTTCTGCAGGTAGAAGATCATTAAAAGCAGTCTCAGGGGGACATTCTACCTGACTAGTCTCACCTTTCTTCAGAGATGAAATTGCTGTCCTTGACAACTCTATTCAGTTCTTTTTCAATTGTTCCAGGTTTGTAGAATTTTTTTTTCATCTAGCTCAGTTGTCCCCTTGTATTCAGCCATGGGATAATATAACTGTGTAAGGGGTGACCAAACTGGAGCCCACCTGAGCTCCCTGCAAAGCCAACCTCCCTCCCAGGAGAACCCAGCTTGCCGTGCAGACACCTGCCTTTGATGCCCATGCCAAGGCAGCAGGCAGACTCTCCCCTAAGCAAGGAGTGTGTGGGGATGGAGATGGGGGGAAGAGGCTCCCTTCTCTCTTCTCCATCATTTCCCTACACTTCACGGGCCACATGAGTCAGGTCCTTCCTGTGTCCCCATCACCCCTTTTCCATTGTTTTGTTCTACCACACTGTAGGAGACCCCATTTTGCCCTGGCCAAATACCCTTTGACCAGGCCAGTGCACTGCCGCTGTGAGTGTCGGCTGCTAACAGCTCATGGTGCCATCCTTCTTGAGAGAGTGTCCTTGAGCTGATAGGAGCCACCTTGAAAATGACAAGCAAGTTATACTCTCTCCTCGGGGTGGCCTACAGCCAATAAAAGACTAGCACAAGGTAAAAAGGTAGCCCGTCTCTGTGGTGCTCTTCAGGCCCCAGAGCTCCCTGTGGGATCAGGCTCAGGAAAGGCTGCAGCTGACTCCCCCGCCCCCTTCTTTGCCTGGCTCTTCCCCTAACCCACCTGCTTCCCTCACCTCCTTACGGGTTTCACTTGAGAGATGGCCCTCAATAAGTCACCTGTGCAAGCATCCCTCTCAGCCTCTGCTTACGGGTATTCTAATAAGATATTAGAGCTATTTTCGTTTTATTCATTCATTCATTCACTCAAGAACAGTTTTACTGTCCATCTCTTAGGTTAAGTTCTGAGGATACAGTCACACATTTTGTCTTCAAGGAGCAACTAGTCTAGTGGGGTAGGCGGAGACACATAGATACTTTTATTTTTATTTGTTTTTTAGACAGGGTCTTGCTGTGTTGTGCCAGCTAGAGTGCAGTGGCATCGTCATAGCTCACAGCAACCTCAGACTCCTGGGCTCACGTGATCCTCCTGCTTCAGACTCTCAAGTAGCTGGGGCTACAGGCATGCGCCACCACACCCGGCTAATTTTTCTATTTTTTTGTGGAGACAGGGTCTCACTATGTTGCTCAGGCTGGTCTGGAATGCCTGGCCTCAAGTGATCCTCCCACTTTGGCCTCCAAAGTGCTAGGATTATAGGCGAGAGCCACCGCACCCAGGTGATACTTATAATCTAATGTGAGGGCCGTGGCGAAGAGGTACACATAGGATGCTGGAAGAGCACACAAGGAGCACCTACTGTGTTCTTGGTGGATATAACGAGGGCTTGCTTAATGAGGTGATGTCTAAGCCTAGGACTTCTAAGATGAATAACATTAAGTTAAACAAAGAAGATAAGTGGAAAACAAAGGTCATTACAGAGAATGTGTGTGTATAAAACAAACACATGACATTACATACAATCCATACAATACAAGAGAATTAGCTGAAACCACAGAAGGGAACTGGTTGTCTAAAACCTGTGGCAGACATTAACATTAGATCCTGGTCTTCTTGTTCGCTGAACCTTGATATTGCTTCTAAATCCTTCATAACACAGCCCACTAGTCAGCTACTACCAATCTATTGGAGTTGGCCTTTAGGATGAAAAATCTTTGCTATTCCTTTTGCATATATGCTTTTATATGTTTTAACTGTACATATCCAAATCTATAAACTTACCTGCATTTTGTTACTATCTTTTTCTTATTATTAATAATTCTTGTCCCCAATAAAATATTGTCCCTTTGTTTATCTAAAGCCAGCCCCTCTACCTGTGATTTTGATCTTATATCCTACCTTCACAGGGAACTTGCTGTATTGATTATTCCCACCTATCCCATATCTTCCTCTCTCTCCTGCTACATATATATCTCTATAGATATATATGTATTTATACATATATGTATAAATATTGTATATGTATGTATAAATATAAATATATTTGTATACATAAATATATATGTATAAATATTTATACAAATATGTATAAATACACATATATATAAATATATATTTATATATACATATATATGTATTTATACATATATATCTATATAGATATAGATTCTATATATTCCTATATCTTCAAACTCTACTAACTACTTTTATTAGATTTTTCTCATTTATTATTTCCCCCCTCAAAACGTGATTTTTAAATTTTTATTAATTTATTTTTAGTTTACATACAGTACAATTCACTATTTTTGGCATATAGTTCTGTGTGAGTTTTAGCAAATGCATAGAGTCATGTACTCACCACCACAATCCCAACAGAGAACAGTTTCATCACTCCCCTGCCCCCAAAGTCCCTCATGTTGCCCCTTGGTAATCAATCCATCTCCCTGCTCCCAACTCTCGGCAACCATTGATTTGTTTTCTGTCCCCATAATTCTGCCTTTTCATAATATCATATAAACAGAAACATACAGTGTGCAGCCTTTTCAGTCTTGCATTTTTTTCACTTAACATATGCTTCCAAGATTCCTCCATGTTATTGTGTGTATATTATGCACAGGTTGGGTGCTCCTTCCATTGCTGAATAGTATTCCATTGTGTGAATGTTACGGTTTATCCTTTTGCCCGTTGGAGGACGTTTAGGTTGTTTCCAGCTTTTGGCAATTATGGATAAAGCTGCTATAAACATTTATATACAGGTTAATAGAGAAAATTTTTGACAAATGTTTTTATTTCTCTTATAAATTTACTCTTTTTCAAATCCCATCTAAAATAATGAAAACATGGGTAAATTTTATAGGAAAAAATATCAGTATCCCTGCTATTTTCTTTGAGCTGTGGAATCACCTCCACACGTGTTTGCAGGAATCTCAACAGCGCCAGTCTGCTGCCTTGGTTCTGTGTCCTATCCTCCGTCTTGTGCAGTGTGTCTGGATGAGATGCTGGAGTTCACACGCACAAAGTTTCCTGGGCATCTCCTTCCGGGCCGCTGGGGAAAACGCCACAGACTACCTAACTTAACTCACATTTCCAACCCCTTCATCTGGCCACATTCCGGCACAGAGTCTGGAAAAGCTAAAATATATGCTTTCATTACCCGTCTTGAATGTGAGAGTGGTAATGTAACTCAGCTTGGACCAATGAGAAATAAGCGAAGACATCAGTGAGACTTTTAGGAAAGCTTTCGCTTTCCTCATGGAAAGGAGTCCCATAAGTATCTAGCACGCCCTTTTTTCTTGTCACTTTCCTTTTGTCTCAAACACAAAAGTGATGTCTAGAATCACATATTTTGTAATTATTTATTGAAAATATTATGTAAGTAGATCAATAACTTTAAAGAAACAAAGATACCAAAAATGCGAAAATGGATCAAATGATGATACAAATGAACAAGTTTTCAGAGTCAAATAAAGCAGGAATGAAATTTACATTAATTTAAATGAGACACTCAATGAGTTTATTAAATAACTAATTAGAAGCTGCTAAAGAGACTGAAAAACAAACCTAAAGAAATTACCCAGGATTCATCACCAATAGGAGAAAGAGCAAAGAAACAAACATGGAAGAGAGAGTGAGCAGGACTAAAAATATCTAAAGAGATTTCCAGGAGGAAAAGATGGAAAGCGTTAGGGACAGACAGTATTCACAGAGGTTATGACTGGAAATTTTCAGAATTGAAAAGACACTCACCCTCAGATTCAGGACACCCTGTGAATCTTAAGCAAGATAAACAATAATTTTTTAAAACTCCACATCAGTCAAATCATCATCAAATTTCAGACAAAGAAAATTCTTGAAATATGGCACAGAGAGGAGAAAAGGACATTACAAGTAGCAGCTGACTTCTCAAAGCCAAGAATTTGAAGGCAAGAAGCTAACAAAATAGGCACTGAGGAAAAAAAAAAATCATCCACACAAGCTTTGTATCCTCATGTTTTTTCAATTATAAATGTGAAATGATATTTTCAGACAAATAAAAACAAAGACAGCTAACATCAAGATGCTTAACTGAAGGAATTTATCAAGAATGTTCTAAACATGAAAAATGATCTAGAAGGGAAGCCTGAAGGAATGGTAAAAAAAGAAAAGTGGGAAATATGTGGTAACTGTAAATAATCATTGACCCTATAAAATATTAATTATAATGTCTAATTGAGGAGTGTAAAAACACAAGGCAAGATGGAAGTAAAATACTAGAAAATTATAATATCTTATCTGGAATGGGGGTGATTGAAGTCAAAGGTTCTAAGGTAAAAGTATAGTTTTGGAGGAGGTTTGATACAGTGATTAACTTTTTACTTTATTAAATCAACCATGCATATTACAATTTCTAGGAAACTACTCAACAAATAGAAACAGAGGGTACACTTTGTAAACTGGTGAAGGAGAAAACACAGACTAAGATGGGCTTAAATACTTTTGGTGGGATTGTAAATAGGTTAAACCACACAGATATAAACTTTTCTTCAACCTAGCAACTCCAATCCTAGGTATATACCCTAGAGAAATTCTTACACATATTTACCTGGTAATTTTAAGTTAAGAAAGTTTAATCGCAGCATTTTCTGTAATAGAAAAAACTTAAAATTAATTCAAATATCCATTGATAGACGAATAGATTAATAAATTATGGTGTGCCATACAATGGAATGCCAAAATACTGATGCAATAACAACAAAAAAGAACTACAGTCATACATGCACATAAATTATTCTGATACACATAATATTGAACATAGTTTGCAGAAGAATAGATACAATATAATTTCTTTCACATAAATTTCAAAAATAGGCAAAACTGAAAACCTATTCGCAAGTGGTAAAATGATTTTGAAAACAGGGAATTATATATACAAAATTCATATATATACTGCTCACCTCTTGGGGGGATTTTGGGTTGGAGGAGAGGCACACAGGAAGCTTCAAAGAGACTGATACTGTTTTCTTTCTTCAGCTAATTTCTGGATTGACCGATGTTCATTTTGTTATTCTTTTTAAGCCATACACATACATTATATATGCTCTTGTAAGTGTCATATATTTCATGTGATTTAAAAATATCAAATGCTTTGTCCTGGCATCCTCACTAAGACAAAAGCTATCAAAGTCTCTTTGTCAGAGGCCTGTAGCTTCATCAGTCACTTCCTGCATGTGTTCTTTTCTGCAGTCCTGCCACTTTTCACTCCCTCTGAATAATCTAGATATCAGGGGAATAGCATGTCGGAGGGATCGTGAGTGGAAAAAATGTTAGGGTAAGATTCAGTGGACTTTCATGAACACATAGCTCAGTAGACCCCAGTGATAGTCAGACTTCACTCACATCCATGTTACAGAGGGAACTCAGCTTGCCTGACGGAAGCTGGAAACCAGGGTTTTCTATGTACTTTTTCAAGTTGCTTGTCCCTTGGAATCAGTTAACCAGCCAGTCCTTAGCATTTTTAGCAGTACATGTCATGGTGTCCTGGAGCCAGGTCTTATCAGCAGGCACCAGCTTGGACAGCCAATTGTGAGCATCTTTTGCCAACTCTGCCCTCAGTGATGTCACACTGGCAACTTGAAATCAGCCCTGCTGGGAGAATTTACACTATGGGAATCAGCAAATGCTACAAATCAGGTCCTCTTCCCCACCTCTCAGCCAGTTATTACCCATCTACTAGGACCACTGAATATAACACGGCCATAAAATCATACAAAAATCACTTAGAAATTATGGTACAATGGAATGAAAAGGGATTCAAAGTAATGAACATCTTCAATCACAGGGCCTGCCTGCCCCGTGTGCATTCAACTGTGAAAACAAGCATCCTGGGTTTCCCTAAACACTTACTTCCTCCCCTGCCTGAGAGGTTCCAGGTGTCCACCTCTATCAGGTCTAGAAACGGTTCCAGGCTCCTGGCAGGCAGGACAAGGAAATTCCCAGATAAATCACCATAAAATACTGAAACTTACAATGACACAAAGTTAAATTTTGATGGAAACATAAGGTTTTTAAATTCCAATTATTAAAAGAAAGTCTATGCTGTTGTAAACTGTACCCTTCCCTTTTCTGGACTGGGATCCACACGGGTAGAGAGGGAACCTCATGACTTCGACTGTCACTGCATGAGAATTCTAACATATTCTCTAAATCAGAGTCTAACTGAGGTGGTCATAGGTCTCAGGGAAAATCTTTGAGTCAGTTTCTAAGCAGGCCACCAAGAAAGAGATTCCTGGAGTGCCTAATGCCAATTAAGTGATAAGTGTGATATACCAAAAATAGCAAGAGCATAGGCCTGGCAGCCAACATTTACCCAGACCACTAAGCTCATGCTCTCTGAAATTTTGACCTTTCCCACAGATGCTATCTTCTCTCTTGTTGACTCACAAAATCCCCACAAAGATGTATTATACTATTATTGATTGATCTGGCTTCAGTAGTTGACAGGTTTAATTAAACCATCATTTATACACTCAATAATTTTGTTCCTCCACAGGAAAGAGTGAGGATTAATTTTTATTTGAATGCTAACTTCTATAAAACTCACACTGTCTTTGGAGAAATAAAGAAAAAATTTTTTTTAAAGATTACGAGTTCAGCTCTGCATAATACCCTCCAGCTCAATCAGTCCCTAGAGCCTCACCAAATTAGTCCCTCACAAGAAGTTTCATTTTATTCAGCAAGTGCCTTTTAAGTATCTCGCTTCCAGACACCATTCTAGAAGTTAGGCACCCCGTAGTGATCACACAAGCCAAATTTGGTCTTTGCACTTACAGAACTGTCTAATGGGGAAGAAGAAAATTGAACAGATACATAAATGAGGGATGAGTAATGATAGATGTGTCATGGAAGCAAATACCAGAAAAAACTACCCTCATCCAGGGCTCAGAAAAAGGGTTCTCTCTGAGGAAGTGGCACTTAAGCTGGGATCTAAGGGCTCAGTAGGAGGAAGCCAGGTAAGGAAGGAGAAGTAAACCAGCATATGTGATAATTTTGAGCCACCTTTTCATGCACAGACTGAATTGGCTATTGGAAAACTTGATCTTAATTCCCACTTGGCCATTATACAGCTATGTAAACTTGGTTGCATCTTCTAATGGCTCTCCACCTCAGTTTTATCTGCCAAATGGAAGACTTTAGATTACAGGATCTCTAAAGTTCCATTCAATTGAAAGACAAACTTATAATACACAGATTACTATTCAGTTAGTGTAAGTAAAAACAGCTTTTATGAAGAAGCTTTGAGCAATATAGCACAGTGTTTCCAGCAATGGGGCAATGTTCACAGAAACTCCTCCAGGTAAAAATACCAGATTAAAAAATCCTTTTTAATGTACAGGAGAGATGATGGGACAGAAATGGAGTTTTTCAGTGTCCAGAAACAATAAGAAAGCATGAATTCACAGAGGTAAGTAAGTGGAGCTGGAGATTGAATGGAGGAAAATATGAATCTCTAGTGTTTAGCACATGGCATTTAGAAGACTGTGGAAGAATCCTATATAGAGCTGCAGTCCCAGAGCCTGAGGGTCCCATTCTTAAAGGAAAAACAAAACAGAACTTCTGCCCTGCATAAGTCAATATTGGGGATGCATGCCTGTATTGGACTTGTTCTAAGTAAAGAAGAAAAAAAGTCTTCCTGACCAGTTTCTAATCATTAATACAAACCTGCACTACCACATTTGGAGCCTGCATTCACCCTACTTCTTGTCCAAAAACTCCCAAACCCACAATTTTGTTTAAATTGTTCCATGTTGGTAACTCACCTAGGCACCTGGTAGAAACAATCACAAATCATCTCTGAAGGAATACACTTTAAGCCTAGGCCTTGAAAATTTCTACCAACAAAGTTCCAATCTAGATGAGCTCACAGTCACAACCCTAAATACAAGAGGCAACGAGGCATGATAAGTTAGAGTCAATGGAAATGCCAAACAAAAGAATCAGAGATGCAGAGATTACAGCTGTTGGAGTTATGAGTAACAGAATACAAAAATAACTATATGGAATGGTAAAAATATACATATATAAAAGGGAATTTAAAGTGTGTTGAAGAAAAAAAGAGACTATCAAAACTATTAGACAAATGTGGAAACACATCAAATACTTCTACAAATAGGGAGAAGGAAATGGCTGAAAATTTTCCAGAACTAGTCAAAGGAAATAAGCTTGGATTCAGGCACCTCAATAAATCTCAATTGGGATACATAAAAAGAAAAGTCCAGTTAACAATGTTATAGTTAAACTATAGAATGCTAAAGGAGAATACAAGATCTTGGAAGCAATAAAAAAAAAAGAAAAATTACATACAAAGGAATAAATATTAGACTAAATGCTGACTTCCCAAAAAACATTTGGAAGTCAGAAGACAATGAAACGATAGCGTCACAATGCCAAAATTGAAGTAACTTAAGTTTTATGCTCCCAAATTTTTATTCCCAGAAAAACAATCTTCTAAGAATACTAGCAAAATAAAGACATATTCAGGAGTTGTTGCATTCAACTGAAAGTTATTGCCAGCCTATGGACACCCCAAGAAATAGGGGGATAAATATCCTGACCTCACTCTCCTTCCTTCCTCATTGTCTGAATCTAAGCAGAAGCCAGAGACTAAGGGAGTTCTTTCAGTTTGAAGAAAGATAAACAAAAACCCCAAAGCCTTCAGGGCCACTGAACAGGCATAAATGGAAGGCATCCAAAATAATGTCCCAAATAACTTTTCAAAGCAAGAATTACCTTGATTCCAAACCAGACAAGGGCAGTACAAGGCAGTAAATTATATGCATCACTCATGAGCACAGATACAAAAAATGCTAAATGAAATATTAGCAAACTGAACTCAACAATGTATAGAAAAGGTAGTAGATCAAGGCCAGTTTGGATCATTCTTGGAATATAACATTGGCTTAAAATTTGAAAACCAAGCAACATAATTGACCAAAATAGTAGATTAAAAGGGGGAAAAATCATAGGATCATAGCATTTGATAAAACAGCCATTAGTGATAAAAAGTCTTAGCTAACTAAGAATAGAGGAATACATTCTTAATATGATGAAGGCATCCACAAATTATATACAGCAAAATCATACTCTATGGAAATATAAAGACATTCCATTTAAAATAAGGAACAAGTCAAGGATGCCTACTACTGTAATCATTATTCAGCGTTGTACTAGAAATCCTAGTCTGTGCACTAAGTAACAACCAAAAAAGAATAAAATGTATACAGATTACAAAGAAAACAAAACTATCACAGTGCACTAATGATTGATTATCTACAAAGAAAATTCAGAACAGTCTACAATCCCATTATAAGAAATAGTGAGGTTTACAAAATTTCTAAATCTTATAAATATATAAGATAAATGCATAAAATTTCAATTATATGCCATCAATAGTTAGAAAATGCAATCTTAGAAAAGCTACTATTTAAAAGAACAAAATATTAGGTACCAAACAATAAATCTAACAAGAGACATGCAAGATACTCATGTAGAAAATTATAAGTTTGAATGAAAAACTTTAAAGAAGAACTAAATAAATGAAGAGATACACTATAGTCATGAATAGAAATACTCAATATCACGAAAGATGTAAATTTTCCGTAACTTAATCTATAGACTTCATGCAAATCCAAACAAATACCAGAAAGAATTTTTGTTTAACTTGACAATGGGATACTAAAATTTGTGAGAAAAGTCAAATATCAGCCAAGACTGAAATAAAAAAGATGCAGGCTGGATAATTTGCTCTTACAGATGTTAAGGCTTATCATAGAATAATAGTGATTTGCAAATTGTACTACTCATAGAGACAGTCAAACAGAACAATAGATAGAAAGGAGAATCCAGAAACAGATTTTTCACATATGGAAATCCATACAGGACAGAGCATGCACTGTATTTATTGGGAAAATATGCCAGAAAATTGTTTCTCTGCATAGAAAATATAAATATGTTATGGACTGAATGTTTTTGTGCCCCACTCCCCCTCAAATTCATATGCTGAATTCCTAATCCCCAATATGATGGTATTTGGAGATGGAGCCTTTAGGAGGCAATTAAATTTAGATGAGGTCATGAGGTTGGGGCCCCCACAATAGGATTAGAGTCATTATAAGAAGAGGAAGAGAGACCAGAGCTCTCTTTCTCTCCATCACGTGAGGACACAGTGAGAAGGCAAACCAGGAAGAGAGCCCCACCAGGAATCGAATCTGCTAGAATCTTCGTCTTGGACTTCTCAGCCTCCAAAACTGTAAGAAATAAATGTCTGTTGTTTAAGCTCCCCAATTTATGGTATTTTGTTATGGCAACTCAAGCTCACTTATATAGGATGTCTATATTACACTATATAAAAAATCCCATTCTGAGTGGATTAAAATCGTAACTAGGAAGTCAAAACCTCAAAACTTCTAATAGAAAATATAGGGAGAAATACCTTTATGACATAAGGTAAGAAAGGATTTCTTGAATAAGACCCAAAAGTGCTAATTTCCAATGAAAAATATTGATGCATTTTATTACATTAAACGTAAGAACCTCTATTTATCAAAAGACACCACAGAGTGTATACAAAGACAGCTATAAACTGAGATGTTTGTAAAACATAACCAATGAAGGATTTGACCTAGGCTATTTAAAGAGCCTGTATGAATCATTAAGGTAAAGAAAACAATAGAAGAAAGTGCTGAATAAGCATTTCACAAGAAAGAAAACATAAATGACCATTAAACATATCAAAAAATAGTCAACTTTGACAACTGATTACATACCAACAATGTATTATTTTACATACACACGCACACATATTAATCAGTGCGACAATTGCAAGAGTTGGTTATAAAGTAGAGCATTAGGAATTATCACATATCACCTGCAGGAGGATCAATTTATACAGTCACTGTGGAAAAGACCTTGTCACTACCTAAAAAAGTTGAACATGTGTATACCTTACCTCTATCAGGGATACAACCTAGAGAAAAGATTGCATATGTGAACCAAGAGATGTGTACATATGTCTTCTCTGCAGTATTGCTCAGAATCACAAAACACTAATAACAACCCAAATGTCATCAATATAAGAATGCTAATTTGTCATATACTAATATAATAAAATATTATATAGCAAAAAAAAAAACAACACAGAAGCCACAACTGCTCCATTCATCGCTATGGTTAAATGCCATAATCAATGTTGGCTGAAGAAAAAAGCAAGCCAAAGAAGAGCTATAAAAAGCAGAAATGGACAAAACCAAAACCTATGTTGTCATATACATATATATACATATATACACATATATACTAATATATATATATACACGTCACAATATAAATGAAATTTAGGACAGTGGTTTCTTCTTGGAAAGGGTGGACTCAGAGAGAATGTGATGAGCAATGACAATCCAAGGGCCAGCAAAAGTACTGGTGATATTCTATTCTTCAGCTGAATGATGGGTTCATGTCTGTTAATTAAATTATTCCTTCATAAATCTGCATGTGTCTATTACATGTACTGTATTATATACATCCTGCATTATAAAAACGGAACCTTGCCAAATCTCAGATCTGTATGTTCAGTCTCTGTACAAAGTCACATTCACAAAAACACAGTCAAAACATTCCCAAATAATACTTTTAAAATGGAATTTTAAAAATATATGACAGATTATAAAATAATCTGTAATTCAATTCTCTGGGCCTACCTTCTCCTGTGGCCATCCAAAATCTTAGATCAATGCTTAGAAGATTCATTGTTTACCTGAGAAAACAACTGAGAATTTTGAAGCCTTTAGCCTTACTGTTTTTCTTCCTTGATAAAAAAAATCCACATTCTCCTTAACCCTATAGAAAACCAGGATTTTCCAACAATAAACAGGAAACTCTTAGTCCCAGGAGAACACTGAAATGGCAGTGATCTCAGGGCCAGATGGTCTCAGCAGACTGCCCTTTTATATTCTTGTCCACAGGAACCTGCTCTAGGAGACATTCCCACCAGGGATCATCAGCCTTATCTCGATTTGTATCAGCCATTGTGCATTGTGTTGCTCTCTCCACAAAGTCTCTAGAAGACAACTCTGATCAGGATCCCTATTAAGCTTTCTAATAACCTCTTCAGCTATTTTTATGAAATACATTTGTCAAAAAATATAAATCGATGCCTCACTAGATGATGTGACCAACCCCACCCTACCATACCCTGAGATCAGATATAAGTTCAAGGCTGATCACTGCGGCTGACAGTGAATACGCCAATGAGAGGGTTAATTCCTGAGCCATTCATATCTTAGTATAGGCACCCTGCCCATTTTGTTTCTTTAGACCTTCTCATGCTGTCCCCTGATTTTTGCAATTGGGGTTTGAGAGACAATCCTTGCTTCCTCCAGCATGCATTTTCGGGTTTACATATACTATAGTCTTTTAAAATAAAGAGGTCTGTTCCTTCCCCAATATTTCAGATCACCATAGTTTCATCAACTGCTATTCTCTGCACCTCTCCAGCAACTTTTCTGTCCTCATCATTATGACAAAGGCCAGCAGAACCCACGCTGCACTTTGTTTACCTGGATCGCAGGACAAAGCTGGCACTGGAACCTTGTGACATGTGGAGAGAAGGCGACCCATAGAGCAACCAAAGCGTGGGTGAGTCCCCAGTTCATAAAAGTGGCTGAGGATAGGAGGGTACTAGTGTGGGCACCTGGTCATTAGGCAGAGATTTTGTGTGTCCTCTTCCCGAGCAGAGCAAGAGGCTTTCCCTAACTAGGCTCTGGACTCGAGCTGTCCGAGCTGAGTAAGGATGGTGGTGCTTGGTGGATGCCAAGGCAGAGAAAGAGAGCCATGTTGGCTTCAGAAAGCCTCATGTTCAATAAGATGAGCTAACAGTAGTTTCAGGGAATTTGGACAGACGAAAGAAACACATGGCTTTAAAATACCAGAGTTACCTGAGAAAGTCCCATTTTCCTTTTTATTCCCAGAGCATCAACACACCTCTGCAGGATAAAGGATGTAAATGGAGTAAAAATACCACCTCTGAAATCTTTTGTTTAAAATATAAACACAGATATATGGTTTACCATTGCATAGCACCTCTGCCTTCTTTTCTGAGCCTTAAATTGGATTTGACCCTCTACAGATTAGTTTTGCCATTATATGTAGTTTCTTTTCATACTGTCCTCCTTGTAACTTTGATTTTTTTGCGTTTTACACTTAAAAATATGGTGCCAACTCTTCTCAACCACTCCCGGTTCTAGTATTAAAGTTGAGGATCTTATCACGGGAAATGCTATTGAGACAACTTGAGAACACGGGTAAGGATCTAATGCTCTGGGATAAGGCAATGGTCTCTTAGCTGCAGACTACAGTTAATAAATGCCAGCTTCCATTTAGCACAGATAACCAAAGAACACTCCCAAGAAAATGTGGTAAGGAAGACAGATAATATCTGCTGTCTATTATGAAATAGCTAAGAATCTGAGAGTAAAAAAAGAGAGAATGTAATTCTTTAATGTTGTTTTCATGAATAATTCTTAGAAATTCAAAATGAATACTGTTAAAGACCTGTTTCTGGAAAGGTTCTGAAAGAATAGCTAGATGTTCATAGACATGAATTTTATACTTCATCCCCCAAAATAATGTGCAAGTAATCTGTTTCCATGCTAACCAAGAAGACCCCCATCCCCAAATGAAGAAACGCTGGACTCACATTGGTGACATATTCGATATCCTTCCAAAGGATGCACTCCCTGGGGAAATCAGCCAAGTCTAAGAAGTGATCCACCACCACTTGGCCGATTAAGTCATGACGAGAGAACCTGTCAAAGTCGTACACAGAGAAGTGAAGCTTTCGTGCTTCAAGGTCATTGTAGGGAACCGGAAATAAAAACACTTCATCAAACACAGGGTTCAGGGTCTTTCTGTGCACTTTAGTCTGGTGTTTTGTTTTCCGATCAGGAAGCAAATAGATCTTGACATAAGGATCTGAAGTCCCAGAAAAGTCCTTGGCGGGCAAATTGACAGCTTTGTGAATCTTCACTATGAGCTGCTCTAAGTCACAGTCATATTTTAAAATGAAGTTCAGTTTCCCACAAGCTTTGCTGTTACTCCTTCTCCCATCATCATTATCCAATGACCTCTGCTTATATAACTCCGGTTTAATTCTACCAATTCCGGTCAACTGTTCCTGTTTTTGAAGCTGCTGGATATTGAAGTCTGGATTTGACAGGTTGAGTTGTCTTCGGATTGAATTATGCCTTGAATGAAGAGCAAGACAGAACACAGTTATAACCTTATTAGCTATGGGTCTTTCAGAGACTTGTGCCTGGGATGTAGGTAGTCTGTTACATGCTGTTAAGAGCTTAGATCTGTGGGCTTCTTTTTTTTTTTTTTTTTTGGCCTAAATTCAAAATGCTCATCAATGTGAGTAAGCTGCTCCCTAAGGCTTGAAGCTCAAAATTGAGGCTTGGTATCAGGAAATGAACTTACTAACATGTGACCTTGGAGCTTTAAAGGTTTAATGCACTTTCTAAACTCTAATATGCCATTAAAGAAGCTTACTCGGCTGGTGGAATGTAAAGATCTGTACGAACTGCTTTAAAAATAAAATTTTCCCCTTTATATACAATATCATCCTGAAATTGAAATAGTTAGATAAATGTTGCCTTGAGAAGAATGAATCTTTCTCTAAATTACATAGAATTTCCTGTCACTGGCTTATAGCTTTATAAGGACATGAATTCTTACCAGTTCGAATCACATCATTTCATCACAAAAACATAGTATTTGCTCGTGTGAAACGTATATGTCTGCTTGCAGGGGACTGTGTTGGCTCTGACAGGTGCCAGTCACAGCATTGGGATTGTGCTTTTGTTACACCACATGGCTAACACATGATTAGAGATTATGAAGACTTTTTTTTTCTGAAATAATCACTAATGGCACAAAGATCAAAGGTGAGCTACCATAAATGCACATAAGGATTGAGTTAGAGAAGTCTAGATATTAATATTTGCAAATTAAATATTTGCTAATAGAGTATACTCTTCACTTACTGGTTTGGGTTAAAATTTCCTTAAAATTCTCTTTAACACCTACCTGTCTTATCTGTGTGGGTCGTCACAAGTTGAGAGAAGTAGTCATTACTATAAGGTTGTTTTAAAGGTATTTTTGTGTGATTTTAGCTCAGAGTTCAGAGTGATTATATGGTTTGTAAGCAGTTGCTCAATAACCTTAATTAAAATAGCCTCTCCACTGCAAGGTGAAAGGGAACAGCTGCGGTGTCTCTGAGGGACTGAGAAAAGTCGGAGAGGCAGAGTAAACATTTGTATTTGTCCTCTCTTCCTTTCTTAAGACTACTTTATGAAATGAAAATGTAAAAATGGGGTTAAGAGACCCCAGTACATGTCTGAAGTTATTCTCCCTTGTCAGCACAGATGTTGTCATGCTGAACATTCCTCTTCATCCTAAAGCAGCCTCCTCATCACTAACCCCAGTATGGTACAACCAGAGCACTGTCACACCCAGCACAGGCCACAATACACAAACACATCCCAGTCACAGGCATCCCCACATGTGCAAAAACTATATGGTCTGAAAGTCACTGTTGTGAGATTTTAATCTCTTACAGAGAAATCCAAAATCTTAAGGTTTCTATGTATCTTATGATTTATTGGAGCAAGGGAAGAAAGACAAGAGATGCTGTTAACTGCCTAAAACTGGCTCTACACACTAGTTCAGCCAGGTCACTCCCTTGTCCAGAAGTGGAACCTTTGTAGTGCTAGAACAGAGCTTGAATTTGGCTCTGTTGGACTCTGTGGGCAGAAAGGCCCGGCAGGCAGGAGAAAGTACCCTGCCCCACACAGAGGCTAGAAGAGGCTGGTGCCAGCCCAGTCTCCCTCTATTGAATTTTCTTTGCAGGCTAGATTCAAAAAAGGTCCATAATTTGGTCCTGCATCAGTTCCCACCATTCTGGTTGGGGACTACTTAGGGGACTAACTAGTGGGCAGTAGTATGGACCATTCTGGGTGCTGTATAGTTATCGGTGCTGTTTACATGATAAAAGTGCACCCTCAAGATCCACTGGATGCTCCTTCTCCGGACTGAAGTCTGTGGTAAAACAACAATCCTGTGTCTACACCCAGCCCCCCCGCCTTGCCCCTCTGCTCCCCAGGGGATTGCTGGGCAGACTCTGGTCATAACAATTTACCTTTGAGTTTTCTGAGCACTGGAATTAGCTCCATCACAGCAACATTTTGTCATTTTGTCTGTAGGTCTAAACCCACCATGTATTTTTTAGTTTTAATTTAAAATGCATGGATTTGGCTACTTAGTAATGGGATATACTCTGTTTTACATGCACATTTTCTTAGACATGAAATCTGAAGAGAAATTAATCCTGCATGCTCAGCTTTTCTTAATTACAAAAGATTGCCAGCAGGTAGAGGACGTATGTTGGGAGGACATTATGGAGAGATTTGTACTTAAAGACCAAAACAAGATCCTGTTCCCTTAGAACCCAATTGCAAAGGGATCTCTTCATTCAAAATTCCAATACAGCCAAGGGTATAAAAACCAATCACAAATATGAATACTATTATCTACCCAAATGTTTCACACGATTAATTTCATTTCCAACACCTCCCCACCTCCCCAATTCAGAATCTCACTTAACTACTCAGAAACAGTTGAATCTAACTGTAAGGTAGTGGTTTAAAGCAGATAGCAAAGACTGCAACAGGCCATGACAGTTTCTCATTCCCTGGGGCTCCCTCTCAATCACTTTCAATTTCCTTTCAGGAGGGAGTTAGAGTTTACTGGAGTTGGGGGAGAGGGGGCAGTAGAATAGTGAAGCTCACAATAGCCAGAGAACCGGAGTAACTCATAACCTCGCTGCATAGCCTCTGGAGCTCTGGGGGCTGAAAATGAGAAAGTAGGACAGGGAGACCGCCCCAGGGACATGAAGGAGAAGATGAGGTGGAGGAAATGGAAAATCAATATTCCATAGCTCTCATAGGCTACTTTAATGGAGGTGGGAAGAAAAAGCAAGTTCGAAGCAAGAGTGAGGAAAGATACAGAACAGTGTTAAGTAGTCAGCTCTCCTAACCCCAGATGAGGTGGTTCTAAATGGCTGATGGAGATAGTCTTTGAGTGCAATGAATGAGAGGCTCCCTAGGGCAGGGGTCTAGAATTTAATGCCACTGAGTGACATTGATTACGACAATGAGTAAGTGTCGTAAGGAGGCATCTATGTCTGAAGCAGACCGTTCTCTCAAGTAGGTCTAGGGACTCCTGTATTTTGGTGTTCTAAGGACTCATTGTGAGCAATGAATGGAAAGAGGAAAAAGTGGACTTCCCTAGGACAGGGGGTAAGAGGAGGTGAGAGATGATCTCCTTTGTAAATAAGTCACATCCTAACACTTTGCAGAGAAGCCGGCTGCTGGGATTTGAACTCTCAGCTTCCTCTACCTCCCATTCTTTCTCAGGGAGGACAAAGGCTGTTTTCCTGTCATGAAAGGGACAAGAAAGAAACTTAAAGACTGGACTTGGCTATCCAAGAGTTGGAAGACTGATGGTTGAACCTGGAGAAAGCTTGAATTCAAAGATAATTAGCAAAATATATAAAGTAGATTTCCCATGAAAAACTCAAAAACACACTTTCATGCCTGAAGGAATCTGAGCCTTGTGCTGAGTTGCAGCTATAGGTCAGGGAGGGGCAGAAACCCAGAGGCAAAGGGGTTTTTCTTCCTCTCCTTTCATCAAATATGAATTAACTAGTCCCAGCTCTAGTCTCAGTCCCTAAACCATCACCCAAAAAGCCGACTAGGTCCATCAGATCGTAAGAAAGAGGACGTTACACTGCAACTCAACAAATGTGAATGTGCAAAGCAAGTGTCAGGTGGGGTAGAAGTTGCCCTGTATCCTGTCTTCACCCCTGTCCCATGCATCTTATACATTTTCCCATTAATCTTGAAGTCTTTGCCTTGAAGGAAATAACTGGCCAGTCAGGTGATAAGATGGTCCCCTAGTAACCCTGACGCAGGGCCGAGGGCGATAAGGACTGACTAAAGATGAGAGAGTCCCAGAAGCAGTCGAGGAGAAAGAAAGGCCTCTGGCTCAGCAAATTTTTATGGAGGAGATGGTGCTTGAGGTGGGCTTGCCTATCTAGCTTGGCTTCGTCCTTACCCACCTCCAAGCTCATGCTGTAGACTTCAGTAGAGAAATTAACTCAAATTCCATCCTGGTCCCAGCTCTCTAGCAGGATGGGGTCTTCAGTTCTTCTGCCCCAGCAGCTTTCTCCAGCGTCCCTCCCGTATGCCCACACATCTTTTATTCCAGACTCTGTAAGAGCCACTGCTCAGAATCACCAGCACTCCTCCATCTGTGGGTTTCCTGTGAACCATGGACAACTGCATACTCATCTATGTTCCTTCACCTCAGTGGTCCCCTCTCAGAAGTGAAACCTTTCCTTGGTTTGGGGGCACCAGTGTCAACTAGTCTTCCAGGTCCAAGGGGAAGAAAAAGAGAAGCAAATCATTGTTTCAGAACCGTCATTGGTTTCTTTCCACCATTCAAGTCACAGTGGGGAAGTATGGAAATAGTAGAGACAGGACCCTATATTCCTTCTTTGAAGCTCCACAGATGATAAAGAAAAGTTGGGTTGTTCTGAACCACAAGCAGACACAGAAGAAGGGGAAGTCTTGGACAGGGACAGACACAGCTAACAGACTTCAAGGGCACAAGGAGGTGTGAATCTGAGGCTTTCTTGGCCTGGGATTCAAGGGCTTCTAGGATGAGTATGATAACAAAGGTGTAGGCGTCAAGCCCTGGGGCCGGTGGAGGTGTGTGGTCAAGTACAGGTGGATACACTGAAGCACGACCTGCTTCCTCCCACCCCCTCCCAGCTTAAAGTTTGGTGTCACCCTCAAGTACTTTATCGCCCATAACCAGGATGAACATTTCTTCACTAACACTGTCTCTAAAGTAGCTCACGTCCCATATCTCTCTTTTCATTCCCATTGCTCCCAACTGAGTTCAGACTCTCATCATTATAGACTGGCAACTGGTCCCCTGTATCTAGTCTTCACTCCTGTCCCATGCATAGTATACATTTTTTCCAGATTAATCTTTCAAAGAATAATTTGAACACTTCAATATGCATAATCGGTGCTCTTATTGTGGGCCTTTCGAAGGCAGGGCTATTTTTTTCCTCTCTTAAATAACAGCATCTAATATGAAATTTCGCACATAGCAAATGCTTAATACCTGCGTTTAGAGTAAACATACAAATGCCATGGACATAATAGTTGCTGATAATTAAATCTTAGTAGAGAAGATATCAATTTACATCTAGTTTCGGGGCAGTTGAGACAGGTCTAGGCAACTCCCACTTTTGAAGCAGTGAGTTTATTAAAATCTGAAGAAATAACCGTGATTCAAAAATTGTTATGTTTTAGGTCATTATGTCTAACCAATGTTCTCAACACACAAATATAGTTTAATCAAAATGTGCTACTCATGGAGTAATGACAACATTTAATTTTTGTGTACTACTTACTGGAGTTGCAGCCAGTAATGGGACCTAAATTTAGAGTGTGATGATTGTCTTCTTTCAATTCTGTCAGCTTATTTCTGTGACTCTATGGATTGCTTAATCCAGAGATGAGGTCAAAACTTATTGTGAGGCTCTTAATGAATGTGAAGCCTGGGACAAATGGCCTTCTGCCAGCCTCACATGCTTCAGGCACTACTCAGTTCATACGTCTGGCCCTCTGCCATTCTTGTCAGCAGAACAAGAAAAAAGTGGCCTGATAGAGACCAATATACTTTGTCAGTCATTCATGGAAAAAAGTCATCTTCTATGTGCCAGGAGCTGTACTGGGGGTTGGATATACAGGGAGAAGCAATACAGATGTGGTCTCTGAGCTCATAGCCTAGAGGGCAGATAGGTAATAAACAAGCAAATAATCACTTAGTAATAGAATTTAATCCTGTGAAGGAGTGAAAACGAGGCCACATGAGAGAGCATTAAGAGTGGGAACATATGGAAGACAGAACACAGACTTCAGATGGGTGGTCAGAGAGACCTTTCTGAGTACGTGGGGTTTTGGTGAGGACCATTAAGGCTGCGAAGGAGCCAAGGAGGGCAAAGAAAAAGGAAAAGCATTCTTGGCTGAGGGAACATGTGAGAGGGCCTCAAGGCAGGAAAGGGCTCGTGATACTGAAGGAACTAAGAGAGAGAACAGTGTAGCTGGAGCACAATGAGCTTCTTCCAGGGAAAGTCTCCTATGGAGTCCATGTTAACAGTGTCCTCTGGGGTTGTGAAACATGGTGGCCTTGGCCAGGAGGTGAGGCTGTGAGGAGCAGACTGTGGCAATATCATGCAGGGCCTTAGTGGACCTGATAAGGAGTTTATGGGGTGGTAATTGAAATTTTCATAAAACCAAAGTGTTACATAAGAAATTTGAGAAGACTTTATAAAACAGGACAAATTTTCATCTTAAGACAAGAATCAGGAAATGGATTAGATGGCCTTTCAAGGTTCCTTCTATTTTGGGGATCTAGGTATTTTCATATATTTGGAATAGAGAACTTTATAAAGGTCTAGTATTGAAGAATTTTGAGAAAATTAAAATATCCACAGTCCTTGAATATTAGGTCATTATACAGAAGGGATTTCATTCAAATAAAAAAGAATTAACCGGAATTATGGATGGATATAATAGCAATTGAGCTATCTAGACACAGAATCCTAACTCACTTGATCTTGGAAGAATAGCAAAAAGTTATTCTGACCAGAAAAGTTCTTAGAAGATAAAACAAGCTCATCTTTATAATGTTCCAAAAAGGCACTGGTATGAGTCAAACATGCCCAAGCTGAAGAGGCCAGTCAGGTGAGGTTAAGATTTCTGATGTAAACACTATGACAGAAGATCTGCCTACTATCACAGTGTTAGTGATCGTGAGGATGCCTTTAAACAGGAGGCTATGTCTTCTGTGCACTGGGACCCCTGGGACAGTGATAACGGCTCAGGATGGAAACAGAAAGAAAGACAGTGACAGCAGGAAGAAAGTAAAGAACACAATGAAAAAGAAGGAAGAAGAAAAAATAACTGGAAAAGCAGACTGCTGAGAGCCATCTCAGCAAAGCATACCTTCCCCCTCCCAAAATATGGCATCAAAAATGGTTACTTTAAAAAGAATGTTAAAAATATTTTGGAGCATGATGGAAATTTCCTTCCTTTTTCTTGTATTTTGTCAATGAAAAGGCTGTGTGTGTGTGTTTTTTCTTATAATGCAACACAATCCCTAAAGAATTAGAAGATCATCTATTCTTATTATGGTGAGACCATGAGATAAAGATACATATTTCCAGACAGAGCCTATAAAACTAGGTCAGTAGTAATTTAGGTATGACTGTTTTAACTGCAAAACAATGCAAATTGTCAGTATTAGTTCAAATGCAGCTGGAAAGAGTTTATTTTTTTTTTAATGGTAGTTCAGATATTATTAAAACTGATTTGGGCCATCAGAAAAGATAATTTAATTATATACCTCCAAAATTAAAATAAATCTGAATGTAAAATGTATTTGCAGGGATAATTCCTTCTCTTGCCTTTTTCCCTTCTACCCAATTTCTACAAATCAGTGGTGAAGATAATGACAGTTTTCCTTTCTTAAACAAATATTTCTTGATATGCAGAGTATTTATACATTTTCCATTATAATATTGTAATCATTATAGTGATGTCATTGTTATCAATTCATTAGAATTATGGTAAAATTCTCAGATCAAATCTAATAAAAAAAGAAAAAAACAGCACTGTCACCGTACACTGAAAGGAACCCAGACCAGAAAAGTTACATGCAGAGCAGAGCCAAATAGGAGACAATTTCAATGGAAATTTCAATGACAGTTCCATCTAAAAGGTTCCAGTTATTGAAGTACTGAAAGGATTTCATTGTGCGTCTGCACCATCGCATGAACTCCATGACAGCATCAAACAGAGCTCTGGTTATATTTAAATCTTAAATCTGAAGAGAAATCCTAGTGATAAAATCTGAAGACTTCTCCTAAATCAAATGGCAAACAACTACCCATCTCCTCACAGAGGAATATTTTAGGTTTAGCTCTTTGATTCAGAATTGGAAATGATGCTAAAATAGGTTTCTGAAAAAATTAAATTATAAACTGTCATATTCCATCCCACTTAATGCGAATGAGCAGAGCCTCTAGGATAAACTTGATTAACATAAAAAAAGGGTAAAATCTTATTTCTGTTTCTAGGGAACAAATAAAAAAGATTTTTAAAAAATATCTCCAAACTGCGCTTGTACTTTCCAAATAACAGCACATGCTATTCCTCTGGCTATCACTCAAGCAAATATTTTCATTCTAAAGAAAGCTGTTTCCTGAGTCTCTTTTCCTGAAATCTCTTTTTGAAAATGAGTTTTTATATCAAGTGATTTAGAACTGGCTGTTCAGCCTCAAACACACCTTTGTGCAACATCTGCATCTTGGGAGAGGCCATCACAGCAACAATTAAAAGCAAAATGGCAGTTCACGTTTTGGAGCCCTTACTAGGTGCAGACCTGTGCAAAGCACATGCTATCATTTCCTTCTTAAAACCACCTATAAGTTACTACTACTACCATTTCTCTTCTACAGATGAGGAAATGGATACATATGGAGAGTAAGTAATTTGTCCAATGTCACGCATGTAAGTAATGCCAGTTCATTTGATCTTAAGAGACCACACTTTTTTATGACTGCACTGTATTATTTCTCTACTGCTTAAGAGCACAAAGCATCCAGACAATGGAAAGATAGTGACCCTAGGCCTGGGGACTCTATAGGCCTCCCAAAGGCCAGAGATGGACAAAGACATCCAGCCACAATCGTGGAGTCCAAAGAGAGCCTGTGTGTGACCTCTAGGCTAGGTCAGAGGCGCACTATATTCTATAGCACTAAGACTGCAGCAGGGAAGAGTAGTTAGGAGCTCAGATTCTCATGTTGGTTGAAATCCTGAGTTCAAATCCTGGGTGTTTACTAATATATGACTTTGCTACTTAATCTCTTTGACTTAAATTTCTTCTACTGTAAAATGAAAATAATAATAGTATCTATCTCATACAAAGTTGTGACCTATAATAAAACAATGCATTAAAGTTCTTATAGAGTACTTGGTAAATTTTAATAATATTAACTATCATTTTTATGACTAAGTAGAGACTAAGCAGAGCTCAGAAACCTAACTTCAGCATAGGAAGCACAAAATTTTCCTATAGTCATGTCTCTGATAAAAGCAGACATCAAAAAGGCTACAGGCTCCTTGACCAATCAATGCTATTGCTGCCAGACAGGAAAATGGAGTGATGCTTGCCTTGCATTCAGAAAGGAAGGGGGCATTACTGACCGAGCCGACGAGGTTGGCTCTGTGACTTGGCGCTGCACGCGGACGCCATGGGCGCAGTTCTCCTGGGCCCCTGCCTGGGTTGACAGGGGAATGTCAGGGGAGGTGTGGCTGATCTTCATGGAGGAGTCAGGGCAGGGAGTGGGAGGGTCTAGGAAGTCCTCACTGTTCTCCTGCTCATTGGTCTCTGTGTCTGTGTAGTTAAGAGGCTCCTGGTTGTTGTCTTTGCTACCAGAGGGCAGGCCTCGATCTCGCCACGGAACCCAGCAGAGTTTCCAAGACACGAAGAGAGACACACCAAAGAGAGCAAGACCACAGGCAGTGACCACAAGTGTCAGCAGGCTCACTGAGATATCTGCAAAGAAGCAAAAATCAAAGGTCAGTGTAATTGTTCTCCTCATGTCCACCCATTGCACAGTGGGGGCAGAATGACCCTCTCATCCATTCATCCCACAGGAAGCAACTGCAGAAGGCCATTCTGGGGCATGCTGCTGGGTCACCTTATTCTGGTGCAGTGACAATGAGGATTCAGACACGAACCAGAGGATCAGTGAGCAAAAGCACAGAGGAGGTAACATAACAGTCAGGCCATGTTTAGAAACCATAAACAGTATGCTGTAGCAAGAAACAGGGTATACTCAGGGGGACTAGGAATGCCCTGCAAGTCAAATGAGATCCTACGCTATAGGCAGTGTAAATCATTAATGTTTTTTTTTTGAGCAGGGCAGTTTCAATTACCTTAAAAAATAATCTGTCATCTCAGAGAGCTACATAACATAATTTTGGAATTGTTTGTCACAACTTTTTAAAACAAGAGAAACTAGAGCGCTTTTTCCCCCTATTTTTGCTATTAACTTTTAAGGCCCTAAGCAAAATGAAGCTCAAGTCCTCTGTGAATAGTGCAGCCTTAAGAATGCACACCACTCCGTGGTCAGGTCCTCAGGACCCGGGGCAGACTGTTGTAGTTTGTGGTTTGGGTTACCCCATAGCAGACCCTGAGGCAAGTATTCAAGGGCAGGTGGTTTATTAAGAAAGAAAAGGAAACACAGGTAGGGCAAGTGGAATAAGTGACCCAAAGAAGGCAGCCAGTAAAGAGTGCATTATCAAGCCCATTATCACGATGGGGGACCAGAGGCTAAGCCTGCTGGGGGTGCTCCATACACCTCAGTTACCCCACCCAGGAGGCAAGGGATCTGAACTATTTATACACCAACTCCCTTTAGTCATTGATTTGAGGACAGTTCTCAAAGGGCATTAAAGCCCTGGCATTTGCAACCTGCAGCACAGGTGGGCAAAGCAAGCTTCAGTGGCCAGAAAAATGCCCCACTGAAATCAATGCAGAGTCTGTGCTGGAGGTCTACAGGCCGGTGCTGAAGTGGTAAGGGTGAGGGGACATGGCAAGTAATGACAGCATCTTCTCCATGCACCACAGCCCCATGGCCTCAGTGACAGTCCATGGCAGTGCCCCTATGTTCAAAATAGAGCCCAACCCCCTCCAGGCTTCTGCCCTACCTTATAGTGCCAGGGAGGCTAAGGTATCAACCTGAACACATTTCTGGCACTGTGGAGGCTGTAAACTCCTTACTTTAACGGACACCCCTACCTATCCCTACTGCGCTCCACTATCCTCAGGAGCCCCAAGGATTCTTCCCAGGTTTTGCCTCTATTGTCCACCATGAATATTTGCATTGCTTCAACCAAAGTCTTCTGAATGCCCACTACATGCCAGGTTCTACACTAGGGTTTGAAGATAATGGGGGACATGACACCCACACCCACATCTTCATAGATGCTAATGACAGAGAAAATCAGATTAGTCATTTAGTATTCACAATTCAACTATCCACAACAATGTCAACATTCTATGATCTGCGGAGAGCTGTATTTCTGCTGAGGCATGCATGGGAACCCCTCCTGCAAGTCACTTACCCACTGAGTTAAGCTGAACAACTACCATGCATGTGCTTTTCAACGTGACTCTGAAGGTACTTGGTCATTCCTACGAAACGATAAAACTGTTTCTTCATCAAACATTGCTCTTGAGAGAAAGCCAGCTGTCGGGGCTGTGACGGATTTAACACATCCCTCTACGCCTCCCAATCAATCTTCACCCTTGTGGTGAAGCAATAAAGTATTTCTGTTTGAAAATACTGGGGTGCCTTTTCAATATGGGTAACTGAGCTCAAATCTTTTTCACTTTTGTCTCCTCAAATCCCACTGAAATGGGATAAGCAAGGAAGGGTATCTTCAATCCATCAGTAAACCAGTAATTGAGGAATTTCTGAAATTGTTTTTAAGGAAAAGCCAATCAGTATTGAAGACTTAACCCAGGCAAATGAAGGGACTCTGAGATAAAATAAAAATTAAAAATCCCAGGTGCAGAGAAACCAGGGCAGGGATGGAGGCTGGGGAGTGGAGCCAGCAGGGGCAAAGGAAAAGGGGCCAGAAAGCACACACCTCACAGAACCCCAGCACCAGGTGGGAGAACATGGTTTCACCCCAGACTCCACAGGGCTCTGGCAGCTCACGCAGGAGAGTGGAGAGCTTACTGGGGCAGACTTCTACAATAGGTGGTGGTGCGGGGGCCCCTGGAGAAGGAGGAGACCCTGTCCCCATTAACCAGGCTGCCACAGCAAACATCAATTCCCACCCCCTCTGTTAGAACCTAAAACAAAGCAGGCCCCACACAGTGGTGGAATCCTTTAATACATTCTTCAATCCAGATGGAGGCAAAACATCTTCCCTTAGTCCAGTTAATCACTTCAGCTCTGTCCTGACAGAGACACTGTTAGGAGACCACCACAAAGGCTGGGGAGGGGCGCACTAGGAAGCCGTGGGGTTTAGGAGTATGATGTGGTAATGGTATTATTAGTCACCAAATAGTCACTCTCCCCTACCACAGTGCTCCCCTCCAAGAGGGAAGCATAAATCCCAATCCCCTGATACTAGTCATGGCCATGAGACTTGCTCTAGCCGATGAAACATGAGCGGACATGACTCATGCCACCTTGGACCAGAGAACTCTTGGTCTCCTACCTTCTGCATGGGAAGAAAAGCTCTCAGATAAGACCTGATCTTCCAGCCTGGGAGCCATATGAGAAGACTTGGGGCATTGGCCCAAAGTCCAGAATGAGGAGCAAACTTAAACATAACCAACAGCCTGGGGCAGAGCTGACACTGACCCACAGATCCATGAGCAAAATTTGGTGTTTTAAGTCACTGGGATTTTGAAGGGATCTGTTGTCATAGCAAAAAAAAAAAAAAGTTGAATAATATATGTGACCATATAATTTACTGTCTGAAGCTGGGACATTGTTAAGAGGGAAAAGGGGTTATATTAATAATTACACAGGGATAAGATACTTAGAATTTGCCCAGGAAAAACTAGGACACAGGGTCACCATGAACTTAAGAATCCTACCTGAGCTCTGAGTTCACCGGCTTAGCACAATATGGCCTCCCAGGATTCGTTTAGCATAGACAACATGTTAAGCAAATTGAAGCCTTGGCTCATTTTTAATAGTAACCATAGGACCCCTGACCTACTTCAAGAATAACTCCAGCTTGTTAGTTGAGCTCTTGAACTCAAAAAACAGCTTGCTCAGAAGTCTAATAATGGAGGATCTATGAGAACACAGATCTTATCCATCTCCACATGGAATGCCAAGAATCTAAAAGAGCACCTGGCAGAGAGTAGGCATTCACCAAATGAAGAAGCCCACCTGGGCAGCCCTGTACCACCTGCTATGTCCACCTGGAATTACAGTTGTGTAGGTTGTGGCCTGTAAGCTCCAGGGGGCACAAGTCACATTCATAGTGACTGTAGATTTTTGTGCATATAGTTACTACAAAAAATTTCTGGTAAATCACAAGAGTTGCTTTTCCTTATTCACACAAAGGTGTCATGTGAGTTAGCAGTGGCCCGGGGAACACCTATGGGAGAAACTGATGGTGACCTACACAGCCACACCAAGCACTAAGCATAATCATCTGGACTTCTGTTTAGAAATAACTCAGTGTGCCCTCTAGATACTACATTTGTAATTTTCTCTCTTTTTTCAGAACGAAGTGCTAGAAAACTACTTTGGAGTCACTAAGACCAGCCATTCCCAAGCTTTTTGGCACCAGGGACTGGTTTCATGGAAGACAATTTTTCCACGAGCATGGTGGGGGGATGGTTTCAGGATGATTCAAGCACATTACATTTATTGTGCAATCAAACCTCTCTGCTGATGATAATCTGTATTTGCAGCCGCTCCCCAGCACTAGCATCACTGCCTCAGCTCCATCTCAGATCATCAGGCATTAGATTCTCATAAGGAGTGTGCAACCTAGATCCCTCGCCTGTGCAGTTTACAGTAGGGTTCGTGCTCCTGTGAAAATCTAATGCTACCGCTGATCTAACAGGAGGCGGAACTTATGCCATGATGTGAGCGATGGGGAGTGGCTGTAAATATAGAAGAAGTTTTGCTCACTCTCCAGCCGCTCACCTCCTGCTGTGCGGCCTGGTTCCTAACAGGCCACTGACCAAGATACCAGTAGGCGACCCCAGGGTTTGGGCACTGCAGACTAAGGCCATATTCCCTACTTCAGACCCATAACCTCAGAAAAGAGAGAGGAAGAGTCAGCTTAGCATCACAAAATAGCTTTATTTAGGAGAGAAATTATTTTTTAAGTTAAGTGGTAAGTACATGGCCATTTGTTTTATTATTAATCTTAAAGTTAAATGTATTCATTTTACATACTCTGTCATTTATGGTATGTTTCATTATAAAAATCGAAAAATATGGTGCCATTAAAAATATTCACAAGATAATTTTTCTAAAGAATAGGAATAGCATAATTGGTCCTTTTGTCAAAGGTAATAACTAGATGGTCATTCAGGGATGAAAGGAGGCAAATGGCAAACCAGTTCTGATGCAAATCCCTGAAGGTATTGCTGCTCTGGGGATGTGCATGAAATGGTACCCAGAGCTACTGTGAAGTAGTCCTTCCCAGGGAAGATGTGGAGTAGAATGTCCTGCAATCAGACCTGTCTGTCAGAAACCTCTTCTACTGTCTATTAGCCATAGCCATAGGACACGATGCACTGAAGCAACATCCCTGCACACCAGGTGCAACACACCATGATACCTCGGGACCCAGCAGACATCCCAGGTGGACACTTATGATTCTAGGTGATCACTGCAAGCATAAAAGAAGTGGGCCTCTTTCAGAATGGCAACAATTATTGACCAACAAATGAAAAGTTTAAGCACCCATACTGATATAGATGAGGAAAGTTGGTTGTTCCCCTAAACTGCGAATGGACAGAAGAACATTTGAACAGACAACAAAAGAAAAGTCATGGTACAAATGGGAAATCAGCAGCTCAGAAGAGGGTAACCAAGCTGAGCCATCAGAATAAATGGCCCCTGACATGAAACAAATTATAGTAATGCAAGAGGCAAATTAATTGGTGTACTTAGATTTATAAAATAGCAACTAAAAGTGAAAATGATGGCTTTAGCAATAACCAGAAAAAGATACCCTTGAGATCCCATCTGATTTAGAAGAAAAACAAGATGATTGCTGAAATATAAAAAAATTCAACAGAAGGTAAAGTCAAGGAACATCTACTTGAATGTAGACTCAAAAAGCAAAGACTCAGGAAATTTAATCGAAAGATATAAGATGTACCGTGTTCATCAGGTCTAATATTTAAATTTTCCAGAAAGTGAAGACAAAGAGAATGAAGGGAAAAAGCATCAAAGAACAAGAAATTTAAAATCCCTAGAACTGAAGGACAAATTGATAGGGTTCCATTGAGCATGAATAAAATAACACAACCTTAAATACGTTATTGTGAAATTGCAAAACATGAACATTAGAGAAAATCACAAATTAGAACCATACCGGCATCAGACTTCTAATCAGAAACGGTAGATAATGGAATAATGCCTGAAAACTTCTAAGAAAAAATTGCATTCAACTTAGAATTCTATACCCAAACATATTATTAATGAAGTGTGAGGGCTAAAAAAGGCATTATTTTAGACCTCCAAGTAATCAGATTACTTTCTATGCATTTATCATAGGAAGTTAGTTCAGGATGAATGTAGGAGATTAAAATGAAACAGAAGACAACACAGTGTACAGGAAAAATTGCATTCAACTCAGAAGACAGTGAAAGGAAGTCCCAGCACAGGAGCTGAGCCACAGGCCTAGAGAGGGCCAGCGCAGCCTGGAGCAGTTACATGATTAAGCACCTAATATACTACACAATAAAGAAACATTTATGAGACAAGGAAAATTTGACTGAAATGTAACAACATTAGAGATTACTGTTAGTTACTTTTAGGTATGATAATTGTGTTATGGTTATATTTCATAGAGACATATAGAAATATTCAACTGGTATTTGGAATTTACTTCAAACTATAGATGAAACAACATTGGCTATGAATTGGTAATTGTTGAAACTGAGTTTTGAGTACATGGAGTTTGTTATATTATCCTCTCTACTTTGGAATATGTTTGACAATTTACTAAGGTAAAGTAAAAATAGAACATGTTTTGGTTGGAGGAAAATGTTGATCCCTGACTTTAACTTTAGACATTCTTATTTAATAGGTCTTGGATGAAGTACAGAACCTCCATTTTTAGCAAGAATCTCAAATCTCAGATGAATCTGATGCAAATAGTCTATAGATAACACTGAGCAAATCTGATCGAGTAAAATACATATACATATAACATATAACACATAGCGGTTCAGAACACAAGACGCTTTCCTGGTCCTAAGACATGTGTCTTGGAGGCCTAATAAAGATAACACTGGGAAATGTAGTTAGGAAATCAGGCCATGGGGAACTTGAGGATATGAACGGTGCCTCGTAGGGAAAGTGGTAATGTAGTTAGATAGAGGAAACAGGCAGGACCAGACAGCTCTGATGATGAGGTGTTAAGTGTTTCAGGGAACTGAACCAAAGAGGAAACACTGCACTAGAACAAACGTTAGGGATCATCTAGGACAGTTCATGCCAGAATTCCCTCATCAACATCCCTTGCATATAACTACAAAGCCTTCATTTAATACTTCGTTTTCTATATGTTTTTAAATTTATACAATGAATTTGTCTTATTTTTGCAATTTTAAAAGATAACATTTCTGTGAACCTACAACTGCTTTAAAAAAATAAAGCCTATTCAAACAAAAAACAATAATAATAAAATAAAATCAGGTTGAAACATCACAGCATTCTAGAGTTATCCAGTGAAGGAGAATTAGCTCCATACACACCTCAACAGGCCAGAGGGCATCCTCTGAATGGTGACCCTGAAGCTTCTTGGATAAGAAGCATGTAATAGATTTTAGGTTAAAATTAGATGCTCTGGTGTTTAAATGATTGAACTTCAGTTGTCTGGGAAATGCAATATTGCAGAGACACTACTCTTTAATCACACTGCAGACACCATAGCACAGTAGTTATGAACACAGGTTCCAGAGTCACAGAGTCAAGAGCTACTTCCCAATATTAATTGTGTAACTTTAGATAAATATCTCTGCATCTTGTTTTGTTATACTAACATTGAGACAATAATAGTATTTACCTCTAGGGGTAGGTGAGAGTGCTTAGATATGTTCAATAAATACGTTATTGCTTTTTGTTTTCTTGTGAGGTGTGTCAGGATTTGGCTTCTCCATATCTACATTTATTCTTACTGCCAAAAAGTGATCACTCCGGTTAGTAAACAGTGAGGCCTCCTACAGCTTTACGGAATGGGCTGGCATCACGCAAATATGAAGGGCTCAGTAGGTGCTCACTTAACTGAATTACTGAGGACAGGAGAAGGAGCTCCTCTTGAGCACCTGATATTTGCTAAGAACTAGACTAGGGGCACAAAAGGAATGAATAAATGAATGAATGAATAAAACTAGTCCTTGCCCTCAAGGAGCTATTAGCCAAGAGAATTTCAGTAGTGCCATATACAATTCACAGAGCACTACTAGAGCCTAGAAGTCAGGGTTACATAGCCTAATCTGGGGTTCAGGGAAGGCTTCCCATTAAGACTAAACTAGAAATTGATACCAAGAAGTGGGGGTGCTGCTGTAACCAATGCCTGCAACTGTGAAAGCAGCTTTGGAACTAGGTAATGGGTAGAGACTGGGAGAGTTTTGAGGTACAAGCTTGAAAACCCTACCCTGCCATGAACAGACCATTAAGGGCCGTTCTGGTGAGGGCTCAGAAATGAAAGAGCAGAGCCACAGAGAAACCCTCAGTCTTCTTAGAGAACACCTAAGTAATCATGAACAGGTTGTTCACAGAAATACAAACAGTAAAGACCATTCTGCTAAGGTGTCAGATAGAAATGAGGAACTTGTTATTGCAAATTGGAGAAAAGGTGATCCTTATTATAAAGTGGCAAAGAACTTGGCTGAACTATATTCAAGTTCTACTGTTTTATTGAAGTAGAACTTGTGAACAATGAAATTTGATATTTAGCTGAAGCTCTTTCTAGCCAAAGTGTTGAAGGTGCGGCTTGGCTCCTCCTGCCTGCTTATGGTAAAATGAAAGAAGAGAGAAATGACTTAAACAAGGAGTTGTTAAACAAAAAGGAAATAGAACCTATGGATTCAGAAAAGTCTTAGCTTATCCATATTGCAAAAAATGAGAAAGTATGTTTGGAAGAAAACACTAAGGATTTGGCTAAGTGACCGTTTGATAATGAGATTAGTATAAGTGTAAACCACAGACTTAATCAGTCACCCCAGCAGGAAAACTGCCAGTTTGAACTGAAGGGGAAGGAGATGGGAAGGAATGAAAGAAGGCTGTCACATTTGGATTTTACAGGATGGGACCATAGGGCTACTCAGCTGGGAACATGTAATATTGAAGGGAAGAATGACCCTGAAGAAGATTCAGAGATCACTGGGGCTGCCCCCTTTGTTTCAAAAGGGGAGGCACTGCCTTGCTTTCAACAGGCCAGATGGCCTGCACCCAGGGCCAGGGGGGCAGAACTGCCCATAGGTTGTGGGTGTGGGGCCACCTGGAAGAACCCCAGGGGTGCAACCCATGCCTGGCAGAATTGCAGGACCAGGGCCATAGCCTCAGTGAGTCCAGAAGGTGGGACCACTGCCCCAGTGGATCTGGAAGGCAAGACCCTGTTGCCAGTGAGCCAGGAGGGCAGAACACTGAGCCAAAGAGAATTATTTTTAAGCCTGAAGACCTCATGGAGTTTGCCTTATAGTCTGGACTTACTTGGGATCTGTTACTCCTTTCTTCTTTCCTATGTATCCCTTTTGGAATGTAAATGTCCATCCTATGCCTGTCCCACCACTGTATTCTGGAAGCACATAACTTGCTTGGTTTCACAGGTTCACAGCTGGAAGAGCAGTTTGCCTCAGGATGAACCGTACCTTGAATCTCACCCATATCTGATTTAGATGACATTTAGCTGAGATTGGATTTTAGACTTTAGAGTTAATGCTGGCATCAGTTAAAACTTCTAGGGCTTTAGGGATGTCATGAATGTATTTTGCAAGTGAGAAGGACATGGATTTTAGAGGTCTAGGAGTAGAATGCTATAGACTGAATGTTTGTATCTCCCCAAATTCATATGTTGAAATCTTAACACCCATGTGATGATATTAGGAGGTAGGGCCTTTGGGAGGTGATTGAATCATGAGGGATGGGATCAGTGCCCTTATAAAAGAGACTCCACAGAGCTCCCTTGTCCCTCTACCACGTGAGGACAAAGAAGACAGTCATTTATGAAATAGGAAGTGGGCCCTTACAAGACACAAAATGTGCTGGTACTTTGATTCTGGACTTCCCAGCCTCCAGAACTGTGAAAAATAAATTTCTGTTGTTTATAAGCCATCCAATCTATGGTATTCTGTTATAGTAGCCCAAACAGACTAAGGCGCCATAGATGAGGAGTGAGCCAAGTCCTACTTAAAACCACTTCTCCTATACAAAGATCAAACCCAGGTCATCTGCCAGGTAGCCAAAAGACTTCTCCAGGAGAAAGAGAAGGCCAGGGTTTCCGTCTGTGGTCATGCATGTTGCATAGGGTATAACTTGCTCAACTTTACATAGTATCTTTGGGAAACAGCTTGTATAGTCTAAGAAAATTAGGACCAGCTTTTCCACCAATTATAATTTGTGATCTTGGATAAGTCACTGGTCCTCTACAATCTTCCTCACCTGTCATAAAGGGGCTGGACTTGGCTCTCACATTCTGTGGTTCTTGTGAAAATGTCAAATGACCTTGGGGTCATAGCAATGTCTGCATCTAGGGCTGAAGCCATTATAATAAGTCCCATTAGTGACTACAAGTCAATGAGTGCTATTTAACTGGAGGCTAAAATTTAGGGCCATTCCTGCTTTTCATTCTTGCAGCAGACATCGGCTTCTCTTAGTTCTGGCTTATGGTGAAAATTGCAAGGATTAAGGAGCATTAACTTGGGCCTACAGGGCCATACCATTTTTAAGGCACTGAGCCAGGTAAACAGAGCACTCTGCTACCTTATCTCTCAGAAGCCTGAGACCTAGTAAAATGAATTAGAATCTGGAAATTGGCAAATGGCATCAAATGCATTTTTCTGTGATTGACATAAAGAGAGGAACATCTGTGATATGACTGTGTCTCTGGCCGTCCAATCATTTTCTCAAAAGGTTACCCAGATGATTCTGCCTGTGTTAACTAAGCACCTGGCCTAAAATTAGTGTGGCAAGAAACACTTTCTGTTTCACCTTCTATTTGCAAAGTGCTGCCTCATCAGTGTGACCTGCTCCTCTTCACAGCGGCATCACCACCTCTGCCTGGGCTAGATGGGGCAGGGGCTCCTGAAGCTGCACAGTGGCTGGAGCCAGAAACACTAAGAGCTGGA
The DNA here is from genome assembly GCF_000956105.1 of Propithecus coquereli. Lineage (NCBI taxonomy): Eukaryota > Metazoa > Chordata > Mammalia > Primates > Indriidae > Propithecus > Propithecus coquereli. The sequence continues at coordinate 12,349,116 of NW_012150174.1, forward strand.
TCTTAGCTCTTGTGCCCATAATCCCTGACCTCCATACCCTGTTGCACCTGAGCTTCTGCTGTCTGCACAACAGGAAGGTTCAGGAATCGTTATCAGGTTTGCTACTGGGTCTCTGCTCTCTTTTTACTTGATCCCTCCAGAAATTATTTAATTGGGAAAAAAAATCTACTTAAAAAATATTTTATCACCGACTTAATTGGAAGTGCTTACAAAATCTACAATGTTTTCTGCATCATGGGATTCTGGTGTGTGTAGAGTAAATGGGAACACTCAGATGTGCTAGAATTCTTGTGAAATTATAGAAAATCTGATGTGCAGGGTTTTAGGCAATAGGGACTTCTTGCCTGAAAAGAACATGTAGGGGCAGGGGATAAGCCAAAGAGGTCAACAACCCTCCCTGGTGTGTCCACAGGAAATGGGAGCCCGGCCTGCCCTGTAGTTCTGTGTGGGGCTGAAGAGGGATGGGGGTCAGCAAATGGAGACCTGGTGTCCAGCTCTGTTACCTGTGGTGAGACTTGGGCTGCCGGTACCCTCTCATGGGCCATTCGTCAGCTCTACAATGGGGGGAGAAATTCCTCCTAGCTTAGCTATGCACTTGCATCTGTATAAAAGCCTGTCACGGTGCTTTCATGGTATCGCTAGAAATTCTTTTTGAGCCTGGCACTGCAGCATTGGCCCAATAGTTCACACCTCCCACAGGACCCCTTTCCACACTTCTCCAGTCGGAGTTCTTTCCTAGGCAGATCTGGTCTTGCTTTGATCCAATTCATGTTTAAATCTCTCATCTACCCTGTGGAACAGGATCAAAAGATTGCTGACAACCACCTTTGTGAACCAGCATTTAGAAAAATCTCATAAAGCAGTGTCTAATGTGGGAATGCTTCTTCCATTCCTGGCTCCCATGAGGTGTGACTTTTCCCTAAATGCTCCTGTCACTTCTCTTACCCCTTACTTCTCCATTCAAAGGTGAAGAGAGTTACTTAATTAGAAAGCCAGGCTCGGTTCCGCATTTCCCTTCTATTTGACATCCACTTGTCTGCACAGGGCGTGGTGTGGTATTGGGAAGCTTGTTGTTGTTCTGGACCCCAGAATTAAGCAGACTTTCCTTTTTAGCCTTCCTCAGGCACAGCTGGACAGGGCTTTGATCCTTAAACACGTGGCCTGGCTTGAGAGCAAACTGCACACATGCTCTCTGCTAGCTGTGCCTACGCTAATTAGGGCAGAAGACTCCCAGGCTTCTACTGGCATAAAGCATGGTACACTGGGGTGGATTTTTTTCACAGCCCAGCAATTGAGCAAGACATAGGATATAGGAGGAAATGACCTGGAGACTGGATTCAGACTTGTTTTTAAATACATATGAGACACTCCCTAGGGTCTTCTAATATTTCTTGAAAGAAGAAGCAGAGCTCCTGATGCATCCTAGTGAACTGTTGTGGCAAAGGGCCACTGAATTTTGTGTGTAAGTGTCTATAGGCTGCTCAAGTTCTAAGCATTTCAGTTTATAATTCTGTTCTAAAATAATATTTTCTGTTTCAAATTAGGAACTTTAAAAATCCTATACTTAAATAACTCAGCATTTATATGTGATGCCCTTTATAGTCAGAGTCTCTTCCAACATCTGATTAACATTGAAACCATGCCCTAACATATTCATTTTAAATCTGTTTATAGAGAACTGTGGAAGTTCCATTTACCAATCCAAATCCACTGTCTTCCACTCTTTACCCTGCTTTGGGCCCTGCAAGACTGACCCCTGTGGACTATGTCGAAGGGCTCCCTTGCCTTTGGCTTCTGTTGAGTTCAGCCAATAGGAGGCACTGGTGGGAAACTGGAGGGTGGGAAGAGAGTGAAGTTACAGTATTTATTCTTCCAACTTTCTTTCTGCTAAGTCACCATGTTGCAAGTGTCCCTCTACTAAAAGCGACAGCTCTGTTTCTGGGTTTTTTTTAAGCCTATGGGTAGAGATGGCCAGCCCTGGAGTACTGCACTATCCTTTGCTGGTTTCCTTGAATCCTGACCACACCTTTGTAAAAAGTCCTTGAATGAAACTCTCCTCAAATTACCTAGTTTGACCATGTTCCACCTGATTCCACTGGGACCCGGACTGATTTACCGTAGAATGAGTTGTTTCCTATTCTAGGCCCTACCTCTAGTCACCTGGGTGACCTCAGGGAACCTTACTCATATCTGGGCCTGAGATTCCTAATATACAAAATGAGATGTGATGAGATGCAAGGGCCTTCCAGATCTCATATTCTCAAACTGTATGAGAAATTCTGTCTCTAAAGTATCCTCTACAACCTAGCATGACGTCTGGCACAGCGGAGGTACTCAAATTTGATGAGTGATAAAATTCTAAGCTATGTATCATTTCCATTTTATATCCATTCGTTACTCCACTAAAAATGTGCTTCAGGAAAAGGAACTGCCAAAGAAGCTGTGCGTTTAAGTATATATAGAACAGGCATTAAGATTACATTTTCATCGTGATTGAAAATAATACAATATTTCATTTCATTTCTACAATATTTCTCCTTTGAACATTTAAGACACCATGGAGGCAATGCAGTATAGTAGAAGGAACATTGGCTCTGGCAACAGGAATCATGTATTGCATTAACTTCACAGCATATCATATTGAGCTGCCGCTCATGAAAATATTATATAACTGGGGCTGGAGTGACCTACCCAGAGTGTGTCAGAGAACCTAAATCTTTGGGAGAAGTTCTCAGAGCCAGATGATATCTCCAAATAGTCTTGCTTCTTCCACCAACTCCAGCCTTGAAGAACCTCTCCTTAAAGCACTTCTAAGCCACAAGGCTGCTTAAAGTCAGAACGGAGAGTAGACTCTCCCAGTTCAAATTCTTCTATAATTTTTTCCTCATCTGTCTGGCTTGAATGCTGGCCCATGACTAAAAGCACAGACCGTGTTCCAACGTATAACCCCTTACTACTTGGACTGCTATACCTGAAACGCAATTGTATACCCCGGTCATGGACCTGTCTGTGCTAACAGCATGATGTGGCTTAGAGTATTTGTAACTGGTTCAAAGCATGGGCTCTTGTGTCTTTGTATTCAACTGTCAACTTTCTACAAATAGGATTTGGAGTCTATTTCCTTTTAGCAAATATTTCATGCTACTAAAACAAAGATAGTTTCTTTCAAATCGCTAATTTTCATCAATAGTCATGCATAGCAATTGGCATTTATTCATCATTGCAATGATTAATAATACTGGCATATGACCAAGAAATGTAGTAATTGTTCTACAAAGCACTGATCGATAAAGGAAAAAAAAATACTAAAGATTTCAATACAATTTACTCATAAGCCTAATTAGAAGATACAGAGAATCCCAATTCTTCTCAAAAGTCTCCCGTTTAACTAATAGATCAACACATATGCGTATACGGAAGTAACATTCATCATTGTCAGGCAGATGGGGGGGGAGGAGGGGATGGGTAAATTCACACCTAACAGTGCAGTGCAGTGTGGGCTGTCTGGGGGATGGGCACACTTGTAGCTGTGACTCTGGCAGTGCAAAGGCAATGCACATAACCAAAGTGTTTGTACCCCCATAGTATTCTGAAAAAAATAAAATAAAATACAAAAAAAAAAAAGTCTCCCCTTAGGCTTGCTCTCTCTGTGAGTTACAGAAATTCTGCACAGCAGGCTGTGGGTAGAACAATAGGTATGACCAGGCACTGATGATTTTCCTAACACATTTCTGCAATCTTTATTTCTCTTCAAACCAAGAAGGTTTTTCCCCCACACCTTTCCCCACACGAAAAAACTGTGGCAAAATATATATAACATAAAATTTACCATTGTAGCCATTTTAAAGAGTATAGTTCAGTGGCATTGACACTAACATTGTTGGGCTATCATCACAGCTATCCATCTCCAGAACTTTTTCACCATCCCATATTGAAACTCCATACCCATTAAACATTAACTCCCCATTCCCCCTTCCCCCTAGTCCCTTGTAGCCACTGTTCTACTTTCTGTATCTATGATAAGCCAAGTAGCTTATTTCATTTGAGTGAAAGTTGGTCACTAGAAAGGATCTTCACCTTGCAAAAGAACAGTTTCCCAGGCCCCTGACAGTCACATGCTATTTCTCACTATTATGACTCTGGGAATCTGTGTCAGAAGATCCTTGGATAATCCTGTAAAATTCGATGTAGGGAACATCTCTGTCATTTGCCATGATGTCATGATGTTTCTCTCTACTGTGAACATGTAGACTGCTATACATCACTTGGAAAACATAGAACATCAAAGTTTAAACAATGCCACTTCCATCATGTAACTTATGAAATATACAAGAAAATGAGATAAAAACATAAGGTGTTCGGGTTGTGTTTTTATAACACGCATATTGTCTTGGGAATGTCTAGATGTCTGCTGCTTTATAATGTGTTAGAAACTAGAAGGCAGCCACTATCCCATTGTCCCAAAATGAGAAAGACAAAGTTGCAATTAGATATCATTACTAATCACATTAGATATAAAATAGGGATGCGGATTATCCAAGGGGAAGAAGCAATGACCTGGTTATGAGTAAGAAGCTTGGCCATGAGAAAATACCCTCTCCCCTTCTAAGATGGGGAGTAACTCAATTTCTGCTCAGAACTTTGAACAACTAAAGACAAGAGACCACAACCACCAGCAAGCCGAGAAACCAGTGTGGGTAATGATATCTGATTATTACTCAATGCTGTCTCAAGAAGTAGACTTTGCTGAAAACTCCTTCTGATTGATGTTGCTTACAGAGTTCTGAGTTTCACTCATGGACTTATTTAAAAAATCCATTAATTTAATATGGGCATGGAAGAGAGAAGCTCACCTGATCTTTAGCCCCAAATTCCTCTGAAATAAGTTCTAGGGATCACTTGGCATCCTGGGGAGGCAGAAATAAAACTCAATGGTCTGAGTAAACTCATACTGAGTTGTCCTTTTGTTTCTCAAGGCCCAAACTCCAAAATTAGAAAGGGTTCTTTTAAAGGGAAAGAAGTATGCAGAAATAGGGGGAGGGAACAAAAGACTCACCCATACTAAAGTATACTGAGGTAAAATTTTGCCTTCCATGGCAATACAACTATGGAACAAAGAGACAAAAAGTAATAGAGAAGCATACAGGATTAATCTAAAAGGCCCCCTAAAGAGAAAACTGAGAAAATAGAGGGGAAGAAATTATCATAAAAATAAAATAACATTTTCCAGAGTGAAAGAAAGACAAATTTTTTTGATTAAATATCCTAGGACATGCTGAGCAACAGGAATGAAAAGGAGCACACATCCAGACACATTGCCATGAAATTTCAAAACTCCAAAGCTAGAGAGAACAACATAGAGAGATCTGGAAGCATACTGCAGGCAGACTTCTCTTAAGCAATTCTAGAATTCTAGAAGCCCAAGAAAAAATACCTTTAAAATTCTAAGGGAAAATTATTTTCATTGGAAAATGTAAGCTCAGTTGAATCATTAGTTAAAATGAGTGCAAAATCAAAGCATTTTTAGAAATGCAAAGAACTTATTATTTGTATACTATGTCCTCCTTCTGAAAAATTTACTTGAGAATGTATTCCAGCTAAATACAAAAAAAAAAAAAAAAGGAATTCAAGAATGAGAAAGACGTAGGGAAACTAATAGAGTACCTAACCCTCAAGTGCCGGTTACACAAGGTCCTGGCACCTCAGCTCTGTGCAAGTTACAGAGAGTTTTAATACAAGGACACCGTCAAGAAGAAAGTGGGGGCCAGGTGTGGTGGCTCATGCCTGTAATCCCAGCACTTTGGGAGGCCAATGCAGGGGGATTGCTAGAGGCTAGGAGTTCAAGACCAACCTGAGCAAGAGAGTGAGACCCTCATCTCTACAAAAACACAGAAAAGTTAGCCAGGCATGGTGGCACCTCCCCACCCGCCCCTGCCTGTAGTTCCAGCTACTCAGGAGGCTGAAGCAGGGGGATTGCTTCAGCCCAGGAGTTGGAGGTTACAGTGAGCTGTGATAACACCACTGCACTCTAGCCCAGGTGACAGAGTGAGACCCTGCCTCAACAAAAAAAAAAAAGAAGAAGAAAAAGAAGAACATGGGTTCCCAATACAAAATGTATGATTAAGAGGCTGATATACTTAACAATATAGTGAAGAAATATGCTTCTTTTGTTTACAAAATACTCTATTTTATGATAGAAAATTTTATCATAAGAAATAAAAGATGCCTTAAAAGAAACTAACAGTCAAATACCAAGTCAATTAAAACATGACAAGGTTTTGAACAATAGATAGCATATAACTGAAGACTCCAGATCAGGGGTGGGGACCTTTTCATGTTGGATGGCTGCATTAATTTAGCTGTAATCAAATAAGGCCACATTCAAGAAACTTCAATTAGATATACTTAAAAATGTACATCATTTTATAAAAATCTAAAGACTATGTACTTAATAATTTAAAAAATTAAAACTATTTGTTAATTTTAAAGTTAACTAAGCTTTTAATGACTTTGTTGTGTCTGCTTTTTGTTGGAAAGCATTTTAATATTTGGTTGCAGCATGAGGTCTACAGTTTCAGCTGATCCTCTACATGGGTATCAGTCATTTGTGACCTTAAGGGCATCTTGATTTGGGTTAGTCAGGAGAATGTAGATTCACAGCAATAAGTGGTTGAAAAGCAAGAAAGCATTTTTCAGGAATGCTACCAAAGGTGTGGGTAATCTGCATTTTTCCATATTTCAATTCAACCTTAGTATCAAACAGTGACTTTAAAATGTCATCTATTGAGAGCTCAGTCAATTCCATCTGTAGTTCTTTAGGTGCCTTGGTGAAATCAGCTAGGTGAGGTTGAAATGCGAATTGAGTGTGATGTCATGATTCTCAAAGTCAGTGAACCTTTCATTGTATTCTCTGATTAATAGGTCTATAACAGCTGCATATTCTTCAAATGATTCGCATATATCATCCTGCTCATCAATGACCTTTTAACTGGGAAAAATGCAAAATTTCCTTTTGATGAAGTGGTTTGAAAAAAGATAGCTTCTTTCGAAATGCTTGGATTTTTGGCCACACTTCATATATAGACTTAGTTTTACCTTGCAAAGAAATATTCAAGTCATTTTGATTTGACATGATATCACACAGAAATGCTACATTCCCATAGAAATCTTCTTTCAATAATTCACATTGCTGATTCTGTTCTTCATAAAATTTAACTATCTGTTTTTGCAGAGATAAAATTTTGGCTAACACCTGTCCCTGCCATAGCCAACACACTTTAGAATGATAGGGCAAATCCACACTGAATACCTCATAGTTCAACTTTAGCATGTTACAAAACTGATGATGTCATGTTGTATTTGCACAAATATAGTTAACAATACTTACAATTTGTTGCAAAGTGTCACTTAAAATAATATCTTTAGCACAGAGATTTTGCTGACGTAAGTTACAATGAAAAGAAATGAAAGCATCTGGATCTGTTAATACTTTTTTTTTTTTATCTGTGCAATAAACCCTTCATGTTTTCCTGTCATGGAATGTGCACTGTCTGTACATACACTCACTAAATTTACCAAATTCAGTCTAACTTCATGACATTTATCTTGAAAGTTGTTGAAGATATCTATTCCCTGTATTCTGTTTGCAAGAATGCCCAAAGCGAGTAACTCTTCATAGCAAAGAAAATCTTATGTTATGACCAGAATGAAGTATAAAACCTGCACACAGTCAGTAGTAGCAGTTGATTCATCCAAAGTGATTGAATAATATATATTTTCCTTTTGAAGTATTGCATGAAGTTGTTCTGTTAAGCTGAAGGTTAATTCATGCTGCCGACCAGTTATGGTTCTCCTTGAAAGAGGCAGTTGTTTGTACTTTGAAATGTTATCGGGCTCTAAGCATCCTACAACTTCGACTATGCATTCTTTCACAATTTCTACATCACTGAATGGCTTCCCTTTTTTCCCAAGTATATAGGCTACTTTATAAGTTGCTTCAGTGGCATTATTTCCAGGTCTTAATGCTGTTTGAAAGAATTGTCTTTGGTTTTGCTTTTCATCCTTCAATTTCTGCAATACAACCTTTTGCACCTCTCCCTCTAATATAAAATATTTGTGGTCCTTATGAGTGTTATAATGCAGATGAGCATTGAATTTCTTTAATGCTGATATTGCAGTACCACAAAGCAAGCAAATCATTTTAGCTTTAGCAGAAACAAGATAATATTGCAATTCTCAATCCTCATTAAAAAATCTGTTTTCTTCCTTCAGGATTTTCTTGGTCTTCTTTGACATGATGCGCTGTTAAGCAGACATAATTAAAAAATACTGTTCAGCTGTGCAACTATTCACAAATTGCACTTTAAACAGAAACACAGTGCACCGTTGTCCAAAGCTGATAACAGACTGGTGTACTTGACTCCCATAAACTTTTGACAACCAGCCTCTTGTGGTAGTGGTGCTAGTCAGGTGGGGGGGAGTTAGAACTAAATCATGAGTGTAGCAGCCATCGATTTAGCCCTAATGGCTTACTAATGTTCTAATTTTGCCAGTTAATCTGGGAGGATTTTTGGTGAAAACTTATTTTATTTTTTGGTATTTTAAATGCATTCATTTTAAAAATAAAATATAAATATAAAAGACAAAAAAAGTATTAATACAAATAAAAGGATTTGTTCTGTAAAATTTGGATTCAGTCAAAAGGCCACACTTAAGGACCTAGAAGGCCACATGTGGCCTTAAGGCTGCAGGTTCCCCACCCTGGCTATAGATGCAGGGAACTGAATCTTTCAAGTGGCACAAGAATAACGACATAGAAGTACGTTGCCTTTTCTCAGGGTCTAATCACACTGCATGGCTCAGTAGTTACAAATTTAAAAAAAAAACAATAGTGTAATAGTGATAACAATAGCTCCACATTTGAGTGCCTAACAAGTGTCAATGCGGCGATAAGATAATTCATTGATCATCATGAATATCCTACGATTACTACAAATGAACAGATGAGGAAATCTAGGCACAGAAAGGTGAAGTAACTTGCTGAAGCGTACTCATAATCACTGTACTCTAATATTAGAAAGTCTTCTCAGCTAATATGATTGGGACAAGTTAATTGAAAAAGTCAGTTAAAGCAAAAAAATCACCCTCCTTTTAAACATTAAATATTTTATTTTACTGTAAATATTTTATCTTAATTGAAAACAATTCACCAATCTTTTGATATAGGGTAAAATTCTTTTCTTTGAATACGAGCCCTCTGATTATAGTTGTGTGTTGTCTTTCTTATATCAAAAATACCCATAATGCAGTTTCTTTGTGTTTAACTTGAATTTCTTTACAGTAGAAAAAGAAGTTAAAGAACATCTATGGCTCAATTCAAGAGGAGAATCCTCCTAGATTTTTAGCATTGTTTTCAATCTTTCACAGTTGGCCCTACACTCCTAACTCGCCAACATTAAAAAGATAATAATAATAACTTGCCTTTACTGATTCTTACAAAGCATTCGCTTCAGTTTTCATAGAAACAAATGTCTTCTAGTATTCATATTTTGTCAGTACTATATATGTAATATTTAATTAAATTACATTATTGTAATAAAAAATACAACAGAATAAACAAGTTTGGAAAAAAATAACTGCCTCTTACTAAGCATTCAGCTTAATTTATGGGAGCAGAAATAAACAAGAGTACTTGTGGATCTGCTATCTGTGAGCATTCAGCATGCCATGGTTATCTATTGAAATGTTTTCTAGAATAAAAGAAAAGCCCTGATAATTCTGGCCAGTCAGATATCTGGACATCAGTTAAGAAAGCTTTAAATGTATCATAAACAAACACAGTTTGTTGGTATCTAATGTTTAGAATTAACATATATGAATGACTTAATTATAACACAGAATTAAAAATTTTACCATCACAGTGAAATAATAACAGCACAATTAGCCAACCAATATACTCATTTGACAAAGTGGGGAGGGAGTTCAGGGATGTCTAGATACAATATGAAACATAAATTTAAAATTTTTAAGTTTAAAGTGTAATCAATAAAGGAACCCAAAATAACACAATGAATAAAAATTGAAAATGAGAAAATTCCTCATCTTGTTTATATATATATCAAAAAACTGGTATCAAAAAATTAAAGTACAAGTATATTATTTATAGTATGGAGGGAATTACCAGAAACCTAAAACTAGAAAGTAAATAAAAATGGTTGCCGCTGGGAGTGGACCCACAGGTAAATATTAAAGTTTTTTCTCTTTTTTTGTTCCAGTAACGTGTGTTTTTTTTTACACTGTGCATATGTTACTTGAATAATTATAATTAAAATTGTAAATAAAATGTGGAGAAGTTAAATGTAATCTAAAGAAAACATGCTTTAAACTAGGAAGCTGAAACATTACAAATTCTGGAAAAATTGATCGACAACCAGCCTCTTGTGGTAGTGGTGCCAGTCGGGGCGGGGGGAGTTAGAACTAAATCATGAGCATAGCAGCCATCAATTTAGCCCTTATGGCTTACTAATGTTCTAATTTTGCCAGTCAATCTGGGAGGATTTTTGGTTGAAAGTTATTTTATTTTTTGGTATTTTAAAAACAGATCAGAAGGGGCTCTGTCTCAAGGGAAACAGCCGCCAGAAAGCACAGCAAAGCTCCTGAGAAGGTTACTGCTCTCAGAAACTTCCCACAGTGCTGCCTACAGGTTACCCTGGGCTGGAGGACCCAGATGGCCACTGAAGAGGTCCCTGGGTTGGCACCTGCGTGCAGTGCTTTGGGAGGTGTGCCCCAGAGGAACTGTAATTATTATTAAATAATTTCCCTCTGTCATAGGCACCTGTCATCGGCACTATGGAGCCCGGGGTGCCTAGCCTGCCATCTGTCTACCTGCCTGCCACTGTGAGCTCACACCTGCATACCTACCTGGCCAAAGGATGTCTTATAAAAGTCCTCGACTGTGGTTCCATTTTTTGCCCAGAACCAGAGCCATGGAATCAGCTGCACATATCCTAAGAGATCTACACACATCTGGCTTGGCTTGAAGAGAAAATGGAAAGATGGCATCAGTGCTCTGAAACGGTTCTGCATCTCCCTCCAACCAAAAGATTCTTGGTTTTACTTTATTGTTTCTTATATGAAAAAATGTTGCTTTTTCATTTTATAAACATAAAATTTTATTACAGTATTAAGAGAGAAACTTCCTTACCCCAGTTATCAGAGGACCTCATAAGCATTTTTACTTGAGGTAGTTTTTGAGGGTCTGCAGAATCTCTCTTATGGCTGAAATAGCAGCCAAGTTGCTGGGTCATGGCCAATGTCCACAGCAGGAAAGTACAATTAACAACTTAAGGCAATTTTGTGCTTATATTCATTCGGCAAGCAAAGTTCTGTTTAAATAGGCCCCTGTGCCATAATTACAGGGGTCAGTATAGAAAACATTGATAGAGCCCAGGAATCAACAGTGGGAAACAGGAAATGCTCTTAGGGAGCAGAGGAAAATTATTTAATAATTTGCTTGCAAGCATAACAGTGAGAAAACAGGAAAAGAGAATACGATTGTGCATTAGAGGTATATTACTTATTCTGTGAATATCCAAAAATGTTTTGAAAGAAACCACTCCACAGCACTGTTTTTAATAAGAATTTATGTAAAGGTTGTGGTTCAAATCCTAATCTCTTTACATGTGACAGATAGCCTCCAACATTCAGTTCCGAAAACTTAACAAACTTCCAAATAAATTCTATATCTGGCTTTGAGCAAACAGCTCCAAAAATCTACTCTCATGGCAACAGCCAGGCTGCCATCAAATTTTAATTACAACCTGAATGCCCTTTTACAGAACAAGTGTAGAATAAACAAAGTGGAAAAGTAAAAAAGCAATAATATCATAACATCACTGTATTCAGAAAGGCTTGTAGAGAGTGCCAAGGTATCAACAACAGTTTTGCCGAAATCAGTAGGATGCAACACAAGAGAGGTACCTCCACGTGTCAGAATATCTACTGACGCAAAACACAGAGCTGGCAAAGAGCATGAGTCATAAATGGTTTCCCAGACATGACAGGGGAAACCTATTCTATTGGATCTGGCCTCATCTGTTTAGGAATTCCTCTCGCTCTGGTGCCCAGGGGCAGGACACATTTGTCAGGCATGTTTCTGCCATGCTCTGCTTTAGAAGAGTTGTATTTTTGTGAAAATATGAAAATGCACCTGAGAAGCATATCTGTGTTCCTATATAAAAGCAGTCACATATCTGTGACTTCAGAAAACTTGCTCCTATTAAGTAATGGACTACATTACTCACAGAAGCTCACAGAAGCTCGTAAGAGCCAATTGTTAAATTTTTAGGAATTTTGGGAGCTGGTTATTAAACACAGCCAATATTTTAAAAATTAAACTATATAAACCTACAGTTAAATAAATTATATTGAAAACAAAGGTAATAACTACTCATAAGTCATCATTTCCTACTCATTTTACTACAATTTACTATTATCTATGTGCTCAGTGTTATTTACACCTATAGTATCTGTGTGGTGGAAATATTAACAGATATTCATGTGCTACTGTGTGTGCATCTCTTCCCAACTCTGCGTTCAGTAATGTCACATTGGTAACTTGAAATGGTCTGTGTTAGGAGCATTTACACCACAGAAACTGCAAACGCAAATCAGGGTTTGATTTTGATTTATTACTTTGTTGATGTCTTATGAAAATGATGTCTAATAAAAATCTTATGAAAGTGATGAAGAAAATGTTGATAACACAGATGAAGAGTGTGTCTTGTCTGTAATCATTACATTGTGAACAGCACAAAAAATTGAGGATATATTCTTTCAGTAATCAAAAACTATTATGTGATTCAAGAAGTTGCTTACATTATTGACAATTGAAGGTTCTGACGTATCGTTGTTATTTCACTTTTGTCTTATTTGTTAACATAAATGAAACTATGAACCATCATGCATGTTGAATCTATTCTCATTTGTCAGCTGCAGGCAAAGGTTGCTATGGATACAAGAGTTTGACAAAAATCAAGGAAAGCATTCTGTGAGAATCAATTGTAATGTAATCAATAAAGCACAACGTGTATTTTATTATGAATTGTGTGCTGCACATCCTTTATATGAGTAACATTTATAATAAACTTAGGTGCACATATTTATGCATACTTCTTTTATTCTGGAGAACTGGTAGTTACAGATGTACTGGGACACCACTGCACCCAATCCAGGCAGCATAGAGACTGACTTTCTCAAGGAATTGTACAGGACTAAGTTTCTTTTAGAATGCCCCATTGCTTTTTACCTAAAGACTTTACCTGGTGCCAAGTTCCCATTTTAATGCTCAAGAGATTTGCCTTATTGGCCCTGTTTTTGGAGCATAAGTGGCTGTCAGCAGATGGCAATAGGGTTGGGCTTGACCTTGGGCAATTAAATGTAAAAGAAGATCAGAAATTTCTAGGTCACAATAATATACAAAAAATGAATTTGCTTATAAAACAACTAAAGAGTTCCTCTATTTCTCTAACTGGAGAACTTTCTTCACAGTGAATGATCTTATCTTCAAAGCAATAGTTCTGAAATTTATGTGTGCTTGATAATTATCTGGAAAGCTTGTTGAAAGTATAGATTGCTGGGCTATGCCTCCAGAGATCCTGATTCTGGGTGAGCTCATTTTAAATAAACACCCCCCAGTATCTCCAAAGGCTGCGGGTAGCTCATGGTTCACAGTTTGAGAAATGTAGTATTAGGAGACAGTCTGCACCTAAACATGGTAGCTTTTCTAAGCTCCCCACTGCTTTCTCAAGCAGACTCTATCTGGCTCCATCAAGCTGGCCACAAGGAGGTATTGTCCTGCCTCCCTGGCTTTTCTTTTCAGCTGACATGAGCCTCACCCCACCTACCCTTTCACCCAACTCAGTTTCTTCGTTCCTGGTGAAAAAGGGACATGTGTTAGTTATCATAAACAGCCTAATAAAAATATTGCTGAAGTCAAGAGTAATTCTACCAATAAAGGAAGCACAGGAAGTTTACTGTGACTTGGTTTTAATAAGCCCACTCTGGAGCACCCTTCCCAAGAGCCATCTGCTAAATTGGCTTAAGACTTTGCCAGGGATGGGCACCAAGCTCACAAGTCTTGAATTTCTAGATTCCATGTATCCTCCACTACGAGGACCAGGCCATGTGCCCAACTCACCCTGCTGGCATTGCTCCTACCTCTATTGGATGTCTCCTGGCATCTGTTACCATTACTCCCTCCCCCTCGGCAGGAAGATGTCTTTCTCCTTGGTTTACACATAAATTAAAACAATACATTTCTGATTATTTTTTGGAAGCTTCCAAAAACACCAATTCATTCTGGCCATCAGCATTCCTGAAAATATCTTCATAGCATATGCCTCTTTAAAGTTCCCAGATGTAGTACCTGGCCTATTGATTTATGTGCCCATAACCCTTTAAATTTGTGCTAATCAGCACTAGTTTCTGAGACAGTGGGGTCTCCCCTCTTCTCCACTTGTAAGAATTAGAATATGAAAATCTAAAAGATTTTTCATGTTTTTTACTCTTCTTGGGCCATTTGGAATCTTACTATTTGAACTCATATCTAGTTTTATTCACTTAAAATTGTTCTAATGTTATAGAACACAAGCCCAGCTATATTCAACTAAATCATGTCAAATATCAAGTGAAATATAACAAAGAACCACCCTCTTTAAGCCAGATCCCAGTGTTACTGCTCTGGTTGCAGTGGGAATGAGGTACAGCTTCAGTTTCACCTCTTGAACCCACTTAGAGGTGGCCCCAAGACAACTGAGCCCTGCAGAAATCCAGGGCTCAGTAAAACAGAATTTTAAAGCCACTGTGCAGATTCAAACACCTACCTCAGTTTGGAACTGGTTGCTATGGTTTGAATGTCTCTTCCAAAACTTGTTGAAACTTAATCCCCAATGTGGCAGTATTGAGAGGTGGGGTCTTCAAGAGGTGATTAAATCATGAGGGCTCTATTCATGGATTAATGGATTAATGGGTTAATGGATTAAGGGGTTATCATGGGAGGGGTACTGGTGGCTCTATAAGAAGAGGAAGAGAGACCCGAGCTAGCACATTAGCATGCTCAGCCTCCCTGCACCACCTCTGGACTCTTCAGAGAGTCTCCACCAGCAAGAAGATTCTTACTAGTTGCAACCGTCGACCTTGGACTTCCCAGCCTCCATAACTGTAAGAAATGAATTCTTTGTCTTTATAAATGACCCAGTTTCAGGTATTCTGTTATAAGCAACAGAAAATGGACTGATACACTGGCTTTTCTCTGCCATTTCAGTAACAGGCAGCATTCCTAGCTTTTAACAAGTCTACAGCAGCATTGGCACAGTGCCTTTCTTAGTGAATCCGGACATGCCACTGCGACAGAACTGTTCAACTTAAAATATTCTGGGCATGAATTACAACAAGTTGATGATAAAGTTCCACAACAGAAACATTTGTTTTCACATTAAGGACTCAAATCCAGCGTGTACTCTGGGGGAAGAAGCATTAATTTTCAACTAAGCATACGCTATTCCTTAAGAAATTATCCATTAAGCCGTATTGCCCACATGCCTAAAACAATTCATGTTATAATAAAAACAAAATTACTTTACTACTGCAAAAAAATTCCCTTTTCTTGTTTGAGAAAACCCTTCCTAAGATAAAGAAACTAATGAATTCAGTCTTAAAATGGTCCTCTTTTTTTTCTTTTTAGTTTTTGTTAAATTGACTTTTGGTCTTAGTAGGAGAATGGCGAAGGTAAGACTGGGCACATTCTGAAAAGTGTAAACAGAACATTCCATAACACAAAGCACATAATAAATTTCCATTTTACAGATTATACTGATATTTTTCAGATTGTGGAAATGCAATTCTATGCCATCAGTTGATGACAGTGACTAGAATTCAGCCAGAGACCCAACTAGACAGATCATTCATTTTTCTTTCATCTATTCACATATTTGAGAACCTATTATGCTTACGTCACCGAGTTAGACAAGGGGACTAGAAAGATGAATAACACACATCCCTTTCCCTCAATGAGTCCCCAGTCTAATTAAGGAGGCAAATACATGGACAGATAATGTTTTAAGCGCAGGTATAGTGATAAGGAAAATGCACAAGAGCACACAGAACCCAGGTGACCCCAAAGCTGAAGCTTAAAAGAATGAGGGGAAGAATCCACCAGAAGGGAGGAGGCAGAGGCAAGGAGAATCATTCTAAGCTGAGGGGACAGTTTAAGCATGGAGGCAAGAAACTGTGTATCACATTCCACTGTTGGTATAAAGCAAGGGGCAGCACGTTGTGTGACCAGATTAGTCTCTTCTATGGCATGCTAAGGAGCTTGGACTTGATCCTGCAGTTGATTAGGACCATGAAAGAGTTTTACAAAGGAAAGCAGCAGGATCAGACCTGCTTTTTAAAAAGACCCCTCTGGCTTCCACTGAGGCTGGATTTGGGTGGTTAAAAACAGAGACAGGAAGCACATTAAAAGCTGTAACAATAGAGGAGAAAGGTTTGATGACCTGAAACAAGGTGGTGGTCATAGAAATGGAGATGGGAAACAGAGCTGAGAATTAATTATGAGGTAAAACTGGTGGGAGTTGGTGACTATTGGATGTTGAAAGGTGGGGGCATGGTGATGATGATGGAAGTTTCTGATTTGAGTGACTGGGGGTGGGAATGATGTCACCCACTGAGATTAAAAAAATATAGAAATCAGTCTGGAGTTGGGGGATGATTTATTCATTCACTTAATATTTGGGCACCAGAAATTGGTACAAGCACTACGCACATATCAGTGAACAAGACAGATAAATAGAGCTCACACTGTAGTGGGGGGGGCAGGTAAATAATAAACAAATAAAGATATTATGTTATCTAGATTCAGACATATGTGCTCTGAAGAAAAATAAAGCCAGGGAAGAAAAGGCACAAGGGGGGCTTCTAGGAAGGTGCCAATTGGAGGCTAAATGAAGTGAGAGAAGAGCCATGTGGGGCCTGTGAGAAGAATATTTCAAGCAGAGAAACAGCAGCAAGTGCAAAGAATGATGGCTCCAGTTTTAGACATGTTGAATTTGAGGTCACTTTCATCTGTTTCATCTATCCAGATGGAGATAGCCAGGAGGTGATTAAATACACAGGTCTGAAGCTCAGCAAAGTTGGGGCTAGAATATGGATTTGGAAATATCCGCATGTTGGGAGCTGGTGAATCTTGAGATTGGAGAGGACAACTTGGGGAAAATGCCTAAGTGAGAGAAGGAGTGGGTCAAGCTCAGTGATGTTAAGTAAGAAACACCAACACTTAAGGGGCAAGTAGAAATCCAGGAAGGAGAAGAAGAATACAATTCAGCGCTGCAAAATTCAAGAGAATAGGAAGCGATGATCACCATTTCACATGCAGCAGCATTCTAATAACTGAAATGTGCCTGCTGGGATTAGCAATTAGCAGGTCATTGAAGACTGTAGTTAGAGCAGCCGCAGGGGAGGGGTGGGCATGGGAATTGGACTACAGCGGTTTGAAGAAGGCAGGGGAGGAATCCCAGAAAGTATAAGCATCTTACCGGCAGTGCGGCTGCGAGCAGCAGAGGGAACATCTACACTGGCAAGTCCCGAGTCTGGCAAGTCAGAGAGAATCAGCTAGAGCGGTGCTGGCAGGCACAGGGAATGCCCGGAATTAGAGCAGAGTCGTACACACTCTGACCAGCTGGCTGTGTGCAGCCCTGGAGCCCAAGAACTAATTCCAGCCAACAACCTGAACTATACAGGGCCAGAAGGAAATGTTATATCACCTATTAATAGCATTCTTCACTCCGGTGGATTCCAAGAACCTTCAGGAAGCTCTCCCAAAGTCTGTGTGAGGGATCGGTTGTGATGGGACACATAGTCAAAACAGGAAAAATGATGTTTATTGGTTGAAGACCCCGAACACAAGCAAGGGTTTGGGGATCCACTGCTAGGTTTCCTGAGCAGGTGGCCTTGTGTGTGGCTGCTGCATCCCGCAAGGAAAACTCCTCATTCCCCCATCCATACCACCCAGCATCAGCTCCAGAAGTTCAAGGTAGGGTCCAGTTCCACACATGGAGTGGGGCAAGAGGCAAAGAAAGGGAAAACCTGAGTAGTGATGGAGACAGGGCCCAGCTACATGGGGAGGAACTAACCAAACCAACAAACTAACATGATGTAGAGATGAACTTAACAGAGCAAAGACTATACAATCATGACCAATGTGAATTACAGAAACATGAACTTGGCCAACAAATCTTGAACTATCTGGAGGGGGCTCTATTGGAAACAACAGAAAAGTCAGGCTCTGATTAATCAAAGGCAGTTCCACACAGCACAGCTGGTAATAACTTTTCATAGGACTTTATCTCAAAGGGCATACACGTCAGAAATAAAAACAGATTCCAAATATTTGGAGATAAATCCAAAAATAAAATCATGTTTTTCTCTTAAATGAAAGTAGGTGATTTGGAGACCTCTCTAATCTTGGACTTTGAGGTTAGGTAGAATAAGACTTTACTTATCACTCACCCCAAAACCTCATTCATGCACTTCCCTGGGAGTACCATTACTAGGCCATGTTCTAGCCACACAACTCACTTAGAATGGCACTTCTGCTTCTTGGAAAGAAGCCAACCTTCAAGTTCCTGTAAGCAACTCCTATGACACCACAGGCTAAACACTCTCTATTTTATTCTAGTTGCCTTCACAGAAAATAAATACTGAGTTTTCTCTCCCACCTCAACTATATTCTTCTTGTACTCTGCTCTCTCTTGAGTACATATAATGGGGCCATGATTACTTAACTATGCTCATCAAAATGTAAGGACATTCAGAAAAACCAGAACTGTGTGGAAAAAAAAAAACAGATAATAACAAGTGCAATCACTATCATAATTTCAAAATAAGATTTGAAATTGCTTTTTCATTTCAAACCCATATTTATAACTACAGGTACTACAAACTTCAAACACACATTTCTAAAACCAAATTTAGTCTCTTGCTCTCATTCCCTCAACCTGTTCCTGCATCTGCATTCTATATGACCCTGCTATCTAAATCAGAACCCTCAGATTTCCTTTATACTTCCCTTCTATTGCATTTCATGTCCTATAGATTCTGTCATAAAATAGATCACTATTACCATTAGGATAAAATTCAAATTCTTAATATGGCCCTCAAGATCCTTCCTTACTTCTCTGAATTTATCTGTCATTACATAAATACCCCCGACCCCTCAAATTCAAGCCCACCAACCCTAAACTCATTCAGGTTCCCTAAGGTCACATGCCACTTTAAGCATTGAAACCATTGTACATGTTGTTTTCTGTACTACAAACTCCTTCCTCCAAATGCTTTGCCTGAACACTCACTTTCAAAAACTTCAGAGCTTATTTATTTCTTCTTTGGGGAATCTTTTCTTGACATCACTCCCTCCAATTTTGAGTTAGGTGCCCCTCCTATGTGCTCCCATAACATACTGTACTTTCCCTTATTGCACTGAATTGCAATTGTCTGTTTACTCGTCTATATCCTCCTTGTGGACAGGTAATCTTGAGGACAGTGTCTTTCTTGTTTACAACTCCAGCACCAAGGACAGTGCCCAGATCATGCTAAGTTCCTGTTAAACACGATGAATGAATAGCTAGATTACATTACATTCTCACTTAAGAAATGCAGCAAAAAAGAGCCAATAACAAGTTTGGAGGATAAAATGAGGCAAGAGGGGACAAGATGAAGAAAGAGGAGAGAAAATAATAATGAACTAGAGCACCAGAAAGTGGGTGGAAAAATAAGAAGAGAGATTAACAGAACAAATAAAAGAAAGCAAAAATAAATGACGGGGTAGGAATCACTTGTGCAGATTTTTGTGAAACTTAAGAGAAGTTTCTTCTGAGGGGATTAATAAGGGAACTAAAATTAATTGATCTCTAAGTGCCAGGCTCTGCCCCAAATTCATGATCTTATTCACATCTTACAGTTCCCCTATAAACATTATTATCCTCATTTTGCAGATAAGAAAATTGAGACACCAAGAAGTTAGACAACTCTCCCCAAACTGCACAACTATTAAGTGGTGAAGCAGTCTTTGAACCCAGTTTACATGGACTGTCCAGGATATGTGCTTTTTCCTGAAAGCGTTCATTTAGGAAATATTTAAATATAGAACAAAGGCAAATATGATGGTAAAAAATTCTAAGGATCTAATCTTATAAATGAAGCTCTGACTTACCTCCTTATAATTCAGCTTCTGCTTTTTTTTCCCTCTAAATTTCTATCTTATAGCTCCTCCAAGAGCAAGGAGAATATGCTGAAGTCAGCAATAGCCAAAATCTTATGTGGAACTGAAATTGGGAGCATCCGTTCCTCCTTGGCCTCCTCCAGGGAAATGCATGGCCTGCAGGCCTGGGCCAGGGAGCTGGGACACAACTCTGTAAAATGGGCTGCTCTTGCCCACCCTTTGCTACAGACCCAGACAGGGATGGGAGCGCTGCTACTGCACCAAGCAGCGATCCATGCTACACGGTCCAGCACTGCTTTTCCATGCTCTGGCAGTACCCCCAAAATGTTAACTTCTGGCAGTGCATGGTTTGTAGCAGGATGGTCCTCAGATAAGGCATCTATCTGGAAAACACTTCCTAAATTGACATCAGAAATGGGCTTGGAGCTGAAATATATATTGTGCTATTTTATTCTGGAAAAATTTGTTCTCTATCTTTCACCAAACTTCTATAATAATAAAACAGCTTTGTCATGACAGTTAGCAGTCACAGATGCAAGGGAAGGAAGGCTACTCCTCTAGCTGAATACAAGCTCACACAGTGGCTATTATGTCTCAGGTTCTTTCATTTATATAAGTCTTCCCTCTCCAAACAGAAGCAGAATCCTTAAAGGCAGAGCCCTTTGCAGCCTTCCCTCATCTTTCCCACTTTTTGAATTTATTAGGCTTTGCAGATTTTTTTACCTACAAATATTCTCCATATCTGATGACTCTCTCTCATATATATCTATATATCTATATCTATAATCTATATATGTATGTATCTGGTGCATCTAAACATCAAAGCCAGTACCCTTGCTTAGAAGCAGATTTTCACAAGAAATTAATTTTAACTGATTCAATTCATCATCTAACAGTGGTTACCAAGGATACCAAATAGCTGAAACCACTGGGCTCCCACTTGCTTGTTGTATCAAGAAGATATTAACAGTAAGCTGTGAAGAATTATTGTTGTCTAAGTAATCTGGCCAGAAACAGTGCCTCCTCCCAATGTCCCCAAGTCCTGAACACAGTTAAAAACATTCCAGTCTATAATAGCCATTAAAAAACATGCAAAACTTTTTCTAGGATTTGAGATTCAGTGATTAGCATCTAGAAAAATGACCACTGATGGTTTCACTTTAATTCACTTCCTGATGAAGCACTGAACTGAGAATGACTACTGATTTGATCTTCTTATCAATCTGAAAGCAGACGATTCTCACTGTGGCAGTTAATTGAGCATTCAGGTAATCCAGCGCAATCTGTCCTAAATCAAACAGCCCATAACAGCATTTATGGGTTGCATTTAACAGATGAGCCTAGAATGTGCCCTTGAAGGCAGAGAATTAAAATAAAAACACCCAGAACAAACAGTGCTCCTTCTTGCTAAAAGGTCAACATGGTTTGTTCGGTTTTTTAAAGTGTACATAAGATTAAGCACTGTCTATAATGTATTACTATACATTTAAAGAGAAACCAAAGAATGGCTACTCTCCAAAAGTCCCAAGTGGTCAAGTGTCTTACTAATTAATGTATTTGTGTACACTTTAAGAATGTTAATTGTCTATCATTCATTGGTATTATTTTGTCTCACTTTGTGGTTTGTCTTCATTTTGTTTATAATGTAGTTTGCAAAACAAAGAAAGTTTCTGTTGCTGTGTTAAAATCTGTCAACTTTGTCTTTTACAGTTGTTGGCTTTGGGGTCCTGCTAAGGAAGTCTTCATCTACTTCAAATATGACAGAAATTGGTATTTATCACCCAATATTTCTTTTCCCCTTTTTCCAAAATAATAGAACTTTAATTGTATTTGAAGTGACAATACATTAAGTTAAAAAACTAACATTTCTCAATGTTTCTTTTGGCTAGGTATGGCCATATGACTAAATTCTGATCAATGAGATGAAAGCACAATGTGGAGTGGGACTTCCAGACAGATTACACAAAAAGAGAAGACTCAGATTGGAGGTGGGTCTTTCATCTTTCCCAAGGATGCAAATGTGAGTGCTGGAATCCCAGCAGCCATATTGCCCATGATATGACTTTGAATTAGAAGCCATGCACTAAAGAAGGCAAATTGGAAAGACAGAAGGAACCTGAGTCTTTTGACCCCCTAGAGCCTCCCAGACCTGGACTATCTACTTTTAGGTCTCTTTATATGAGAGAATTTTAAACATTTACTTTCTGTATTTAACCTGCTGATATTGTTTTGCTGTCATCTGCAGAGAATTCTGATTTTAAAATGATTATCACATAATTTCCTTTGGAATTTTAATTTTTTTTTTGTAAGAGTTAAACCACATAAAAATTTTGGGGAGCAGGAATATAATGTTTTCCCCAAATAATGAGCCAATTATCTCAACATGACTTGCCAAATAACCCATTTTATCCCCTGCTGATTTGAAATGCCACCTTTACCAGATACTCTACTGCATATTACTTTGTTTTTATTCCATTAGGTTTTTTGTATACTCTTTATTTGCTCTGAGAAGTGGGAAGTGCAGTTATGTGAAGAAAGTTAAGAGTAGAAGAGTAGAAGCTTCTGATGAATGGGAGAAGGACAACAAAGAGGACAAATGAGATGAAACAACTATGAAGCAGCACTTAGGGCCACACTGAGATGAGATTGATTCTTCACATCACAGCATAAGGATTAACAGGGCAGAGTCTGCATCTAGCCTGCATGCATTCAAATTCCAGCTCCATAGCTTACTGGCTGTACGGACTCAGCCAAATTACTTAACCTGTCTATGATTAGGATTCCTTCTCTGTAAAATGAGGATAACACTAGGACCTAACTCAAGGTTGCTATGTTAAATGAGTTATTATATAAAAGTTCACAATAGTATCTGGCACTGAATTCTATTAAGTGTCATTATTATTATTAATAGAAATAATTCAAATTGTTCTCATCATCATCTTTATCATATTAAGATAGTGGCTTTTTTGTTTGCTAAGGTATTATCAAGAATAATGTTAAATTTTATCACCTGATATTTTGCCAACACCTGAGATGATTATGCTTGTTTCTCCAAAAACTTTTTGTGAATGAGACAACTTTTCACACCCACTAGCATGGCTATAACAAAAAAGACAGACAAGGACAAACGTTGGCAACAACGATGTGAAGAAATGGGAACTCTCGTACACTGTTGGTGGGAATGTAAAATAGTGCAGCCATTTTGGAAAACAGTTGGGCAGTTCCTCAAAATGTTAAACATAGAGTTACCACAGGCCCTAGAAATCTCACTTCTTGGTATTTACATAAGAGAAATGAAAACATACATCCACATAAAAACTTGCACCGAAATGTTCTTATTAACAATAGCACAAAATTGGAAACAAGCCAAATGTCCATCAACTGGTAAATGGATAAACAGATGTAGTACATCCAATCTAATGGAATACTAATCAGTAATAAAAAGAAAAGAACTGATGATACATGCTACAATATGGCTGGGCCTCAAAAACATTATGCTAAGTGAAGGAACCGAGTCACGAAAGAGATCACATATTATATGATTCCATTTATATGAAATGTCCAGACCAGACAAATTTATAGAGACAGAAGTAGATTAGTAGTCTCTTGGGGCACAGATTAACAGTGCATCACATAAGGGATCTTCCTGGGGTGTTGAAAATGTTTTAAAACTGATTTATAGTGATGCTTGCACAACTTTGTAAATTTACTAAAAAATAATTCTATTGTACACTTGAAATGAGTGAATTATATGATATGTAAAATATGTCTCAATAAAGTTATTTTTTAAATAAGGGAACAACTAGAGATAGAGGAAAATGTGTGAGGTTTGTTATTTATTTGTAACATGTCGTATGATGTGTAAACATCATCAAAAATTAAAATAAATATATATAAAACAACTAAATCCTATTAACATGAAAACAGGCTTCTTAGTGCTTTACCATTCTTGTAGCTTTAAAATAAACCCCAACGGGTTACAGTACAGTATTCTTTTAATATAAAGCTGTATTTACTTTAGTATTATTTAGCATACAATTTTTATATTTATTTGTTTAACTGAAGATTCAAGATTTTTTTCTACTGTCTTTGTTGGATTTGATATCAGTGTGATACTAGCCTCCTAAAGTGAATTGGAATGATTTCTATATTTTTTCCATGCTATGGAATAGTTTTTAAAGTATATGAATTGCTAAACCTTTCTAGAAGACAATTCAATAATTTTGTATCAAAATATTTAGTTTGCATAAGCCTAGATCTAGCAATTCCACTTCTAGTAAAAATACTAACAGTAAATCTTTCTAGATAGTGGAAATGCTGGTGACCTTTATTTAATTCTTGTGTTCATTTAAAATTTTTTTGCAATGAGAATTTACAAATTTGCAATGACTATTATGCTTCCAACAAATAAGAGAGATGATGCATTACTTAATATTTTGCTAAACCTGACTGATAAAATATCTGAGCCCCCATTATAGGAAAAGTTCTTTGACCACCTTTCAGTTTCTTCTCAACATTTTTATACTCACTCTGAGATGTTTATACCTTTCACTCAATTTGTATTAATATTTCTACATCATTGGAATATATGACATTTTCTTGTGCTTTCTAATCTCTTCTGTATCTGTTATTAAATATTCTTCCTCATTTCTTTTGCTTTATATTTGTGTTTTTGCATAATTTTTTCTTGATCAGAATAGCAAAACATTTGCTTATTCATATTTTGAAGAATCACATCTTTCCTTTTTATTAATACCACTTCTTTTTTTTTTAATTTTTCACTAATTCGTTAGTTTCTTCTTTTGGTTTTACTGATTCTTTGCTTCTACTTTTTTTGGTTTGCTTCATTTTTCCATTTTTAGGCTCTTAAATTCAATGCTTGGGGTTTTTTTTTTCTGTTGCTCTATTTGTTTACAATAACAATTTAGAGTTAGAAATTTTCATCTAAACATAGCTTTGGTCAGATGACACAGTTTTGATATTTGCACTCTGATTTCCCTTATATTTTCAAAGGCTTTAATTTCAGTTTCCACTTCAGATTTTTTTTTTAACTCAAGAGATCTCTGAAAGAGTTCACTTTTCAAGTGTTCACGGGTTTGGTGGTATTGTTGCTACCTATTATTCATTCATTATAAATGTGACCCATGCAATTTCTACCTTTTGGAATTAATGTTTCCTTTTTATGGTCTGATAACACACAGATCAATTTTTAAAAATGTTTCATGAACATTATTTTTCTCTTAGTGGGTAGAAAATTCCGTAAGTATTTCACATAATCAAACTTCTAACTATATTACTTTTATCTTCTATTTATTTATCTATTTGATGTATATTATTAGTGAAATATGGTAGTCTCCCAATATAATTCTGATTTTTCTAACTTTTAAAGTTTTAACAAAATTGGTTTTATATAATTAAATATTGCTTCGTAATTAAAAGTTTATGACTGTTAAGTCTTCATTGTTTATTGTACTATTTGCGAACCTAAAAAATTCACATTTAATGACTTCTGTTGTATTCAGTATGTTTATTATAGGAATGTTAATTTAATTAGCATGAGGCTTTGAAAAGAGAGCCTATAAAGACAATATACAATCCACAGACAAATATTTGAATGTATTTAATGAAACCATTTCCTAAACACTTAAAGAATCAAGTACTATAGCGTTAACTCTGATCTTCTTTCCCATGCTCTAAACTGCAGTACTGAGACTATTTATTACCAGTTCTCTCCAGGACTCTCCTTGGATCACATCTGGTGATTGTCCACAGCACTAAAGGATGTGACTGCAAACCCTAACACATCACCTTTTACTATGGGGCATAGGCTATAGAGCTCTTGTTTTGTTAATTTGCCCAATTTAACTTCCGATTTCCACACGCTGAGTGAGGCACTGGGAACACAGGTTTGATTGAGTTCCCGAAGCATAAGACAATATAAAAATTAAAAGATCAAAAAAACCAATGTAATATTAAAGAGCTGCGATTTTAATCTTTATCAGCCTGCAGAGTGGATCCTCTCAAACTGAACCTGTGGGGATGAGATTTCCCCAGAGCAGCCTTCAATAATCCACACATAAATGGCCTCTAAAGCAGTGTGGAGTTAGAGTCAATAGACGTTCCCACTAACAGCATCTGGAAGAAAAAAAGAAACACTTCGGGGGATTTTCTAGTTCTCTTTGTAGACTGTCTCTGAAATAGATTCCGTAACATGATAAATTTGAGTTCCTTCGAAATTAAAGTAATACACACAAAGTACTTTAAACGCCCCAGAAGAAGGACAACCTATAAATTCGGGATATTACAGTGATATTAAATCTAAAGTAGCAGCCACAGTGGAACAGATTAAAGAAGAACAAGCAGCACTGTTTTCTCATTCTCTCTGAAATAATTTGGGAAGTCTTCAGAGCCAGGTCTGCTATGCCAGCAATTGACGTCCATATTATTTGAAAAAATAAGAATGGAAAGTACGTTGAACTTGAAATTCTCTGAATAAAGTGTTAAAAGTGGCTCTGACATGGCCTTGTCATTCATATCCAGCTTCTTCCTCTGTTTCACAGGTTTTTCAGACAAGAAGTGAACATATTGGAAAGGATGATTTATAGCCTACAGG
Organism: Propithecus coquereli; assembly: GCF_000956105.1. NCBI lineage: Eukaryota > Metazoa > Chordata > Mammalia > Primates > Indriidae > Propithecus > Propithecus coquereli. The sequence continues at coordinate 12,376,004 of NW_012150174.1, forward strand.
AATCAAACAACCATGTTCTTCTCTAACCTCATGGCCTAGTTAGAGTTTTTACAGAGCTTATTTACTGTTTGGTTATCCTAAATTAAGGACAAATGATAATTATATTACATACCTAGCAATAACGAAGACTATGAGTTTAGTTGGTGCCAGGATGCTACAGTTACAAACTATAGCTAAACTTTCAACAGAATTTATTAGTAGCGCCAACAGCAGCTGTGGTTAATAATAATTTGTGATAACTCCCATTGTGGCAAAAAAAAAAAATAAGTAAAAGGATCAATGATAGCAATGATAGACATGAAATGTATTTTTGTGTTTGTATTTCCTTGCCCAATATTTTATAAAAGTAATATAGATGGTTTGAGCATTTATTTAGACAATGGGGCTATATAAAAAGTAATTTTAATCCACAAAGGCCATAAATGCATGTCATTTACAACCCTGCCTACACATCAAACTCATGTACAGAGATGTTTTAGGTGTCACCCCTGAAGACTCTGATTTACTCCATCTAGAAAAAGGGCAGTTGTGTCTTCAGAAGTTCCCCAATTGATTTCGATGCGTGGCTGGAATTAAGAACAACTTTACAGAAGCCTCTGAGTTGTAAAGGGCCTTGGAATTCAATCACTTTTCACCCTCCTGGATTTCCATTAACTTCTTCCCAATGGCCCACCAGTCAAGTGCCCAGGACATCTGTACCAGATGTCACATACATCCTTGAACTTACTGTGTTTAAAATTATTCTCATTATTTTCCCACAAAACATGCTTGACTTCCTGTAATAAAGCTAATAAATCACACAACTATCCTCCCAGGCACATATGCCAGAAATTTGGGAAGCAAGATCCTTCTATTTCATATCACTGCACTGATTCTCTTACCTCTTAAATGTCTTTTAAGGCATTTATATTGCCCTAAAATTGTCCTGCAACACTTCTGCATAGATAAAAACTAATAGCTTACTACCTGCTGGAGTTTTCTCTAGAATTCTCCAGCTTTGAATCTCATCTTACCTGACTGCACCCCAACACCACAGCCGCCCGTCCTTGTGGCAGACGTCTATCATTCCTCAGATCACTTCCCTCATTCCTGGAATAGTCCATTAGCTGGCTTACTGTCACTCTCTCCAAAACTACCTTTGTCGTAATTCTCGGTTAATCTAATATCCATGTCGGCAACACTTCCAAAACCTGAGCTTCTCTCTCTCAATCATTTGTCCTCCTCCCTCCCTCAGGGCCTAACTCTTGCGATCATGCCCCAGACCTGGTCATGCCAACAATTGTAGCTTCTCTATAAATTTGATTTCAAACATCCCACTCTCTGGCCCCTCCTCTTCATTCCCAACAATCATCCCACCCCTCCGGGACCTATTATACAATTCATTAATCTTGCCACCTCTTCACTATCCCTAATCCTCTTACATGTCCACTTTTCTCTCCTACTCTGATGAAATTTCAGACTCAATCATTCTGATCACTCCATTCTATACACCCTCAACTCTTTTGTCATTTTTCATTGTTATACACACACACACAACCCCAGTTTAAACACAAACTCCTCTCTCTTCTGCCTGCGTGAACACAGCTGAACATGCTGGGAGAAAAACGTACATCGATGCTGATGAATGTCACTTTAAATTCATGATCACCAACCTCAAGTGGGCCTTAGTATTGCCCAACAATCATACTCCCCTCCCTAACCCATTCGCTCTCCCATTCTCCTAGACAAACATTTATAACTCTCCTGTTTTCCAACCTCTGTCACTTCGTACCCATCCTCTCTCTCAGCTGCTAACCTGGCTGGTCCTATTTCACCAAGAATGAAAGAGCAATTAGAAGACAAATATCTATAAGATCCCCAACCACATCTGCCCACTTGTGCCCATATATTCTACCTTGACTGTTTGACAATGAGTGAACTGTTGAAAAACCCACCTGCTCAGCATAGACTCCAGTAGTTCAATCCTCTGCACATTTTTTCCTTATCTCCAGGATACCAACCTACAGTTATTTTCTCTTTTCTTTAAAATTCATCTTTTAAATCACTTTCTTTTCTTTTTCTTCACAGCATAATTCAAAAAAGTTGCTTATATTCTTTTCCCTCAATTTCTGCCCTCTCATTCTCTAGTCAGACTTTCACCAATCCCACTCGCCCACCACTCCTCCAAAACCCTGCAGTTCAAGGTCACCAATGAGCTTCCATGCTGCCCAGTGCAGTGGTCAGTTCTTGGTCCTCATCTTACCTGATCTACCGGCTGCATTTCACACAGGGCATCATCCCCTCCTCCCAGGAGTACTTTCTTCACTTCCAGGCCACCACACTCCTGATCTTTTTCCCACTTTACCTGCTGTCCTTCTCTGTCTCCTTGTTGGTTCCTCCTCATCTCCCTGATCTCTAACCAGTTGTTTGACTTCTTTTCTATCTTCCCTCACCCCTTGGTAAGTGCAATGGTCTGAATGAGTGTGTCCTCCCCAAAACTCATATGTTGAAACCTAATCCCCACTGTGACAGTATTACAAGGTGGAGGCTTTGGGGAGGCAGTTAGATCATGAGGGCAGAGCCTCCACGAATGGGATTGGTGCCTTTATGAAAGAGGCCCACGGGAGCTCGCTGGCCCCGTTCGCCATGCAAGGACACTGGAGAAAGTGCTGCCTGTGAGGAACAGGCCCTCGCCTGACACCACATCTGCCAGTGCCTTGATCTTGGACTTCTCAGCATCCATAACTGTGAGGAATGTTTATAAGCCACCCAGTTTATAGCAATTTTGTTACAGCAGCCCGAATGTTATTAAGACAGTAAGCTCATCTAGTTTCTCGGCTTTAAATATTATCTATGTGCCTATGGTGCCTAAAAGTATATCTGTAGTCCAGACTCTTCCTTGAACTCCTGGGAAGTATATCCAACTGCCCACCAAGGATATCATTCTAGCAGCCCTCCCCTGTTTATCCTACATCTTTAATTTTTGTTTTGTACTAGCTCATTCCCATCACTTTAGTGCTGTTAACTCTTCAGAGTTAAAAAAAATAAAAAATAAATGAAAACAATCCTTGATCTCACTTCCCTCACCAGCAACTACTACCTCATTTCTCTGTTCTTGTCAGGATAAAAACCTGAAAGAAGAGTCTAACCCTCTACCCTCAATTCCTCTCCCCACAGTCTCTCTGAAGGCCACTCCAAGCAGGCTCTTGCTCCCAGCTCTCTACCAAAACTGCTTGTCAACATCACTTCCAATTACCCCTCCGTTACTAACTTCAATGGTCAGTACTCCGTCCTCAGTCTACTTGACGTAACAGTACCCCTTGACACAGCTGTTTATTCCCTCCTGTTTAACACACTTTCTTCTCCATCTTAGCTTCCAAGTCAATAATCTTGCTTGGATTTTCTCCATCATTTCTGGTCCTTCCTCATTAGTCCTCTTTTGTGGTTCCTCAATTCCTCTCCAACCTCTTAGTGCTGGAGAGTTCTGGAACTCAGTGCTGGTCCCCTTCTCTCCTCTGTTCACCCTGCCATCCTAGATGATTTCAGCCAAAGTCATTCTAAATATCATCTATGTGCCAACAACTCCCAGCCCAGCCATCTTTCCCAAACTTGGGGCTCAAATATCCAACTTCCTAGTCTGTATCCCCACTGGGATCACTAAAAAGCATTTCCAACTTAATCCATCCAAAACCGGGCTCCTGACATTCCCATCAAGCTTACTTCTCTGACAATTCTGTTCTCCTGGATGCTCAGGCCAAAATCTTGGAATCATTTTTGATTCCTCTTTCTCACATTCTCACATTTCTCTACATTCATCCCTTAGTAAATCCTTAGCTCTACCTTCAAGCTGTCCAGAATCTGACCACTTCTTCCTGCCTTCACTGCGATCATTCTGGTCTAAGCCACAATCACTCCTCTCCGGCAGTATTACAAAAGCCTCATAACTGCTTTCCCTGACTCACCCTGACCCTCCTATAGTCTGTTTCCATATGCTGGTCAGAGTGAGCCTCTCTCTTTCTATGTCAGGTGTTATTCCTTCTCTGCTTAAAACTTGCCAATGTTTTACTCTGAGTAAAAGTCACTTTTTTTTTACAATGGCTTATAGGGCCCTACAATCAGCCTGCCATCACCTCTCTGACCTCACCTACTACCACTCTCCTCCTTGCCAATTTGACTACAGTCCCTTTGGCCCCTGGCTAATACCCGAATATGCCAGGCATGCTCCTGCCTCAGGATTTCATACCTGAAGTTCCCCTGCCTGGAATGCCGTCCCCCCTGATATGGGCATGCATCTTCTTTCTTACCTTTACTCATACATCAACTCAGCGATGCCATTTTAGTCTCCATGCCTTAGTCTCTTCCCATGGTTAATTTTTCTCCTTAGCACTTATTAATACTATATTATTAATTAATTTATATATGTCTTATCACTTTCCACTCACCAACCTGATAACAAGCTTTTTATTCTTTGATTGGTTCCCTGCTGGATGTGCAATACTGTATCTAGATATCTAGGCATTGCACATACCCAGAACAGAGCCTGGCACATAGTAGATGCCCAATAAACAAACGTATGATGAGTAAATCAATGGCATCACCAACTATAACCTTTCCAGACAACCTTCATCCTGTCTCCAGGATGATCTAATTAAGAGATAAATCTGCTCACCTCAAGTTTCAGCTTAAAACCCTGCAATGATTCTGCCGTTCTATGGCTAACGTAAATGGAAATATCTTCAATAACCAGGCATGTCCCCAGAATGTGATCGGCTAAGTGTAAGTGTGTGGGGTGGGGGTGAGAGGACAGATATGAAAAGTGAACAGCATGTGACCCACCTAGGGACATTCAATTCAATTATTTTAAAGAATCGTGCCTGTTACTTGGCAGCCCCTTTCACAGAATGAAGAACCATCTCTGTGGCATGGCTTGGTGGGCACTGGGCAGGCCTGCCATGTTTACTCCCCCTGGGCCCGATAACATCAGAGAATACAGACTGTGCATATCCACAGACTGGATGGCTGCAATGCAGCTGAACACATTGCTTTTTCATTATTAAATAACCGGCAAGGAAGCAAGATGTCACTGTTGGCATAGTCAGAAATTATATTGGGAACCCAGATGTTTGAACCAGATGACTAAACTTGCTAAAGGCTGTTTTTACAACGATATGAGGTAATTATAGTTGAGTTTCAGGGTGACATGACTGGGGATCTAAAATGGGTGATCTTCCATTCAGTGATTCCAATCTGTCAGGGCCTCCCTTACCTTGCACAGAAAGAGCATCACTGCCACCAAGTTGAGCATATTTCCCATGAGGAACTAGAAAGACTTGAGAAGCTGGACTCACAGAACTGAAATCTCACGTGCACTTTGCTGAGAATGGATCCTTTGCACTCATCACATAAATTGTACTTCTTTCAAGATTTTTGCATCACAGTGCCCCAGCCCAGCCCTCAGTGGGATTTCCGCAATGGCATACAAGGACTTCTGTGATCTCACCACTGTTTACTAGAGCAGACCCATCTCTCCACTTTCCCAACACACATTCCACTTACTATTATCAGGGATCCATTCTCTTCCGTCAGGGCCTTCATAAATTCCTAGAATGCCTTTCCCACCCGCAAGTTCCAGGCAAACTGCTCCGCCCAAGAATAGACTTCTGTAGGAAGCCACTGCAAATCCACTCAAGTCAGCTAATTACTTCTCTCCTCTTTTCCTGCACTGTATCTAGTACATATCTGCCTTCCTGACTTTATTTTATTAATTGCAAATTATTGTTTTATCTCAATTCCATAGGGGCAGTAAACATGTCTAATGTATTATTGAATCACTGATGTCTAACCTAGTACATGGCACTTAAGGGGCACTCAATACGTGTTTTTTTAATTTAATGTAATTATAATTAGAAAAGATTGATCACATCTGTGTGGCTAAGCAAAGGCTATATAAGGGCAGGGTGGGGTGAGGTGAGGTGAGAAAGGAAACATAAAGAAAAAGATCCAAGTTATATATCAATTTTTCTCAAGTTTCATATAAATAGAGGCATCAATTTGCATTGGAAAAGAATGTTACAACTAATCCCTATTTATTGCTACACTCTTGAACATTTAAAAGACAATTTAGTATAATAGATTGATTATAGTCAGACAACGTGAGTTCATTCACTGTATACAGTACTCCTTCTATGAGTTAATTTGAGAGAATATTTACATTCTAACTAATGCAAATTGGTAGGAAAAACATTAACATTCTGAAAAAATAAACTGGCACATGGTACAGAATGTGGCAGAGAATGCAAAAAATTCACACAAAAGGAATTAGAGTAGGTTTAAGACATCAAAAGTATTCAATCTTACCAACAACAACAACAACAATAAACACAAATTGAAACAACTACCAGGTAGCTACTTAAACCCCATCAAATTAACAACCTTTTGTTCACATTATACCACCCAATTTTAGCAGATTTACTATTGACACGTAACAGGGCTAACTGACATAGATCAACTATAAAGAAATTAGGGGTCATTGTTGATAATTGATCATTAAAGAACTCAAGCAAATCAGCAAGGAAAAAATCAAACAACCCCATTAAAAAGTGGGCAAAGGACATGAACAGAAACTTTTCAAAAGAAGATAGACTAATGGCCAACAAACATGAAAAAATGCTCAACATCTCTAATCATCAGGAAAATGCAAATCATAAAGTACAATGAGATAATCACTTAATTCCAGTTAGAATGTATTTTATAAAAAAGTCACAAAACAGCAAATGTTGGCTTGGATGTGGGGAGAAAGGAACACTCATACACTGTTGGTGGGATTGAAAACTAGTACAACCTCTATGGAAAGTAGTATGGAGATAACTTAAAAAACTAAAAGTCGACCTACCATTTGATCCAGCAATTTCACTACTGGGTACTTATCCAAAGGAAAAAAAGACATTCTACAAAAAAGACACCTGCATTCGAATGTTTATAGCAGCACAATTCACAATTGCAAAGATGTGGAAACAACCCAAGTGCTCATCAATACATGAGTGGATTAATAAAATGTGGTACATGTATGCCATGGAGTACTACTCAGCTATAAAAAATGGTGAACTAATACCTCTTGTACTAACCTGGATGGAACTGGAGCCCATTCTTCTGAGTGAAGTATCATAGGAATGGAAAGACAAATACCACATGTATTTATCATTAACTTGGAGCTAATTGATCAAAACTTATGTGCACATATGGAAATAATATTTATTGGAAATCAAGCAGGTGGGGGGAAGGAGGGAATGGGTAAATAAAGAAAAACAAATAAAAAATAAAATAAAATATAGTTTAAATATGCAGTTATAAAAATGTTGGTACTAGTGAAGGAACAAGAAAATAAAATGAAAGAAATAGAAATTAAATAAATAAGGAAATACAAATAAAAAATAAAATAAAGTATAGTTTAAATATGCAGTTATAAAAATGTTGGTACTAGTGAAGGA
>NW_012150174.1:12383519-12407614 GCF_000956105.1 Propithecus coquereli
TAAGTAAAAAGGTACCAATTCTTTGCAATATACATAGTCCTCACAATAATAATAATAATAATTGCATGATAATGATTGTTCATCATGGGAAATTATAATAATAGTAATAATGGCTCATATTTATTGAGCATTTACTATGTGCCAGGTATTATGGTAAATATTCACATGCATTATGAGATAGGTACTAGTGTAGGATTGCCAGCTTTAGCAAATAAAAATATAGACTGCCCAATTCAATTTGAATTTCAAGATTAACAACAGATAATTATTTTGTATAAGTATATGCCACAGAGTATTACCCATTGTTTATCTGAAATCCAAGTTGAACTGGCATCCTTTATCTGGATGCTAATAACCCAGATACTAGTAATACATTTTACTGATGAGAAAACTAAGACACAGATTTTAAATAACTTTTCCAGGTACATACAGCTATCAAATGAGGATTAAATGCTAAGTTTATAAAAAAGTAGAAGAGAAATTTTGTCTACAAATGATTACAAATGGTAAAACATACGCATGTCCATGGACCAAGGCTGACAGGAAACATGGGCAGGTGACACTACTAACAACACCATCCATTTATTGAGCACTTACTTGAGCATTTACTCTGGGCACAGTGCTACAGCAATCTTCCCCTTTCATTTTATAGATGAATAACATGAAGAGGGAAATATTTTGCTCAAGTTCACTAAGCTAGTAAGTGCAGAGTCAGATTCTGACTCCAAAGCTCTCGCTAATTCCACTCTGCCATCTTGATGTCCTAGGTGATATTTTTTTCTTTCAGATGCAGTTCTATCAATGTTGACATAAAAGTTTTTGTGTGATAAAGTACATGCACAAGGGCACATGAATATTTCAGGGAGCTCTGCAAAGCCTTGTCCTTAGGCTTTGATTTGGTCTAAAGACATTCCTAGAGCCAACCAAATGGAACACTTAAAAGAAAAAGCGATGCACAATGATGGCTGCAAGGAAGATTAATCATCACAGTGCAAACTTCACAACTCAAACTGCGACCTCACTCAGAAAACAGAAGTACATACTTCACGCTTAACCTCTTAGAAGTAAGACTGCTCTCCCCTGTATGCTCTCCCCAAGCTCCTCCCCTTTCTCTATACACTTTGAAGTATGCAATTGTTAGTTCTCTCAAGTCAATCAGTTAAGAAGATACTAGGAATTTTCCCCTACAACCATATGGGAATAGCACTTGCACACACAAACACAAAACTGCCACTATGCTTTCTCAGAGAAAGCAACACCTATGCTCTGTACATAATAGGGAATTTTGGGACGATTTCCCTTAGGTGTCAGCTTAAATTTTCATTGAGAGTTTAGCTCACGTCCAAAAGTTTGTGCTCTTGATTGTTTATTCTGAACAAGGCAGCTGGCCATAGGGCTGCCTGTGATGCCTTTACCACAATTTGTTTTTGTTTTTCCCTCTTGATAATTACCTCATGACTAAACCACTCACTGGTCCATGTAGAGGAATCCCACAGAGATGAAAACACACTTGTTTAAATAAAATATTTATGAAGAAGCCCTAAAATGTCACTGAAGTAAATGCAAATTAGATCTCCACATATTGTGCATCCAATATGCCACCCATTCCTTAGAAGACTATTTCCTGATTGCAATTAACATTAATTTTTAAAAATTAATCCCATTGTGCATAATCACACCAATGTCTATTCATAAACATCCAGTGTATTAAGATTGATTCTCTTTTGACTATCTTAGAAAATATGAATCAAAGCTAATCCTTAATCTTGATTATTTTGGAGATTTTTCCTTCAAAACTATAACTATTACTTTACTGTACCTCTTTTAATAAGTGACTTCACTATAACTCAACACAAGGTGACATTAGTGAAGGTTTTACATTCTGGATTTTTAATAAAATGAAAATAATGGGGTTTTTTTTCCCTTCAAATTGGATGGCCATAATAGAGTCTCATGATATTTTTAAAGAGCTCTCAAAATAAAAATTTGGGATAATATTGTCAAAAAATGTGAAGAATCAGTTGATATGGGTACTAGCTACACAAGGGTAATAATCAAGGTCCTTGGTTTTTGATAACATCTTACCTAATTTTGAAAAAAAAAAATGTAAGCTGAGAAGAGTTAGGTGGATTCACCCTTCGCCTGATGGTCTCAAAAGTTGTCCTCCACCTGGCTGCAGATTAAAATTAACTGAGGAACTTAAAAAATATGCTGATACCAGGCCCCACTCCCAGATATTCTGATTTAATTGGTCTAGGGTACAGCTCAGTCACTGGTAGTTTTTCATTTAGTTTATTTTTGTTTGTTTGTTTGTGAGAGCTCCCTAAGAATTTCTAATATGCAGCCAAAATTGAAAACCACTCGTCTAGAAAAAGCTTTTCTTGAATAGAGTAATATTTACCTGGAGAGAAGAGTAACTAATGATGAGTCTTAAGGCTCTGTTTCACACCTTGACCTGGTGAAAATTTTCTAGACCATGGGCATTGACACTGAGAGCATGCAGAAAAATCTCCAGAATATGGAGTTGGAACACGAATAGAAAACTAGTATCCTGGATGACAGAATTCATAACCAAAATACTAAGCTCAATCTCTATAACTACAAAGAATTTAACCTACACTTGGGGATTAAATCCATTACACAAATATGGAATAGAGAAAGTAGGTCTAAGGGTGGTTCTTATGAAAAATATCTAGGAAATTTTTATTGACAATAACACCTAAGTTATTAGCATATGTGATGTCTACCTAAGAGGCTACTTTGACTTGGACTCAACTCTTTTTTTAGATGGAACCCATGGCCCTGGGCTAGTTTACTTCTCTGCATCACAGTTTACTCATATGGACAATCACTCTTAGCCATGCTTCTTGAACTTTAATGTGTCTACAACCCACCTCAGGATCCTATTAATATACAGATTCGTACTCAGTAGGTGGGCCTGAGATTCTGCATGTCCTACAAGCTCCCAGAGGCTGCTGGTCCACAGGCAAGTGCTCTGAGCACAGGTAGGTCTTAGAAGACTGTTAGGAGGACTAAGTGAAATGACCAACATAAAGTGCTTGGCACATACATGACTGGCACCCCACAGAAGTAAAGACTTACAAGGAAAATGATAAAATATATTTAAAATATATACATTATATGATCCAATCCCCCTTTATTTTCCAGATGTGGAAACAATAGGTCTAGAGAAGTTAAGATAGTTACTTTCTAATAGTTAAGGTATATAATGGAAAAGAGGGATAAGACTAATTATTTTTGACTGCAACAAGTATAATCAAGATCAATGAGTGGAAGTTTAAGAAAGCTTTTAATTCCTTACAAGAGAAAATCTTCTAACAATAAGTGCTGTTCTACAACCAATTAGCCCTCTTGACAGTTAAATCTCCAGTTACAAAATATGAGCATAGACCAGCAGATTTTAAAGAAGATATTCATACCTCAGGTCACTGTCCAACTGCAAGACAGCTTGGCTATCTAAAGAGGCATCCTACACTTAACATGTACAAAAAATTAAAATAAAACAGAACAGAAACCTCCTGATTCCCTTCCTCTCTCCCTGCCACGTTCTTCCTGAAGTCTTCCTCTGCTTAGTAGATGGAGTTGCTTAGGTCAAAAAGCCTTGGAGTCACCCTTAACTCTTCTCCCATCCTTCACCTCTCTTCCATCAATAAATACTAGTGACTGTACCTTCAGATTGTGTCCATAACCTGGTTACTTCTCACCACCTCCATTACAACTATCCTGGTTGAAGCCACTATCACCAACATCTGGGTTTCTAGAGTAGCTTCCTAACAGGTTTCTCTGTCTTCACCCCTGCTCCTCTACAATAGTTTCTCAACATAGCAGTCAGAGTATTGTCTTTTCTCTGCTCAACAACTTCTAATGGCTTCATATCTCATTTAGAGTAAAAACCAAAGTCTTTACAATGGCTTACAAGACTCTATGATCTGTCCTCTCCAGTCCTTGACCATATTTCTTATAGCTCTCCATCTCTCTCACTCTTCTCCAGCCATACTTGGAGTCACCATTCTTTGAATCTCATCTAATACTTCTAATACTCAGGGCCTTTGCACTTGCTCTTCCCTCTGCCTTAAAGGCTATTCTCTGGGATCTGCAAGTTTACAACCCACAACATCAATATATAAAACAACATGAAGACAATCAACAGAGCATTCTAATTGCTCTCTAAGTGCTCACACTCAGCTTAAGGATCAGCACTTTACTTTCTACAAGTTTGTACAGAGGATGGACTGGGTAAGGCATTCCAGTTTCAATTGTGACTCAGGTTCATTTTTAAAAATTACACTTGCATCAAGACCTCTATGAACACCAAGTTGGGGAAGGCTTAGTGCTGCTCTCCCCCATCAGGGCATTCCAACTACCTGGGCAAAACATAACGCTTCTGATGGCTCAGGCCCACCAGACTGTGACCAGGCCTTACCCTACCTCTAAAAAAAATGAACAAACATCCTAGATGCAGGGTCACTCTGCTGGATGCAGGGTCACTTTGCTGTCTACAGGAAATTACTCCTGTGTTTCTCCAATTATAACCCAAGTCTTTAGTGTAGCTTGAGAAAACCTAGCTACCACCAGGTGGCCGTGGATGGACGATACACAGAGAAAGCTGGGATTAGACATTGAGGTGTATTCCTCTATAGAGACGGAAGTCACCCATTTACAGAGGCAACTCTCTCTGGGGACCCATGTCCCAGGGCTGCTGTAATGATTATTCTGGTTCACGCTATACAATAGCAGGGACTTTTCACATCGTGTTGTGCAGCGCAGCTTCTACAGCCACTCAGCTTTAAGGGCTAACAGATTAAAGCCACTCTTGGCTTAGACATCCTCCACCAGCGGGATGAAGATAAATGCATCTGATGTAAGAATTAATGTGGGCTAGGCGAGGAAGAAGGGAAATGAAGGAAGATTTGGCCTGAGCTGAAGTGCCGTGAAGGAGAGGGTGCACTTTGGGTGTCATCTTAGGCCCCATTTCCTCTCACCTTGCACTCGCAGTCCCCCACCCCTGCCTCATCCGGAGGCTACTTCCCAACACAAACAAAGAGCTGGACAGGCATGGTGCTACCTCAAAACCCTTGTGCCCTAGTTTAAGAAAGCAGAGCTGCTTTTAGAGACTCAGAGAGCAGCAAGGCAGACTCTTATCTATAGCTGTTTCTCAGCCAAGGAATCAGATTTCCCCTTGCAAGATGTCTTCTTCATGATTCTTCCTCAAGGGCTGCCCAGTGCAGGGGCTGAGCAGAACCTGAGAACACAGAATCCAGCCCCTGGATTAAAAGGAACAGAGGCAGAAAACTGGCCAAAAAGATGTGGGGTATTAAACACGTGATTCAGTGATAGGCCTCATCCACCTTCTCTTGTAAAGCCAAAGATGACTGCTTATGTGGGATAACAAGGAGAACATGTGGCACAGTCACAGGCTAGGAAGTGAGATGTTTCAACACTAACACTTGCTTTGGGTGAAGTATGTTAAATAATTTTCTTGTTCCTGCTGCTTAAGGACAGAACTTCCCCCACTTAGGACATCTTCCTGGGATTCCGGTTGGTGAGACTAGGTGCTCCCATGCCTGTCTGCGGTCTATGCAGCACGCCACGGCCAGCAATGAGCCACACACGGGCTGGAAATTAAACCTCCTGGGAAACCACTGGGATCAGTATTTCTCGACTTAATTCTCCATTTTGAAGTAACACATTAGCGATCATTAGATAAACTTAATGTAACCACCGGGAATGGGGAACAATATTTTTGCTTTTCCAATAGAAAAAAAAAAACAAAAAACGTTTTAAACTTTTAACAGATGACTTCACCCCAGACACCCATTTTGAATATACTATCAAGGATACGCTATTTAAAACATGCTCAGTGTGACTCTTTACAAATTAAATAATTCTCTAATTTATCCTTTGAGTAAATGGATTTTTATATAATAGTTTGGCTTAAAATGAGGTAAACTCGAAGGCGATAGTTTGCACAGCAATAGCTCATTCCCAATATTTATCCACAGGAACATCAAGGGAAAGGCCATTTTCTCATCCCATCTTTAACGGTCCAACCACAATATGCTTTTTTGGTAAGTACTTAGGTTGGAAGAGTACCCGAGAAAATTACTACTCCAGATGAGGTGAGAAGTGTCTGAGTAAACGTTTGCAAGGAATGTATTTTCCCATAACCAGTAGGGAATGAGACCCGAAAGACACAGGGACCTTGGGGAAAGCAGACGTCTCCACCGAAACTCCCTCTTCTAACCTTAATTGGTCAAATGCCAAAATAAATGAACTTTCCAAAGTTAGGAGCTTTGCAGCTTTCACTAGGGATAACTACAGGTGCACAAGCAGAGCCCGACGAGCCCACCGACACGAGTGCGCCCGGCGGCAGCAGCTGGTTGAGGCAAGAGCCCAGGCCCAAGGCCAGCTCCGCGCCTGGCGACCCACAGGGAATGGGTTCAGGCCCGGCTGCCCTGGACCAGGAGCTCCCTGTCCCCAGCCCAACGCCGGATCCCGTCCCGCCCTTCTCACCCTAGACCAAGGAAAAGGAACTGGGCGCTCAGGAGCAAGGATGAGCTGCGCCTGGTGAGATTCAGCCTCAGCCCGGGGCCGCCCGCAACTCCCAACTTCCCAGAGTTTCCTTCGGCCTCGTCCCCTTTTCCACGGCTCAGGAGGTCGCCGCGGCCTCCCCTGGCTGGGAGTGCAGAGCCCAGGAAGTGCAGAGCGTAGCTCTAAGCTTGGGAGCCGCCCCCAGGAGTCCTGGTGATGGGAGCGCAGGTGGCGGGCGTGGTCCCTTCAACCCTGCCCCAGCCCACCCCGACTCGGCCTCCGCGCAGCAGCCACCCGGCCCCCACCCGGTTCCAGCATCAGGCCAAGGTGCTCTGGTTCTTGATCTCTCCCCTGGCTGGGTGGCCACCCCCCGCCCTCTCCCAGTCCGCGTCGCTCTTCTGCCCCAGGCCCCGGTGCGGCCCCAAGTCCCAGTCCAGGGCCCTTAGGTCACGCCAGGCGGCGGTGGCGTGCACTCACCTGGGTCGCGGAGCCGAGGTCTGGCACGGTCCCGCAGGTGGTAGATGAAATCCTGGCAGCTGTCGTGCTCCAGGGCCCCACGGGCACAGAGCTCGGCCAGCAGCTGCAGCGCCTGGTGACAGAGCGCGTCCCTGGCCCCGGGCATCGCCCCCCCGCATCCTCGGACCGCGCCGGGCAGGCGGGCGCGGGAGACAGCCCTCCGCCTGCCAGCTCAGAGCCGCCGCCTTCGGGCCGTCCGCGCTCGCCGCCAGGGACCCGCCGAGAAACGGTCTGAGCCCGAGCCCCAGCCCCAGCCGGCCCGGCCTCCCACCGGTTGCATGCAGCTCTTCACCAGCCGGTCGGCTTTCTCTCTCTCCCGCCCGGCCCCTCCGTCCCTCCCCCGGCACCGAGGAGAGGCGGTGCCGCACAGCCCAGCGCGCCTCTCTCCTTGCGCTCCGCCCGCCACTCGCGGCCGCCGGGGGGCGGGGCCGGGTCATGGGTGCGCGCCGCGGGGTGGGATCGCCGCGGCCCCAGGCTGGGACCCCGGGTGCTTGCGGGCTGCAGGCGGAGCGCCGGACTCGGCTCGGGACCTTGCGCTCAGAGCGGCCGCGCCCAGGCTTGGAGAGTGTGAGCGGGTGCGCTCTGCGGACACTCTTGCCACCCCAGCCCTCCGCCCTGATGCAAACCAAGCACCCCCTCCCACCACCCCGCGAGCGTCCAAAGGACGCTCTTGGATGCGTGGCGCGAAGGTTGCAAACTGGACCACACCTGTCAGATGCGCAGAACCGAGTCCCCATTTCGAACTTGGAAAAAGCCTCCTGGGCATAAACCTTGGGCCTAAGGTGACAGATGCCCAAATGTGGGGTTTGGATTCAAGATTTTTCAACAAAGGGTTTCCCAAGCACAGGCCCTTTTCAACCACTGTGGTGATTTGGAGAAGGTGGAGCTTCTCAGATGAGAATTAAAATCAAATAAATAAATGACTCCTGGGAAAGACGCTGAGATTTACTTGGAGCTCCGTAAATCCTGGCTGGTTTTCTAAGCAACTGATTGGAAATTTGAATATTGACAACGTGTCTCCAGCACCCAAGGAAGAGTATTACAGAATCTTGGATATTTGGAAGGGACCTCAGGGAACCTCTCATCCACTCACCTTTCCAGCCTTTCAAGGGATAACCACTAAGTATCGAGCTCTTTGTGTGTGCCAGGCACTGTGCCACAGGCCTTTTAGAGAAGATATAATCTCATTTAACTCTCTTGATAGCCCAACGAAATCTGTATAACTGTTACCCCCACTTTACCCGTGAAAGACACTCAGAAAGGTGCCACTTGCTCAAGTTCATACATAAGAGAGTAGGGTAACTGATTTTTCTTTCCTTATTTCTTTCTTTCTTTTTCTCTTTCCTTTTTTTCCCCCCTTTTACATAATACTAGTGTCTAGGCCCTACTCTAGAACAATTTGAGTAGAGATTAAGAGTAGAATCTCTATAACTGGCAACTGGCACTCTTGCCTTAAGGTTGTGCTGTCTCTAGGGACAAATCATAACAAATCATATTGCACAGAAAGGTAGTTCGGGATCCTATAGAGTGTTCACCCAACAGGCAAGCTGTGAAATGCTTCTGTGAATGGTGCTAGGGCTTCAGCGAGCTTATAAGGGAAGAGCACAGAAAATACAGAGTTGTAAAGATAAATATAACTCCAGAGAGTTATGCAAAGACAGGTAGACTCCCTGCCCTAGAAAAATCAGGAGGGAGAAGAAACCAGCTGAGAGGGAGGCTGTGGAAGAAGGTGAGCAGATGCTGGTCTTTGAAAGAAGGGGACACAGAGAGAGGAGGAAGAGACCACGGGACAGTGGTGACAGTCGAGGTGATATCAGAGGGAGTGTGATGTTACGGCTGGTGTCGTAATGGTGAGGAGGTGAATGGTAAAACGTGTAGAAATGTAACACTAATGCCACTATGCCAGAGAGGAACTGAAAGCAATACATTTAAAAATGACTTTGACAAACCAGGCGAGATATGATGAAGGCCTAGACCAGGCCAAAGGCATTGACTGATTGCCAGAAACGTCCACATTTGAAAAACATTTCAAGTATTAAGTGGCAAGATTGCAACCAATGGAAGGAGGACCAAATGAAAGACACAGAAATTTCAAAAGCTTACCTGGGGCATAAAGTGAGGAGACCCTGATGACACTTAGAAATGCAAGCCTAGAGTTTAGAAGAGAGGGAAGCCTGGAGATCATCAATGGGAACGTAGAAATTGAGTAGCCACATTGGATGGGCTCCTCTGAGAAAGAAGAGCTGGAGAAATGGGAGAGAACTTGGGCGTTTATTATAAAATGTGGCTCAACAAGGAGGAGATAGGAAAGTAGCAATCAGAGAAAAAGAAGGAAAAATTGGACAGTGGGGAGTCATGGGGGCTGAGGTGTAGAGGAGTGTTTGATAGAAGGGTGACCAGCAACATCAATGTTTAAAATAGGATTTAGTGCTTGCTTCAGCAGCACATATACTAAAATTGAAACTATACAGAGAAGATTAGCATGGCCCCTGTTTTTTAATATTAAAAAGAATAAAAATAGGATTTAAAGAGAAAAAAACTAAGAAGTGTTCTCTAGATGTAGCAGGTAGTAAGACATTCAAGGTTTGGGGAGAATAGTTACTATTCAACCAATCTTGTGCAAGTTAACATGTTTTTGTGCCTAGAATTTCTCATCAGAGAACTAATATGTGTATCATTAAATTGTTACAAAGACTACATAAAGTAATACATTTAAAGTGCTTAGAACAGTGCTGCTACATAGCATAGGCTCAATCAATATACGTTTTTGTTGTTGCTGTTAGGTGTCCACTACAATGTGCTAGGTGCTAAACGTACTTTCTTAACTTATTACTCACAACATCCCAAAGTGCTAGATATTATTATTTCCTACCTTACAGGTGAAGAAAATAAAATCAGGTGGTTAAATCATTTGTTCAAAGACAAATTGGGAAATTGTTCCCAAAAGCAGCCACAGTGATCCTTCCCATTCCATATGTCTTTTTGCAATGTGACTTTACCACTCCTCCCATCAAGAAGTTGAGTCTGTTTCCCTTCTCCTTGAATCTGGACTGGTCCTGTGACTTACTTTAATCAGCAGAATGTGTTGAAGTAAGATTCTGAGCTGAGTCTAGAGTTTAGGAGAGAGGGCCTTAGGAGATGCAGGCCTTAGGAGATCCTGCAACTTTTACAGGATAGCCAGCTGGAAAGAGCTCCTGAAGAACGAGAGAAAATGTGGAGAGTAAACATCATATGGAAGGGAACTGAGATACTGCTATGGCCACTGGTGTTCAGAACGGATCACATCTCAGCCCAGGTACAACACATTTGTGGCACACCAGGCTTCCCTGGTGCCCCAGATGGGAAGTTTTTCTGTTTAGACTTACTGCCTAGGAGTAAGTCGTTCAAAGCAGGAGGACAAAGAAGGTGTTAACTAAAAAGAAAGGTGCATAGAAGGAAAGCTGTTTGAAGATTGGAGAGACTTCCATATGTTTATAGCAATGTTTCTCAAAGTAAGGTTCACTGGCCCTCTGCTCTGGAATTGTCTGGTTTCTTATTAAAATGCTAATTCCTGGGATTCACCCAGACCTACAAAATTATTTCTTAAAAATCATCCCCGGTGCTATGGTTTGAATGTTTGTCCCCTTCAAAACTCATGCAGAAATTTAACTGCCATTGTAACAGTATTAGGAGGTGGGGACTTTAAGAGATGAATAGCCCATGATGGCTCTGCCCTCGTGGGTGGAATTAAAGCGATTATAGAAGGGTGAATTTGGCCTCCTTTGTCTCTTTGCCCTTCTACCTTCCACCATGTGGCGGTGATGCAGCAAGAAGGCCCTTGCCAGATGCTGGTGCCTTGATCTTGGACTTCCCACACTCCAGAACTGTGAGAAAATAAATTTCTGTTCTTTATAAATTATCCAGACTCAGGCATTCTGTTACAGCAGCACAAACAGACTAAGACATATTCCGAACTATGAAGTTTGAAAAGCTCCAGTTTATATGCTGAGGAAAAGAGCCTTTGGAAAACAACGTTTGAAATCATGTATGATGTCCCCTGAGGAATAATATTAATGATTCTAACTGATAGTTATTGAGCGTTTGTTATATACCACGCACTTTATATACATTATTGCATTTAACCCTGATCACCCAACAAGGTACACATTATGTTTCCATTTTACAGTTGAGGAAACAAGCACAGAGATATTTAGTAGCTTTCTCAAGATCCCACAGCTTATGAAGACAGCCAGGATTCAAATTTAAGTTTGTCTGGCTCCAGAGCCTATGTTTTCTAAGCCACACTACTGTTCTAGTTCACCTCCAGGATAAAAACACCAATATCTTTATTCGCTCACTTTTTGACATTGCTCAGGTTCTCTCATCATCCTGTTCACTGCCTTCTACATGCGCTTCAGTTGGCCAGAATCTCTTCTGAAATGTGGCACCTGAGCTGAGCCCGGCACTCACAGTGTAGTCCTTCAACCGGTGGCATCCAGTCCTTCCTGCTCCCTCTGCACCTCAAGCTGCTGAGTTGCTGCTTGGGTCACAGCATCTCAACATGCCATGGATGAAATCCCGTAAGTCTTCCATACTGCTCTCTTTCATGCCACATCCCCACTCCTGTTCCTAAGACCTATATTCTGTACTTGGGAAATGGTTTGAGATTACTGGCAGAACTTCCTGTTAATTGTCATTTTGTTTGATTTAGTTCCTTGACAGACAGTTGTCTTTAACAAAAAGAAAATAAGGTTCTATCAGCATGATGAGTTCTTAGTGAACTCATACTATCTCTTAATGATTTGCACTCCCATGAAATGCTCAAAAACCTGCCGCTTAATTAAGCAAAATAGGTATTCATCCTCACACTTCTTTTAGAGCCTGGACCAGGAGACTGGAACTAACTATAGAGCTCATGTTTTGTGACAACCGCTCTCATCTTGGGCATCAATCCCCTTTTAAATCTGTGAGCTTCATCCTTTCCTATTTGTAGCAAACTTTCTTGCGAGATGAAATGAAAACAAATTAGGAATTGAGTAGATCTACTTTGCCCATGAGTCTGTTATCATTGCACCGTTACCCCAGTAGCAGGTTGTTCTGGTGTGTTCGAAAATCCTTATTCCACCTTCCTGGACTGTGTGGGTTTCTTCCCAGTTTTATGATTGTCAATTATAAAGTTATAACTTTATTTCTTTTACTTTAAAGAAAGCAGAGGTTTATTAGTTTGAGCATTTAAAAGATACACCATACACAGAATATACTGAAAGGAACAGAAGGCGACGTTCCGGGTCAGAGGGCCTGGCACTCCTCTGCTGTCCCTTCTCCGTAGACACTCGTGGTTCTACATTTGTTCATCTTTCCAGAACAAGGCCAGAAGAGAGAGCAGAGGTCAGATTTCTGCTGGCTGAGACTGAGAAAAACCTGGACCTCAGTACCCTCCCCCACCAGATGAATTTTTTTTTTTAATGCTTTTTTCATCTCTAGAGCTGCCTGTCAAAATGGCTGATGCCCTTCATCCTGGACAAGTCTGGACAACTGCTTCAGTCACTATGGATGCTTCAAGGAGAGAACAGGATGAAGAAATCCAAATTGGCTAGACTATGTGACAAGTAGTTGTGGGATATCCCACTAGCTAAAGAGATGCCAGTAAAAAAATATTCCAATTAATCAACACCTTTCCACCATTCCTAGTGCTGAAAATGAATCTAGAGTAGGAGAACCTACACTTAGGTTCCTCATTATTAAGTGAAGAGGTCAATGTGCACATTTATGGGCGAGAATGTGGGTATTGGGCACTTAAAGAAGAGTTTCAATAATCCCTTTCTTGATCCTTTGCTTGGTAACAAATGACTTTGACAAAAACCTCTAAGTACACAGAAAGAGAGGGAGGGGGATTAGGAGGGGAGGAGGTGGGAGAGAGAGAGAAGCATCATTATATCATTATATTGTCTCTCTGGTCTTATTCGAAGACCATGCAAAACCCATATGTTTGTCTCAGCCCTTACTCTGTGCAAAGACCAGGCTTCAGGTTACCTGATGAGTTTAGTGCTTAATCACGTTTAATCAAACAATCAATTAATCAAATGTCTAAATGCCCACTAAATGCAAAGGTTTTTGATATAACTTTTGGGTTGGTTCCAAAATTTTAATCCTCTTAATATCAGTTATGCTTTGAGTTATCCCTGACGCAAATTTTCTTGACTTCTATTTCCTACCTCTAACCTAACCTCTCCTACTTTTCTTCTTTCTCATTTTCTGTCCATAAATTCATTCGGCAAAGGTTTTTTGGGGAAACAAAGTAGAATTTGGAATCCTAGAGGTCTATTTCAAAGTTATTATAACAATTAAATTACAATCATTTTTACTATTTTTGAGCTTATACAATGTGTCAGACACTCTAAAAATGTTCTAAATATATTAGCTCATATAATCTCCATAACAAGTCTACAAAGACAGTATTGTTATTAATTATCCCCACTTTTCAGCTAAGGAAACTTAAGCACAGAAATTAAGTATCCTGCCCAAGTTCACATAGCTGGTCAGCAGAGGTGAGCTGTGTGGCTCCAGAGCCCTGATCTCAACCACCACTCCTCTGCAGGTGGCTTCAGGTAAGAGCACAGAGCCCACATCCTGAAGCTGAACAGGCCCAAATGGCCAATAAGAGCATTATTGGCCTCATGCCTTTGCCAGCTCTGGTGGATGCAGTCACATCTATGCCCTGATTTTGCTTTCTGCATGTGAGGATGGGCAGGGTCCAACCAACATCTTTGTGTCCTGTGTGGTCTTTCCAGTCCAGCCTATGCATGCATTTACAGCCAACATTTATTGAGCAATTGCTCTGCACCACATGCTGTATGCTGTGCTTTACATGTTTTTAATTTAATCATTACCACAACCATTTGAAATAGCTATTGTTATTAGCATCTGGTTTTATAGATGGGAACACCGAAACTCTGAAGCCTAAGTCACCTGCCCAAGGTCACACAGCTATTAAACAGTGGAACAGAGATTCAAACCCATGTTAGGGAGACTCCAGAGACTGAAAGTTAACCACCATACAATATGCCTCCCCATGAATCTCATATGAGAATTGCCTGGCAGGATTTTTCAAATTTTATATACACTCTTAGAGACTCTTATGATCCCCATGAACAAATGTTATGATCCCTACGAACAAATGCAGAAAAACCAAATCCACATACCAAAATGAATTAAAGCCCAGGCGATAATACTACAAATTACAAGCAAAACGCTCTATGCTCATATTATTCTGCTAATCCAGTCCCACCTGACTATGAAATCAATCGACAATCCCACTGTGTTCTGAGTCCTTTCCACTGGCTTTTTCTTGGTCCTTTTGCTACTTTTCTTCTGTACTTCTGCCTCTCACGTCCATATGTATTAGGGTTATCTTCCTCCAGCACAGGGACCTCAATTTCTCTATCTGCAACTAACCAAAGTTCACATCTTGCATAGAGATTTTACACTAACTGGACATATGCTTTTTTCCCATTCAATAACTGCAAAATAATTGCTGTCCTTTGCCACACAAATATGTTTTTCTCTTCTTCCACCTGGGCAGTACTTTACTAAGTTTCTCTTACCTCTTTTCTCTCCATTTCATGTAGATATCTAAAATATGTCCCATATGTGTATGTTTTAAATAACCTCCACCTTTTTATTGGGAAAATAATAAGTCTTTTTCTAGGTTTGGCCAGTAGCAGAAGCAATGGATTCTACCTGTTGCAATAAAACAATGTTGCTAGATGCACGTGAATGTAGCAAATAAGCTATATTTTTTTTCTTTTGAACCATTTTATTCTCTGTGGAAGAATATTTGTTTCCAAGGAGAGTTAGAATCCCCCAGGTTCATCAGAGCCCAGCAGTGAGCCAAAGTGAAGTCCTATTTTGCATTTCTTAAAGGGTCTTTAGAGTTTAGACCTCTTCTGAGAGAGTTTGGTGTATTGAAAGGAAGAGAAACTCATTAAGTTTAGATAATGGAGGTTTTATGCAAAATCTGAACTTTAATGAACTGTAGGTAGTTGCCTGACTTTGAAGGTTTAATTAGAAGAGGTATACTTTATAAACTATAAGTTAACCATCATTGGTTAAAATGAAAGGATATATCTAATGTGCTTTTAGATCTTAAAAAATTATTACGTATCAATTGTCCTACTTGAAATGGTAGTTCTGTTTAAAGCGACATAATGTTATTGGTGAACTACTTTAAGGATATGACCTAAATAAAATAGTAAGAGGTGGTCTTATTCACCTTTTTTTTCAAATGTTTGGAGTAGTAGAAGATATATTCAAAGTTTCTTTGGTGAGGTTTTATGTTGTTTTTTTAAAGCCATTTTCTATGACATTTATGAGGAGAATATCTTGCATATATTATTCAAGAAAGAAAAAGTAGACAGGTTTTCTAAAGCACTGGGGTTTTTTCTCGATTGTGTTCCCATTTTTCTTCGGTCTCCAGTGGTTTTTAGGCTCAATTAACAGTGAAACTCACTCATAGTAAATCTATTATATGCAACTTCAAACACAGATGTAAGTTAAAATGCAGAAGCTGGTTGTTACCTTCAAACATAGACAGCCAGGGGTAGAGTGGGGTGGGGTGGGGTGGGGTGCAGTGGGGAGGAACTGGGACTCGGGGGGCTGAGAACAACATCTGAACCATCTCCTAGCCTTTGGGATCTGCCTCGATGTTCTTTTCTCACAGGCTGCTCCCTTTCGCTGTTCTTCACCGACTCCTCCCATCTACTTGACCTCTAACTGTTGTAGCGCCCCAGAGCTTGGTTCTCAGACCTGGATTCCTCTCTTGCTACTCTTTCCCTAGGAAATCTCACTCAGTCCTATGCTTTTAAGGTCCCTCTATAAGCTGACGACTCTCAAGTTGACATCATCAGCTATAATCTCCCTTTAGCTTCAAACTCGTATGTTAATCTACCTACATGGTAACTATTTAAATATGTAACTTCACCTTCACCTTGACCTGATTCTTCCCAACTTTCCTCATTTAAATTAATTATTCCATTTAATTGCTCAATCTAAACAAACACATCATCCCCTTTATACCTTTCCCTCCCCCTCCAATCCAATCCACCAGCACATTTTTTGCTTCCAGGTGTGTAATATATCCCCAAAATGTTTTCTCCTCTCTGCTTCTATTCCATCAGCCTAATACAAAGCACCATCAACTTCTGCCTGGACCTTGTAATAACTTCCTATAGCAGACAGTATTGGTTACTTATCCAGCATCTATTAATCTACAGAAAAGCCCTAATGTTTTTTCATATAGCCATCTTCTTCCACCTGGCCATGTGCTTTAGGGAATCTGGCTCTTTCCCTAGATCTAGAAGGTAGAACCTAATTAGTCGAAGACAATTGTGATAATACCATTCTCTTTACCAGTGATTGGTTTAGGAAGGAGTATCTGACCAAATTATGGCCAGTGAGACATGAAGGGAAGTCTCTAGAGGGCTCCTGAATAAGGTACCACTTAAAAAGGGTCATGAGAAATATAGACCCTCTTTCTACCTCTGGACGTTATCACATCTAATCTGATACTTGGAATTGTCACAGGCAAACCATGCGTGACCAGCCAGAGAAGATGAATACACATCTGGGAGGGCATAGCCTTGAGTCCTCTAGTAAAGCAGAGCCAGACTCTTGATGGTTCACCTCTGCAGCCTTCTTCCTCTGTACTTCTTGCTATGGGGGCGATGATTTCCAAAATTTTTAAGCCACTTTGAGGCAGTGTTTTCTGTAACTTGCCTTTGGAGGCTTCTGTGTCAGTCTGAGTTCCTAGTTGCCAACAACAGAGCCCACTAGATAATTTAAACAAAATGTATGAAAGAATTTCCTGGAGTAAATCAGGCTTTGAGGCCAGGCAGCCAGGAGCAATATCCACGTCCCATCAGCAGACAGCTGCAGTGGTGATTCTACCTCCCCCACCGCTGCTGGGTGCAGGCACAGCCATTCACAGGGACAAAGGTGGGGCATGAGAGTCACCTCTGCCTCCTCTGAAAGCTGAATCTCCCTCCACCACCTTCACCAGAATCCATTCTCTGCAGCACCCCCTTCTGCATATCACTCTTTCCTAAGTTGAAGTCTCAGTCAGATGGGTCAGTGTGGTAAAGCTCAGGACTGCAAGAAGGGCTAATAAAGAGAGTCTCTGGCTTCCACCCTGTGATGGCAGTGCTCCAAAAGGGATGCTATGTAACAAATGACTCCCAAATTGAACAATTTAAAAAAAACAAATATTGGTTTTTCCACAGTTTCTAAGCACAAGGAATGTGGGAGCAGCTTAGCTGGGTGGTTCTGATTCAGGGTCTCTCATGTGATTACAATCAGTTTGTTGGCCAGGACAGCATCATCTGAAGGCTTGACTGGGGCTGCTTTCAATAACACTTACTGGTTGGCTATTGGCTATAAGTCTCAGTTTCTTGCCATATAGTTCTCTCTACAGGGATACCTGGGTATTCTCAAAAAATGGCAGCTAGCTACACCACAGTGAGTGACCCAAGGGAGAGATAGAGCCCAAGACATAAGCTACAGTCTATTATAACCTAGTATTAGAAGTGACATACCATCACTTCTGTTGTGTTCTATTGGTTACCCAAACTAAACCCTGATGCAGTGGGGGAGGGGACCACTCAACCACTCAAGGCTGTGAATGCCAGGATGTGGGGGTCATTAGAGGCCATTTGGAGGCCGGGTACCTCAGTGGGAAATTCTCCAGACAGAGAGAGTGCGTAAACGAAGCTTGATGGCCAGAAAGCATGAAAAATATTCATTAGAGCAGTGCTTTCCAATCTTTTCCACATCATGGCTGACATGGAAAATGATGCTAATTATTCAGCAAGCTCAGGTTAAAAGATGAAAGTCTCTTGTGACCAGACCAACTCTACAGCTTTGGCCAGCCCAGTCCTCTCCTGGTTACACCAAGGACAGAGGGGATCAATATCATTTACACCTGTAACTTGTTTATGTGCTAAAACATCCTTCCTCTAGTCTTGCCTCCTACAATCCTTTCTCCTCAGAGAAGCAATGGTGATCTTTTAGTTCATGAGTTAAATACCATTGATCTACTGCTTAAACCCCAAATGGCTTCCAATTGCACTGGAAATTGAACCAAACTTCTTTGTTTTATCAATAATTTCCAGCATAACTGAGCTCCCTCTACCTTTCTCATGCTGGCTTGTACTACTCTCTCCCTTGCTTTGTTTGTCTCAATCATGTAGTTCATTGTTCTTCTGTTCCCAAATACAATCAGCTTGTTATTATCTCCTTGATGTTTCACTTGCTCCTTCCTCTACCTAAGGCGCACTCCTCTGCTGGCTTCTTCCTTTTCTTCACACATTAGCCTAAGCATCACCTTCTCAAAGAGTCTTCTATGTTGACCCTATCTAGATGCTTCATTTCACATCAGTCTATTTCCTCCATATCACTTATCACTATCAGAAACTATCTTACACATTCCTTTAAATCACATATATTTATTGAACACCTACTATATGCCAGAAACAGTTTTGTGTGCTAAGTATCTGTTTGCTTGTTTTTCACTTATTCTCATCCCCAATTCCCTCTGCCAACCAGGATGTTCACTTCGTGAGGGTAGGGATCTTGTCTGTCATGTTCATCACCAAGAACCCAGCATCCAACACAGTGGCTGACACACAGGAAGTGTCCAGTGAATATACGTTAAGTGGAAGAAGGTGGATAATGAAGGGCAATACGCAGGTCCAGATGGGCCAGGGTACTTGCGAGAGCACCTGTGGGTCAGGAGCTTGGCAAACACTTAAGAACCAGTGCCATATGCCAAAGAATCATGTGAATCAGAGATGAGAATCCAAGTGGGCATTCTGAATCTGGATATATGCAAGACAGGGAATAGAACAGTGAAAAACCAGCAGCAAGATGGGAAGAAGATGTCTATGCAGACAAAGCTGAGCTTCTCTCCATTCGCATCTCTGTTACTGTCCATCGTATCTATACAGACCCAAGCTAGCAATGACAGCTACAGTGAGTGGAATAGTGCCCCCCAACCAAAATTCATTTTCACCTAGAACTTCAGAAAATGACCTTGTTTTGAAATCGGGCCTTTGCAGATATAATTATTAAAAATCTAGAGGTGAGATCATCTTGATTTTGATAGGCTCTAGATCAGTTTCCTTATAGAAAGGAAATGACCAGTTTCCATATAGAAAGAGGAAAACACACAAGGAAATAAACACACAGAGAAGAAGAGAGAGGCAGGTATTAGAGGGATGCATCTAAAAGCCTAGGAGTCCTAAGGAATGGCCAGGAGCCACAAGAAGCCAAGAAGAGGAAAGAAAGAACTCTTTTCTAGAACCTTCGGGAAATATGGCCCAGCTGACTGCTGGATTTTGGACTTCCAGCCTCCAGAACCATGAGAGAATGCACTTCTGTTGTTTTAAGCCATCAAGTTTGTGGTAACTTGTTATAGTAGCCTTAGGGAAATAATACAACAGCTATGCCAGGTATTTTTCTGGGAATAAAGTAATTGTCCAATAATTCAGCCAGACAAGTTTGTAGCCAACAACTTGCCCAGTATTTGGCAAAGGGCATAAGATTTTAAAAATGCTTGCTGCAATAAATGTTTGATGATTGAGTGACCTGTTATAATTTCAAAAAACCCTTAGGAGAAATATATCAAAATGATTCCATCTGCAAATATGAAAGAGTCAAAAGCACCCGAGGAACCTGACCTTTTCCTGCTGGCTGAAATGAAAATGCATTACCCTTGTATGTAAAATTATACAGGAACTGAGTTTAAAATGGAGAAGAAAACAGGATGGTTTGAAAGCAGGTTTGTAATTTTTATGCCAAGTTTAAAATATCTTACCTTGAATTTGTATCCAAGATTTAGTTCTTTACTCCCTATGCTACTTGGTGTAATGAATGGAGCCCTGGGCCGAGAACAAAGTTACCTGGATGACTGTCTCTGCTCCTTTCAGGTCACTTTAGGCTGATGGGTCAAACACCTCCTTGATAAATATGATCTCATCAGTCACTGTGGGCTCTATAGATGTGTAAGATCAGGTTCTTACCTGTGGGACCTCACGATCCTGAAGGAGGGACAGATGGGTGGACACTTAGTTAAAACAAAGGGCCATATTAAAGTGTTTTTCATAAAGTTACAAAACAATACAAAGAGCTGGAGAGAGCATTTCTATCTAGAAGAATTGGTCTATTATCTAGTTGTATGGCCATAAGAAAGTTACTTAATATCTCTGGATATCAGTGTCTCATTGTCAAAATGAGCATGTTTGACAAGACTAGGTCCTTTTGGGCACCAGCTATCTAACATTGATGCTGCATTAGTCTGTTTCCTGTGAATTAGTCTCATCTCTCCTATTAGACTACCATGGGGTAGGAATAATGTCTCAGTCACCTTTCTATCTCAGTGCCCAGGGCACTGCCTGACCCTAGCGGGCATCCACTGAGTGCATGTTGACTGGCTGACTGAACTTCATCTTCCTCTCTTATTCTAATATCTCTGAATCAGGTAGAATTCAGCAGCCCAAAAGGACAGACTTCAAACAACTGAATTTAAGGATATATATTGAATACCCGCAGAGACATATTCCTGGTCTAGTGCCTTATCCTCATGAATCCTTCTGAAGGTCTTGCAAAAACTCTGCACTTCTGTCTTACAACAGTCTATCAAAAAGCTCCCTATTTGAAACCAATGTCAGCCCCTCACTCCTCCATGAGTGTCTACACCTGAGAACCATGTATGTGTGTGCATGCAAGATGTCTGAGAGAGATGCTTGTCTTGATTAGTCTAGTGAGGGGGACGGAGTTCCATATGCCCTGCAGAATTCCCAGCCCAAGCTCTGAAACCAGAAGCCTTCCTCCAAATTACAGACCTTATCCCAGAGAACGAGCACGGGTCAACCTCATGCCTCTTCCTTGTCAGTCCTGGGGCCTTCACTTCCTATTCCTAGGGAGATGATCTTATTCACTGTGAAGCTTTTAGATAAACATGACCATAGAAAAGCTTCCAGTCTCAGGTTTTTTCTTTGGAGTATTAAAAGACAGAAGCAAGCAAGTTTGGCTTTTTCTAATGAATAGATGATGTTCTAGCTGTCAGAAACACTGTTGTCTGGAAAGTTTTTTTCATAGACAGTTGTTTTAAGTTTATGACTTGCTTTGCTCCCACAGGGGCAAGAGAAGAAATTATTTATTTTTCCAAAGAAAATAAAGAACAATAAAATGAAAAATAATGGCCCAATAAGTTGATCCAACTCCCCTCCCCCTCTGTTTAAGTCACACTCGTCTGAGTGAATATGTATGAGCTAAGGCCCACCAGGGCTGGAGGGTAAGCAGGTCCAAGTCTGGGTCTCCAGAGCCTGTCCCATGAGTATTAATATTAATCTGGGATTTTCAGTGAACACAAAGTAACCTAATGTTACACCACTAATACTGGTTTCTAGGTCAGATGACTCCTGAGGCAAAAGGAACTTCTCTGCACTGAAGAAGCTTCAGGTTTCTTGTCCCCCATCACCCCCACCCTGCCCCAGTACTTGCTGTTCTATTATAGAACTAACGGCCAACAGAAAGGGAGCGCATTTGTGGGGCTGTTGCTGTTCTAAGCACTTTATAGGCATTAACTCATTGATTCCTCAAAATAATGCTGTAAAATAGGTGCTATTATTATCTCCATCTTATGAGTATGGAAACTGAAGCCTGGAAGATATTAAATCTCTTACCCAAGGTGACACAGCCAATAATTAGGAGAGCAGGGGTTCAAATCCAGGCAGTCTGCCTGGAGACTGCTTTATTAACTGCAGTACCACACTATACGATGGACCACACATCTATCGTAGGCAGGTTCTAGAAATGGACTTGTAACATCAATATTAAATAAAACCCTAGTTTAAAATAGAACAGAACTCTGCCAATTATGTATTTAAAGATTGATTAATTTTAAGGATTATAACAAGGCAAATATAAGGATGGAAAACATGGAGAATCTGTTGTAACAGCCCATGACTGTGATAAAAAAAAAGCACCAATAAGAGCAAGGAGATGTCGATGCTTTCTCTGCCTCTGCTCTTTCATTTTATCTTTGGATACAAGGCTCCACCATCTGTTTATATATGCCTCAGCTATGTTGAATTTGGGAACTGAATTGAATAGAGAGAGACTGACTAATGAGTAGACTGTTGTGTGCAGTTGCAGGGTGGGTGGGTGAGGGTCATATAGACAGTAGCTCCTCTGTAGCCTTGAGTAAGTGAAAGCCCTGGACCACTGAGAATCCTCCTCACTTAAGGCCCATATATATTGGTGGTTTTACTTGGGATCTACCAGATTTTTTTTAACCAATATTTAACCAAAGTTACCAATATGTAACTTTCTGTGTTTTCATATTAGGTCATTGGGAAGTGAGGGAAGGCGAGTCAGAATTATTTAGCAAGGCTCTACCCGAGCCTTTGTGTTGTTTCTTCTCAAACAGATTTGCATATACATCTTAAGCATCAAGTGGAATCATGAAAAGGGATGGTTTGGTATAATATCCTGTGACATGTTGCTTTATACCATGATGCATCCTTGAACATATTATTGTATTTCCTACACTCTGACTCTATTAAACAACTTATTGCATTCAGAATACCAAATAGAATCCCTGCCCAAAGTTATCAACTATCTGTGACATACACTTGATTATTTTTCCCACTGAATTAATTATTCATTACTGCATAAAAAATCACCCCCAAAACTTAGCAACTTAAAACAGCAAACGTTTATTTTCTCATAGGAAATTAAATATGGGTCAGAAATCCACGTGTAGCTTAGCTGGGTACCTCAGGTTCAAAGTTTCACAGGAGGTTGTAGTTGAGCTACAGTCAAGGCTGTGGTCTCAACTGAAGGCTTGACTCAGGGAGAATTCCCCTTTCAAGCTCACTCATTTTATTGTTTGCATGATTCCATTTCTCACAGGTTGCTGAAATAGGAGCCTCAGTTTCTTGCTGGCTATTGGCTAGAGATCTCTCTCAATTCCTTGCCTTATGGGCCTCTCTGTTGGGAAGTTCACAACAAGGGATCTGGCTTTCCTCGGAATGGGCAAGTAAGAGAATGTCCAAGTGCCAAGAGAGAAGGAATCCATAGTCTTTTTAACCTAATCTTGGAAGTGACAACCCATCACCTTGGCTTCATTCTGTTTGCTAAAAGTGAATCACTAAATCTAGCTCATAATCAGGAGGAAGAGGTTACACAAAGGCATGAATATCAAGAAGTGGGAATCATTGAGTACCATCTTAGAGGCTGCCCACCACATCCATTTAGAACAGGGTTATTCAAACTGTGGGAATTATTGATACTCAAGCATTTGCAATCTAGCACTCCTCAAATTCTCCATCTTTTAAGTCTTGATATTTGTATAATATCCAAATGAGATGGCAATGGCTCCAGCAGCCATGCCACACACTGTATGAAGTACACCTACCTCTGCCATTGGTACAGTTCCTTAGATTTCCACAGAGGGTTTATGTTCTGATGAGTCCATCCTGAATCCAGTTTCTCCACCACAGCCTGCTCCTGATAGGTTTCCTTTGCTTCTGGGTCTGTGTTACCTCCTGCCATGGACTCTTTTTCTTTTCCTTCATACCCACAAGGTACCACTAACACTAGGTTATTGTAGCTAACAGATTTCTACTGATAGTTTGGAGATGATAGAAGGTAATTATCACTAATAAAGGAAATACTCTCAAATTTAATAGAAGATGTCATTGTTCCTAGAAATGTTTTGTTCCTTCCCCACCATTAGGAATTTCTCACTGCCTGGGACCCTCTATCTGTCATCCCAGGAGGCTTCATGCCCCCAGTGTAAAATTTTCCACCTTCTACTCAAAGACCAGATATGCCTACATAATTAGGGTCATTGAGAAAAGACACCATTGGCAAAGACACAAAAGTTCCTGCCATGCCTTTCCCTGGGGCAATGGGTGCCTAATCATCCAGTATTTACCTAATCAAGTAGGGCCATTCAAGTGGTTGGTTAAGAAAATGTGTTTCAATGT
>NW_012150174.1:12410361-12455533 GCF_000956105.1 Propithecus coquereli
GGATATTTGTTTACCTACTCATTCAACAAATATTTACCAATCATACAAGTGCCAGGCACTGTGTTAAGTCCTCAATGTATAAAGGGTGAACAAAACAGGCGAATTCCTTCCCCCAGCGACTTTACAGTCCTTGTGCCTCCCAAGATTTGTATTTCTGGTTTTCAACCTCTCCTTTTCTAATATTATCTCAGTCAGAATGAATAGATTGTCTTTTTCTCATACTCAGCAAAAAAAAAAAAAATTAGCTTGCTTTCCTGCAAAGAAAACCTAGCAACCAATTCTCTTAACTTTCTATTCGTTTGCTCTAATAGACAGCCCTCTCCTGGAGCTAACTTTTTTCATGAAAGATGATTGTGTAATCGGCAGCAACCAAATTACCAAATGACACCTTCCTTTCTCTCTGATGTTAGCAGCCCAGGAGCTCGGTTTAGCAGAAATCTGTACTGAGGCCTGGAAAAGAATGAATTGTTTCTTCTAAACAAGCTCTAAGATGAACTCTAGGAAGAGCTATAGTAAGCTGCTTTCCCCCCCACCCCAAGATTTTGCTGTTATCTCTACAACATAGCTTGTGTGTCTGCTCATGATGCATTAGTGCATAGGTGCCACACACGTATTATATGAGTGTACTAGGTTTCCCAAATAAAACTTTGCACTTTTATAAAAAATATAATTAATAAATGATTCTAAAATTACTCTTCCCTCTGCTACTGCCCTTTTAATTACCAATTAGCTGGGCAAGAATTTTAAAGCATTATTTTTCCCGCAGTCAAAACAGCCTC
This sequence comes from Propithecus coquereli, assembly GCF_000956105.1. Classification (NCBI taxonomy): domain Eukaryota; kingdom Metazoa; phylum Chordata; class Mammalia; order Primates; family Indriidae; genus Propithecus; species Propithecus coquereli. Next base: position 12,411,141 of record NW_012150174.1, read on the forward strand.
GGTCAGCGAGTCATTCAACATGTAGTGAATCCCTTCTAAGTGCCAGTAATGATCCAGGCCACCAGGGATACTGAGATGAACCAGGCACAGTCTTTACCCTCAGTGCCCTTACAGGGTTGAGCTGAGGTGTAGAGAATATTACAATACTGTGAGATAAGGGCTATGTTCCAGAAGCTTTGCAAGCCAAAAGAGAAATCATTTAATACATTCTTTTAAAATATGCTATTTGTGCTAAATTTGCAAAGATATATATTGTAGAAGTTTGAATGGTACACAAAATAGAGACAGGCAAAGAAGGGGCATGTGAAAAGTTAAGTAAGCCTGAAAGGTTACCATAAAGTGTGCACCATGGCAGTTCATTGACCTACTAGTTGTTTGTTGTCTTGTTTCTGTTGCTGTAAAAGAATTGGAAAGAATATGAGTTTTTTGTGTTTTTCTCATTGCATTTTCCCTCCCCCACATTCTAACAAGTTATCAGGCACTGTTCTAAATCCTTTTTATGACTATTAATTCAATAAATCCTCATGATAACACTATGAGGGAAGAACTATTATCATCTCTACTTTACAGACAGTAAAACTGAAGCACAGAGAAGGCTAGGAACTTGCTGGTTACTAACAAACCAGCATAAGTTCTAGTGTTCTATAGCACTGTAAGGTGATCATAGTTAATAATAATTTATTGTATATTTTCAAATAGCTAAAAGAGAGGATTTTGTATGCTCCCAACACACAAAAAAATGATAAACATTTGAGGTGACAGATATATATGCTAATTACCCTGATTTGATCATTGCATAGTGTGTACATGTATTGAAATATTACACTGTGCCCCCATAAATATGTACAATTATTATGTGTCAATTAAAGATAAAATTTAAAAAATAGGCAGATTAAGTCAAAGTCTAACTGCTACAACCACTACCACCTAAACAAAGGATTTATATGAAGAATATATAAAGAACCCTCACAAATCACCAAAAGAAAACATAGAAAAATAGTCACACGTTATACAGTTCATAGAAAAAAATCCAAATGAGCAATAAACATCAAAAAGATGTTCAATCTCACTTGGATTCTGTGAAATGCAAAGTAAAGCAACAGCACGTGCCATTTTTCCTCTCATCAAATAGGAAAATATTACAAAGTCTGACAGTATCAATTATTTGCAAGGATTTGGGGAAAATAGAATTCTCATACATTAATGGTAGGAGTATAAGTTGTCACAACAATTTCAGAGAGAAATTGGTAGCTGCTAGCAAAATTACAACTATGCAAACTTTGTGATTCAGCAGTCCACTTCTAGATGTGAAACTAGAAAAAATTCTCACATGTATGCACCACGAAACATGAATAATGAAAGTAATTAATATATTATTTGCTACATTATGAAGCTTACAACAACAGAAATGTCTATTACAAAGGGAATAAATAAATAAAACTTGATATATTTATAGTCATGTAATGAAATAATTTACAGTGAATAAAAAGTCCAGGGGTTAATGGCTTCCTTCAGGCATGGCTGGGCCCAGGGGCTTAAATAATTTAATTAGATCTCTCTCTCTCTCTCTCTCTCTCTCTCTCTCTTTTTCTCTCTCTCTCTCCTCCTGCCCCCACTTCTCCTGATTTTTTAGTTCTGCTACTTTGTGTTGTCCTCATTTTCTCCTTCTATAGATGAACTTTTTTTCTCTGAGGTTAGGGAAAATGTTTGCCTGCAGCTCCAGGTTTACACTGCTGAGTTTAGTAGTCCCAGTGGAAGGGAAGGCAGTTTTTCTCAGTGTCCACATGTCAATCTCAAGGAAGGGTTCTGATTTCCTTGCTTGGGTCATATGTCTACCCCTTGAAACAATCACAGTGCCAGGAGGAGAGGGCACTGTGATGATACCCTACCAGACCAAGTGGAATGGGAATGGAGCAGTTTCCCAGGTACAAGAGGGGTGCTATTACCAGACAAAGAAGAGATACCAGGAAGCAAAACTAATGAGTACCACACATTGCCCAAAACTTCTTTCTAGTTATTGCTAAACTTTAGTTATTAATACATGAACTTCCTCCCATTAGTGGTTCTCTGGAGAATTAAGATGGGACTTGGAAGGAAAATGACATTCTCTGAATCATCCTTCCGTGGAGGTCAGCATGGTGGTGGCAAGATCAGTGTGATGGAGGACGGCAGTTCCACAGCTCCAGGTGATGGCCCTGCAGCAATGACACCTACAACATCTACGAAAGCATGTCTTTCATATATGAGAGTCTTCAACATGAACTGGCCCAGGAGCGGATGCCAGACAAACTCATCCTTCCCCTAAATACATAGAGAGGGAAAAGCTTTGAGATGGGGACAGGAAGATGTGCCTGCTTTTTCAGGTGGCACACCTCATGAGCTTCCTATTGCTTCTCTCTCCCCCTCACTCTCCTCTGCTTCTCGGTTTGGCTATTTTCTCTGTCCCTTCTTTCATTCTCCTCTACCTTCCATGCTTACTTCCCCTCCCTTTTAACATCTCTCCATCTTCTCTATTTTCCTGTGATAACTGAAGTCTTTTTAGGTAAAACAGTCAATTCCAGATGTTTTGGGAAGACTATCATCATTTTGCCTATTATGGAACATGAGAAGACTAACTTACCACAACTGTAACATGATGAGACTTGTTCCTCCTGTTTCAAAGGATATGATTAAAGACACCAAGGAGAAGGACAGAAAGGTATGCATAATAATAGAACATATCTAATATGCTGGAATGTATTTATGCAAATATAAAGATATCTATTTGGAGGAAGAAAGCCCTGGGAAATGCATGGGAGAAGGCCACGTCCTTCAGCACCTTGACTTCTTTTTCTTTTTTTTTATTTCTGCATATTAAGGGGGGTACAAATGTTTAGGTTATGTATATTGCCTTTGCGCCACCTGAATCAGAGCTTCAAGTGTGTCCATCCCCCAAACGTTGCACACCGCCCCCATTCAGTGTGTATAAACCCATCCCATCCTCCCCTCTCCCATCTGCCCGACACTGGATGAATGTTATTCACCTTGACTTCTTAACAAAGCTGACAGACACAACATGAAAAGACACCAAAATGCCTTGCGAGGACCTGCATGGAGGGTGTCTTAAGTAGTTAGCTCAACTACCCTGTACAAGGAAGAGGACCCCGAAGGCTATAATATTAGTATTCACACTGTTCCTGGTTGGCTAATAACTCACTTTTCCCGGAAGTTTAGTTTTCAACTCGACTGTACCCACGGTCACCCCACACCTCTTGGGTGCAACTTTAGTTCCAGTGTCCACCTTGGGAAAGACCAAAGCACAGCTTCCCTCCTATTTTCTACCAACTACACAGCTCTCTAGTCAAATGGAAGTGTGAGTACTTTTCTTATTCTCCAGGGGAAACCTCTGCCCTCCCTGATCATGGCCATACTGTGAAAAGAGAGATTGCAGACACTGCTCTCCAGCCCACTTCCTCAGCGGCTGGTCACCAGGCAAAATGTCAGAGCAGCTGTCGCTCATCAATTCACCCTCTGTGATCTCAAATACCAATTAGAACTGTGAACTCCTAATTACCTCATTTCTAGCCACATTTTAAAGTAATTAATTTGTAATTGAGTAATGCGTTAATAACAGCCTTAATCATTTTTCTAATGATCAGCTCCTGTCTATAGTCATCTCTGTGACCCGTGGGGAGCACTGCGTCTCAGGTCATATCTTGCTAATCGCCTCCGAGCTGTAAAGCCATCATTTCTTACCAGGGAAGTTTGCTTCCCTCCCCACAGCAGTACCAAACAAGAAAAAAAATCAACCTTCAAACTGCAGTTTGTCAGACCTCTGTTTTTCTCTTTTCCCTGCCTCTTGCATATCCTATCCCTTCCTCTCATCCAGTTTATTCCCCCCACTGGAAATCAGAAGGCAGTGTCAACTTCCGGGAGTGATTTCTAATAGCAGTGAAGCCTTATCGCATGAGCTCTCCTGAGCACACACTTCCTTCACTGATAAAAACACGTACCTTGACTCCTGGTCTTGTTTCATCATAATTATAGCTTATATTTAGCTGTTAGATATGAAGGCACTTATTAACCTTTGAGTTTGATTCAAAAGGAATGATAGACCCTGCAAAACTGCCCAGACCATCAGCAAAGCTACAGGCAAGAGGTAAAGGGAGAGTCATAAAAAGATCTCCAAATAGGCTGAAACTTGCTCTCAGGATCACCGCCAGCATTTGACATCCGGGGCAACAGAGCCATTAGAAACAGGTCAGGAGAGCATTGGAGATCCTTCAGCAACCTTCGCTGTTAGGTGGGTTTGGGTATGGGAACTGTAATGGCAAGGATGCTGAATATGAGTACAGCTCTATGATTGTGGAAATGAGACTATTAAAGAATAATTTACAGGGTTTGGTTGGTATAGGGTCTTTTCAGGCAAAGTGGTCTTTTTATTAATTATTTCTTCTTTGTTTAGGATTCATAACTTCTCTTTCTCTCCATCAGTCTTTTTCATCTAGGATATAAATATGTTTAAGTATGTCCTTTTAAAAAAGCACAAAAACCAACTCTTCCTCTGCCCTTTCCCTTTTCTCTACCCAATACCTGGTGTCACCCATGGGCCTTTCCATCTACAATGACCCCTCAGCACAGGTCCACCCCAATGGGCAGAGGGTTGCATACCACTTAGAACACTGTTTCTCAAGGAGATAGTGGGGTAAGTGTGAGGTGTCAGAATTTTGGGAATAAAGGTATCAAAAGTGGACACAGATAGGCACAGCCACAGCAATACTTTATCAATAATTCCTGCTCCTAGTTGAGAACTACCTGTCTTTTGATTACATCATGTTAACTTCTTATTTTGGAGTCTTTTGATCAGTCCTCCAGATAATGAAATCAAAACTGTGCTCCTCTAGCTATTAATAGCTCTAAATCTAGGAGACATAAAGATGATTATAACATATATACTCACTCCATTAGGTTAAGTTCCCCAGAAAGAGCCTCTGCAACCAAGATTTGATGCAGGGGGTTTATTGAAGGATGTTCTTGGTAATGACACCTATGAAGGAGTAAGAGGAACTGGATTCTGCCAAGCAAGAGTTTAAAGTGGGATGTAACGGCACTGAGGTCTCAGCCAATTTCTTGGGAGCTCTGAAACTGGGATAGCCCTTTGGAGATGTCCTGAATTTAGGCAAGAAGGCTGGGTCCTGATACCCTTTCATCAATCAATCAGTCATTACATGCAGGTTATCCATGGGGAGGGAGCATAACCTTTGACAAGAATAATTTCTGGGGAGGGACTCAGCCATGTGCAAGCATATTCAATCTTCCTGGTAGCTTGAAGAATGAGTGCCTTGCTCCTGGAAGGAAGCTTTAGATGACACACCCCAGCATCCATTACATTCACCCTTCTTCCAAATCATCCTACTCAAGCCCACTCAGGTTCCTCAGCCTTTCCCATCTTTTCTTATGCATAGGTATGGTGAGCTCCTGCAGCACTAGGTGTCTTTATTCATTCACCTCAACCTGCTTGGTGGAGGCAGGGTTTGTTCATCCTTTCTCTTACCTTTCCAGGAATTTGGCTCTATTCATTTCCAAGGACAACCAACCACGCTTTTTCTTCTGAGACTTTGTTCTAATCTTGGATACTTCCTTTAAAACCTGTTCAAAGGGAGACTAACCAAAGTCAAATGCAATTCCAAGGAAAGTGATTGGAACTCTTCTACACCATTTGTTTATCCTCTTTAATTAGAATTTTAGTGATTTCCTAATTGTCGCAGTCAAAGGACACTTTTTAATCCTGAACTTGCTGGCCGTCTCTAGAAAATGACTTTATTGTACATTTTGAAACCTTTCTCTCTCTCCCCCATTTTTTTTGACCTCACATTCTCTTCATATTCTGTTTATTTCTCTGGCTCTTGTCCCTGAGATTCTAGACTCCTCTCTTCCTTCTATCCCTGAAACACCAGTATAGTTTCTAGGCCATACTAATAACACAAAAATTGTATTTAGTATTGTTATTCTTTCTTTCATATCAACCATATGCTATTGATGCTCATATCTATAGATCTGGCTTATATGTTCTTACTGAAAACTTTTGCTATGTGTATGTGATATGTGGGTGTATATATTGAACATAGTTGGAGATTTACATTGAAATATCTTAGACAAGTTACAATATGTCCTCTTTTTCCCTCACCGAACTTCCCTCCTATATTCCCTGCATCAGGTATTGGCATCATCAGACACACCCATCACCCATTCTAGGCTCTGCTTCTCATGTCATGTGTAATCAAACACAAGTCTGTTTACTCTACTTTGAAAGGGTTTTCAAATCTCTCCACTATTCTCTGCATTGCTATTGACTCTAGTGTAAGTCTCATAAATTCTCACCTAAACCTCTTTAATAGCTTCCTAATGGGTTTCTTCACTCCATTCTCCCTCCTCCAATTCATTTCCCACACTGCTACCAGAATGATTTGCTTAAAACACAATCTAATCTTATTCCTCCTTCCCTAAAAGCCTTCAACTTCTGATTGCCTTCTGGATAACATTCAAACTCTTTGTCATGGCATTAAAAACCCCATGATCTGGCCCTGGCTCAACTCTCTAGCTTCATTTCTTGCCACACTTCATTGCAAGCATATGAGATATTTTATAATTTACAGAATCTATCATCTTTCTCATATCACCATGTCTTGCTCCCAGTGATCTATCTGAAACATTCTTTCCCACATATAGAGACTGTTTTTCAGAATTGAGTTATGTTTTCATAGTATTTCTCATCCAACCATATTTTCCAAGGAAAAGAACCACAGGGGTGAGGGCCAGTTGGTGAGTTTTACATGAACACTTTGTGGCCAATATGATGGGAGAGGTGCAGATGAATGGAGACTATGGTCCATTCTTAGAGATAAAGAAATGTACTTTCATTACTTCAAAACTGAAGTTAGGAAAAATAAAGTATAAAAGATATTTAGAATTCTGAGAGGACAGAAACCTACGTTTAATTTGCTACTGAGGCAACCCAACAAACGTGGAAGGAAAATTACAGCCAAATTATTACAATTGGAAAACAGAGAGAGACAAAACCAATATACCCGCAACTTCAGGTTCATAAAAAGATGTTAATAGGAGGATGGATTAAAGGACAAGAACAGGGCCCCTGTTTGCCATTAGTTGCTGAATGCAGGTCGAAAATGGCCAGGTGGCTGCTCTCTTGGCATATTCAAGTCTGTGCCACCCTGTTTCCTGGAAATAGACAAAGCTGTGAGCCAAAACTATCCATAGCCGCCTGCCTAGATTGAAAGGCCTGATTGGTAGTCATATTTATGTCCCTCCCTCCTTTACAGTCTTCCAAGGAATTAACATGTCTATTGGATGTGGCTCCCATCTTCTGAGGGGGTCTTGTAGTCATTTATCTCTTAAAGAGACCCACCTGGGGTGAAGATCTATAAACCTATCTGCTGCGTATGGGAGGGTTTGCCCATCTCTCATCTTTGATCTTTTAGAAAATAAATCTAACTGCAGTTTTTCTAGGTCTACAGATTCCAGAATTACACAAGATTTGAAGGAACCCACCCCAATGGGATAAAAACAAAACAAAACATAACTATATAGCTCTTCAAGGCGGTAAATTATGGTACAAATAAAACAAATTAGCACTTCAAATAGAGTATTAGACTGAGAAATCAGGGCAAATAGGCCAATATTTAAAAAAGAATTAATGTAGGAAATAGGAGAAGACTTTAAAGAATTCTAAATCCTGTACTCTATTAATGGGATATTTCATTGATAAGACATAGCAGGCTGCCATAATCATGAACAATTTGATAATAAGAATGTGTTTTTCAATATAAAAATGATACTTGCTAAAATAAAAAAAATCAATAGAGGCGATGAACAGAAAAATATATGCTACCAAAAACTGAATTAAGGAGTTTAATTGTTGAAACAAATAATTCTCCCAGAATACAGAACAACAATACAAAAAGATAAACACAGAGGACAAATCTAGGTGCCCCAATATCTAAATAATGGAAAGACTAAAAGGAGAGAAAAAATGATGGAGTTCAAGTGGCAATAACAACTGCACTGGAAGAAAATTTCTCTGAGCTGAATAACCAAACACTTGGCAAGATCATTGAAAAATATCTACACACACTTATGCAGGTCCTGAAGACATTCTGAAATCAAAAGATAAAACTCTGTAAGCTTCTGCATAGAAAAAGAGCAACTACCTAAAAAGAAGACTCAACTGGCACCAATATCTTCATTTATGATATTGGAAATACAGTATCAATGGAGCAATATCTGTGGAGTTTTTAGGAAAAGAGATGGTAATCATGCATTGCCATATCCAATCAAATTTTGTTCATTTGTGAGAGCAAGAAATTTATATTTTTAGATATGTAAGTCCTCAGAAAAAGGAAAGAAACTCGTCAAAGTACTCTAGCCAAATGAAAATTACATTAGCATAAAGATCTCAAAATGGCAAAAATTTAATATGCAAGAAACAGCAGCAATCAATGAGACTAGTGGTAATTCCATTTAAGTAACAGTTGGTACTATGGTCCTGAAATGTGCGGTAATTGTTAAAGAATTCTTGAAATAGAAAGGACATAATGTAAGAAAAATATGAATAACAATGTAAGAATAAATTTAAGAATGCAGGTTTCTGAAGCTTAACTGCTACTCCTATCACTTTCTAGCTGTTATAATCAAAGACAAATTAGTTAATCTCTTGCGATTTCCTCCTTGGTATAATGAGATTGATATACCATCTGCTTTATAAGAGTATTTTAGAGAATAAATACATTAGTATATATAAAGGGTTAGAAGAGTGTTAAGCATATAGTAAGTGCTTAACAAACATCATCTACTGTCATCATTATTGTCATTGCTATTATTATTATTACATCATTGAGAGGGCAGAAACATACTCACTATTTAATTCTTAAGACCACTAGAAAACAACAAACATTCAAAATGTTCATTTAAATCAAGTAAACCATTAGAAAACTTGAAATAGAGTAGAAAACTTTAAAACCAATTAAAGAAAAGGGGAACAAAGATACCTTGATTAATCCAGATAATTAGCCAAAATGACAAATACAGGACAAGGAGCTTGCTTGGGGATGATTATAAACTCAATTTTGGACAAAATGAATTTGAGGTGCTTTTCACACTTGAATATATGGGACTCAACCTAAGAGAGAGATCTGGGCTAGGGATACCTATTTTTAAAAATGAAATTCACAGATGTAGTAATGCATGGGAGAATTTCAAGGAGGAGGATTAAGGTAATGTGTGGCTGAAAAGTCTGATAAAATAGTTTGATTTGGCCACAAGGAAGTCACTGGTAACTTGATGAGAACACACTTGATCACAGCAGACTGAAGAGGTGATTGGTACCCTGGTAGCATGGAGAGTCAGATGGCTAAACTGAATCACCCTGCCTGGGAAATGCTACACTCATGGAAGAATATAGCAGTCTCTATGCAGAGGTAGAAACCCTAATGCATGAAATGGCATTCTAGGAATAGGACACAGGCCAAGGGGCAAAGAAGCAGTCATTATTTTGTCCATTCTATAAGTACCTACCGAACACCTATGTACCAGATGCTGTGCTAGCCTCTGGGATACAGTGGTAAATAGAACATGCCTTCCCTTCCTCCAGTGGGTGTTAAGGTCTATAGCCATGAGAAAAGGAAGTCTTTCCTCAACCCACAACACAGAAAGATTTTCTTCCATACATTAAATCAGTAAGATAAATGCTGGAATATATTATAAGAAGTCTCTAATTTCTTTCATTGCCTTGTCAGCGAAAAACTTTTATTTTTATCAGCATACAGTATGTCCTGGGATGTAGGACTGTCAGCTATTACAGTTTGTGTCCCAGAATCCTGTGCATCCCAGTAAAAGGGATTCCCTTTTACTAGGGATGTAAATCACCTGCTTACCGTTCGTTCACCTTAGATAAACAGACAGCAAAAAGTGTCTCTTTGGGCTCTCTATAAACTGTAGGTTGCCAATGCCTGAAAAAGTCTGGGCATTTCCTATGAATGCTCCTCTTTATCCCATCCACCTCAAATTAATCTTAGGAAGGAGACTGTGTCAGGGAACACCCTTTCTTCGCAGTCTCTGTGAATACTCTACCATAGATTCAAACTCCATAGTTGTCAACCATGTAGTGACAACTTTCCCGTTAGTGTAACTTCACATTCTCATATGATTGTGCTGCATTCCCTATTACAGGAGTAGCACATTTCTCATCCATTACCCCAAGTGAGTGATGGAAGCTTGGGGACTCAGAATTCTAGGCATAAATTCTGAAGATGTACTGTACAATACGAGGAACTGGACCAAGGAAATCTTTACCCACAAAAGTAGGGGGTGAGGGGCACCAAAACCAAAAGTATGCACACAGCCCAGATGGGAATATGAACTCTGAAGAGAGTCCAAAAAAGCTGTTCTAAATTTTGAATATGGGTGCAGAAGACAAAAATCATGGATGATGAAAGCAAGAGCAACAGGTACAAAAAGGTTGGGGAGCCCAAAGAGACACTTTTTGCTGTCTGTTTATCTAAGGTGAACGAACGGTAAGCGGGTGATTTACATCCCTAGTAAAAGGGAATCCCTTTTACTGGGATGCACAGGATTCTGGGACACAAACTGTAATAGCTGACAGTCCTACGTCTTGTCATTACAAGACGGCTTACAGTTTAATTTGGGTAAGATCTGCAGAGTTTCTGAGATCCATTGAAATTGTGTATGACCTCCATTTGCACGAAGTGATTTTCTTGGAGTATTAAGTCAGAGAAAGTCTCTATGGGTTGCAGAAGAAATGAAAACATAAATTTGTACTACTTCTAATATACATCATGTAGAATCACACTGTTCTAGTTTCCTGGAAAATTATTACTGTTGGCTGAAGGATATTCCATTGAACGGATACATTATTGTGAACTTAACCATTCCCTTATTGTTGAAATTTTACGTCATTTCCATTTTCTACTAATATTATGCTGTTATTAACATCTTTGTACATGCATTAGTGTTTCTCTTAAATATTACAGTATATTCTCAGGATAGACACAGTTGCAGAATTTTAAGAAGGAATGTAACCTAATCAGATCTGTATCTTAGAAAGATAGTTCCAATGAAAGGGAAAAAGAATTGGAAATAGGAAGACCAAATAGGAGACTATTAGCAATGACCCAGGTAAAAATTGTAATTACTGAACTAAGGAATTGGCATGGTCAATGATTATTGAAGGAAGAACTGATAGAATGCATGTCTGTGCAGATATAGTAGGGAGAGAAGGGAAGAATTCAGATAATTCCTTGGTTTCTAAGAGGTGAACCTGTTGAATTTAAGGTACCTGTGAGACATCATGAGGAAAATATTGAATGGCTGGTTGGGATGCACAGCTCTACAACAGATTTATAAAGTGGAAGACATAGCTCTTATATGTCTGCATATAAGTGATACTTGAAACTGTAATTGCATAGATATGATTACCCAGGAATATTGTGTAGAGAAAAGAGGTCAAGAAAAGCCAAATTCCTGGGAAACCCAAAGTAATACGGAAGAGCAGAGAAAGACGATCCTCTGTTTCTTCCTCTGTTTGTTCAAAGTAGAGATCAATGATATAGAAGAACCAAAATATGATGTGATTAGAGAAAACAAGTGGGAGAGCTTAAAAAAAATGGAATAATAATGTTACCTAATGCTAAAGACAACTCCAGTGAGATGAGGATTAGGGAACAACTGGGATCAAGCTTTTTTCTAACTCCTAGGTTTCTTCAGCAATTCCTGTTCCCAAATTGGATAGAATTCAATTCTCAGTGAATTATTAGGGGAAAAATGCATACTTGTAAGTGATGCTTATCCTATGCCTAAAATTTAAAAATCATATATAATAGATTTAATTCTACTACAATCATTTTGACTATTGATCTATTTTATATCGTTATATCACACAACACATACTTGTTTAGAAATGATGTTTAAAATTAATCTTTTTTTACTAGGATTCATCTTTGTTCAAGTATCCACTAAAATACTTTGTTCATTGTCATTTCTTACTAAATATTTATTGGATCTCTTTACTTGAATCTACAATATAATTTGGAGCACCTAATACAATAATTTTTTTGTTGTTGTTAAGAAAGGCTCTGACTCTGTTGCCTGGGCTAGAGTGCAGTGGCGTCATCATAGCTCACTGCAACCTCCAACTCCTGGTCTCAAGCGATCCTCTTGCCTCAGCCTCCAGAGTAGCTGAGACTACAGGTGCACTCCATGATGCTCAGCTAAGTTTTGTATTTATTGTAGAGATGAGGTCTCGCTCTTGCTCAGGCTGGTCTCAAACTCCTGACCTCAAGCAATCCTCCCGCCTTGGCCTCCCAAAGTGCCAGCATTACAGGCATGAGCCATCATGCCTGGCCTTCGATAACTGTTTATTCAATGAATAAATTAGTAAATCAATTGATATAAAGTCTTCATCCAAAGACACAAAAATATATCTTCCTCCTTTTAAAGACATATTAATGCTATACTACACAGCCTAGAGCCTTGTTGCAGCTAGAGCCAAAGTGGTATGATTGAATGGGATAGTGAACATAATAACCACTCATTGTGTGCCAGTTACAGGGACAGGCATGTTACATACATCTCTCCAATTACCCGAATCTGCATCTTTATTCATTCTTACTCTCTTATAGATGAATCTTCCTGTGCCTATCTAAGGCAAGCCCCTTCGATAATGGACTCAGTGGTATCCTTACAAATGTTTAACACCCTGCTCTCCTGGGGTAAAAAAAAAAGCCCAGATTTGTAGTATTTGTTGATTTATGTGGTGTAAATATTTCCACTGTGGCTTATTTCAAGCTACCAACGTGATGTCACTGAACATGGAGTTGGGAAGAGATGCTAATAAGTTGCTCTTGGCAGCCAGTGTGAGCAGGGCTCAAGAACACCACTAGATGTGCTAGACCCCACTTCTACTCACCCAAGGACATTGCTCCAGAAATTCTTCCCTCTTGCTCCTGAAATAAAAATTTTCTCCTCTATTGGAGCTTCCTAATTGGCCTGTGAACATACTATTATTCTTCCTATTTAAAAAGAAACCTGCTTAACCCCACTTCTGTCTCAAGTTACTACGCCATTTTTTCTGCTCTCCTTACAATAAATCTTTTTGAAAGAGTTGTATATACTTGCTACATATAGTTCTCTTTCCATTTTCTCAGACTCAGTCAGACTTTGCCTCTACCACTTCACCAAAACTACTCTTTTCAAGATCAATAATGACCTCACGATTGCTAAATCTAATAATTCAATATTTAATTTCTTATTTAAGTTCCATTTGAGCCAATATTTAATTCTGCATCCTCATGTTACTTGATTAATCCACTGCATTGGACAATTGGCTTCCCATACTACTTCCTTCTCCTGGCTTCCCTCCATCCCTACTGACCACTCCTTGGCCCCCTGTGTTGGCTCTTCCACCCTCCTCAGGTCCCCAATCCCAATTTCTTAACACTGGAGTACCTCAGGGCTCCATCCATGGACTTCTTTTCTCCGTTTATTCTCCTTCCCTTGGGGACTTGTGTCATGGCTTTAAATATCACCCATAAATAGACAACTCCTAAATTTATGTCTCTAGTGCAGTTCTCTCCCTGAACTCCTGATTTGCACATACAACTGCATTTTCAATCTTTCCACTTCAATGTCCAACAGGCATCTCAAAGTTATCATGCCCAAGACTGAGCTTCTGCTCCAGCCCAGCCCCGTCTGTCCCACCTGTGTTCTAGACCACCCAGCTAATGGCATCCTTCCCACCACTCAAGCCCAAAACTTTGCAGTCGTCCTCGTCTGCCCTCTCTCACATTTCACATCAATCCATCAGTGAACCCTTTAATATCTGCACTCAAGATATATCTAGAATCTGACCACTGCCCCGCACATTCACTGTGATGATTGCCTTCCACCTGGGTCAGCTTTATAACTAGTGTCCCCATGTTCACCCTTGTCCCTCTGCTGTTCAGTCTCAACACAGTAGGCAATGCAAACCTTTTCAAATTTAAATGAGACTATCTCCTCCCCCTGCTCAAAACTCTCCAATGGTATTTCATCTCACTGAGAGTAAAACCAGGATTCTTACAATGACCAATAATGCCCACATGATCTGGGCCTCTGCCACCTTCTTTTTTTTTTTTTTTTTTTTTTAGTTGTCCAGCCAAATTTCTTTCTATTAGATTTCTCTTGCTAAATTAATCCATGATCTAATCACAAAATGTCATGAATATTTTCCCTTCTTTTTTTTTTTTTTTTTTTTTTTAACCTTTCCTCCTACTCCTTCCACTCCAGCCACACTGGTCTTCTTGTCATTCCTTGAACACACTTAAGGTTTCTTGAAGATTAAGATCTTTGTATTGGCTGTTCCCCACACCTAAGGCACTCTTCCCCTCAGGTGTTTGCCTTGTTCAGTGTAGCTCATTTTTCAAGATTGCTGGAATGTCACTTTTTCAGTGACAGTTCCCCCATCCACAACCCAGAACTCACAGACTCTCTTAACCTGCTCTCTGTCACCATAACATTTATACTGCACTGTAATGATTATTATTTACTAGAATTGCAAGTTTCTTAAAAGCAGGAAATTCTCTTTCCTATTTTGTTCATCAATATATCCCCTACACTTCAAACATGTACTGTACTGGCGTAAATATTTGTTGAGTGAATGAAAAATCTCATTTAACTCTCACAATGCTATGAGACAGGTGTTATCAACTTCCTTATGTTACAAATTAAGAAACTGAGGTTCAGGTGTACTAAGTATCTGTCTCACATTCACAGAGCTCTTAAGTGGTGGAGCTCAAATTCAAATGTATTAGGATGAATAGAACACAAAAAATTAGTAATAGGGTCTGAACTTTATTAAAGTATAAGCCTTTGATTACAATAGACAGAAATTTTTTTCATTACCTTAGAAAATAACAGAGCTTGTGAATAATAATGATTTCTTCCAAGGGCTCGGGAGGCTGTAAAAAACTGATTCCAACGATTTGGAGTGGGTGAAACCACTCAGTTTCCTCCTTTTGAAAATTAATAAAAATCATCTTAGTAAATAATACATGTCTTTTAGAATATTTCTTGGTTAATAGATATATTTGGGTAGAGAAATCTTCCCTTGTGAAGCTGAAGTTTGGGACAAGGTGTCACTTGTTGGAAGAAATTGTGCTGGACTAATATACCTCTAAACTCCCTCACATTTAAGGCCAAATTCTTAATATGAGCTCTATCCTTTTAGTGAAATACTATTCCTCTGTCAGATATCCAGATATTTGAGGAAATGGAAGAGGAAAATGAGCAGAAAAAGTGATATATCTCAAATTGTGAAGGAGAACAGAGACGTATGCTGTACCAAGGGGCATGGGGCAAACCAAAGTCCAGAAGTGGGAAAGTTCAGGGCTTTCTTCATGGAATGGGGAAAAGTGTAATACACAAATAGGTTGGAAAGGAAAGTTGTGGAAAACATGGAAGGTGCTAAAAGTGATGCTAAGCTGTTTCTTTAGCAATGGGAAACCTTGAGGGTTTTTAAAGATGTGATGTGTGTGCAATTTTGTGTGTGTGTATGTGTGTGTGTGTGTGATTGTGATTGTAGACAACCAAAAGAAATTAGACTGTAAAATATGTCAGCCCCCAAAATGACTTTATTTATTTACTGATTTATACTGCATCTTAGTTCAAAAAAATTTAAGAGATAGCTGGCCAATGGACTGTTGCAGCCTTCTGGAATGAGAAAGGCAAATGTTGAGATACGTTATAGGTATAACCACTTGAAGGAATGGGAGCAGGAAGCAAATAATCTAAAATATAAACCAGTACAATAGAAAAAAATGTAGCTAGAACCAGTCTAGGTAAATGAAGCATACGCATGCATGCATACACAAGGACACCACACCAAATTGCATTGCTAGAGTGAAAGGCTTGATACATTATAAGATGTCACAGTATATATTGGCTGCCCTAGTGCATGTAGACTTCCACAAACTGGGTGATCATAGTGTATATTTGCCATTGCACATGTAGAATGGCTCCTGCTGGGCTGTTATAATATGTAGTGGCTGCCGTGAAGCATGCAGGCTAATGAATCCTGGGCTGCCACTGTGTATGCAGACTGTTAGAATACAGGCAGGCTGACACGTGCTGAGCTGTCATGTGGCCTTCTGGTCTGCTAAGATGTTTAATATTCACTGGGCTGTCATGGTACACATAGAGTGACACAAATGCTCCCTCCCCCCCCATGTAAAATGGCTACTATGGCTCATGCAAGGCTGTCATGGTATATGCAGAAAGTTGTCATAGTGCGCATAGGCTGATGGATCCTGGACCATCAGTTATATTGGCTGTCATGATATATACATTCTGACATACTCTGGGCTGTTAAAACAAACATGAGTCTGTCATGATGTATGAGACTGACACACATTAGTCTCTACAGTGTAAAATGGCTCTCAAAGTGCATACAAGCAGATACATGCTGTGCTGTCATACATATAATTGGTTGTCATAGTGCATGCAGATTGATGCATGGGGCTGCCACAGTATATAATGGAGTGGCCTGGTGCATACTCACTGACATACTTTGGGCTGATACAGCATATATGGGGCCATTTATGGTACATGTAGACAAATATGTTGAGCCACTTTAATGTTAACTATGAGCAGTCTGACAAATTCTGACGGTCATAGTGTTTACGGGCTGCCAGCGTACAGGCAACTAACAATAAGCTAGTGAAACAAGTTTCCTATTTTATGTTCCAGGAATGTATGCCTCTAACTCCTATATTTAAACAACCACAGAAAGTGCTAATAATATTAGATTTAGTTCCAGCTGAGTTATAATGTACATACTTAAATTAAAAGTCCCTCCATTCTGAAGGAAGTACCCAAATAGTTAAGCAATAATATTCCTTCCCCAATACATATGGAGAATATCTTTGGTTTTCATTTCTCTGTCAGTTACTTGATTTCTATATTTTTTACTTTTCTAAGCAGATGGCAATAAACATACTGTGTTTTCCCTAACAGATAATTTGGTTTCCTACACACAGAGTATACTGTGTTTATACAAATACATTGCAATATTTATATTTCACTTCTCAAGGCTAAATATATTTACAATATTTACAGAAATGATTGATAATTTTAAAAAGTTTTAATTTCCAAAATAAGATAATAAAATACATATTTTATGTATGTAAACTCTAAGATGTAGACTGGATACTTATGGGACAATACATAATAATGTAACATCGCTTGGTTTGTATAACAAATATTAATAGTTTTTATAAGAATCAAATATAATGCAATGGGACAAACAATACAGATTATAATATCACATCTACTAAGGGTCTGACAACATGACTTCACATTTCTGTCAGCGTGAACACTGGATGTGCTGAAATGTGCCTACGGCATTTACACCTCTGTTCTGGTGGTTAAAATCCAGGTACTATAAATAAGCACATCCTAAATAAAAACAGTCCACTGAACAGTCGTGAAGAGGAGACGGGAGTACCAAATGTGGCCAGTGCCGTGGAGAGCCTTTGAGAAAAGAAGCTGCTCGAGGCTGTGGAGGTAAGCATGCACGCACCGTGGAAAAGCTATCTGGGGATGGTTATGGTAGTTGGTAGTTTATTTTAAGATGATAGAAAAATCCCACCAACCATTTTATTCTTTTTTTTTGGCATACACTTTCTATTTTGAAATGATCTCAAACTTACATAAAACTAGTGACTACAGAACATAAACCTTTGAGAGTAAATTACTGACTTGATACCCTGTCACCACTCCCCCACCAATGAAATACTTTAGTGTGTGTGTTCTACAAGCAAGGATACTTTCTTAATAACCATAATACAAACGCCAAAATCAGAAAACCAGTGTGGCACATTAATATCATCTAAGCCTCAGACCCCATTGTAGCTTCCCCAAATGTTCCAGTATTGTCCTTTGTAGCAAAAGCATCCAGATTAGAATTGTGTGTTGCATTAAGGTATCATGTCTTCTCGGTTTCCTTCAACAGCTCCACAGTCCTTGACTTTCATAAATTGCAAAGATTACGGGCTGGTTATTTTGCATCATGTCTCTCCATGTCGATGTGTCTGATGTTTCCTCATGAACAGGCTCCGGTTATACGACTTGACAGACATATCACAGAATAATGCTGTATTTTTGTTTTTGCATCCTACCAGGTGACACAGGATTCTGTCTCATAACTGATGACATTTGCTTTGATGATTTGTGTAAGATGCTTTATGTTACCTTTCTTTACTGTGAGGTAACATTTTTTCCTTTGAAATGAATAACTATTTTGTGAAGATGTTCTTTGAAACTGTATAAATATCTCCTTGCTTACCAAACTTCCTTATTTACTTATATTAGGATGGACTGTTATTTCCCATATTATTCAGTGTATTATAATCCTTTACTCTCACGATTTATTGTGATGCTCACATGTCATGGCCTTCAAGATGGTTTCTGCATCCTTTTAATCTGTCTCATCCTTCTTTGAGCACTTGTTTAGTTTCTGGCATTTAGATGCCAAGATCTGGGTGGTGCATGTGCTCACTGCTGTTGGGGTGAGGCTTCCAGGTCCCCTCAGTCAATAGAGCTATTAATATATTTACATGTATCCACACACAATTTATTTACATTTATTTTTTATCTGTCTATATTTATAGAAGTCCATGAATTCACACCAGTATCTCCAATTCCAATCCAACACTACAGGTTCATCCTAGTTTTCTCCCTTTCCATAGTCGTAACTCTTTCTGTGACAGTGAGAAACCTTGTTTCCATTATTCTTACTATATTTTCTTATTTTATCAACTCTGTGACATGTAAACAAATCTCCCATCACTCTTTTTACCCTCTTCCCTACATGTGTGCTCTCTCCTTGGTCTGGTTCCAGCACCCCATGCCAGGAAGCCCCTCTGTGTGGACAGTCTCCCCACCCTAGTCAGTCTGACACCCATGCCAGGGTGCCCCTCCATGTCAACCCCCTTAAACCCTGCTCTTGGACTGACACCACATATCAGGCTGTTTCTCCACACAGACACCCTCCTCACCCAACTCCAGCTGTGGCACCCATGTTAGGGATTTGATTCATTCTCAAATGAGTTACTGATCCTATGTATTTGGGACATGTTCTAGAGTAGTGATAAAGAAGGGAATTTCAAATCTTCTATCTGTGTTGGGAAGCAGCCGAGTAGGAGAATTTACGGTGGATTTATCAAGACAGGCTGTTTGCAAATCCCTCCCCTAATAACCATATCCAGTCATGAACTATGTATTGAGAATATACTGTGGGTCAGGCACTGTGGCAGCTCTTCACTCATAAAAGCTACTTTGAAATAGGGTCCTTCGAATTAGATGTCTGGTATAGAGTAAATATTTAAATGGTGTTTATTGAGTAAGTAGTTGGCAGGGACATTGAATCAATGCTCATCTAATGATGTCGTCTCTGTTCTGCGCTCCATGACAGGCATGAAAATAATACAATGAGTAAGACATATTTCCTACTCTCCAGGAGATAATTTAGAGGTGGAGATAAACATGTCAATAACTATTATACAAAGCAATATAAAATAAGTGATATGATAGAAGCCATGAATAAAGGCGAGAAAGGAAAAGTTTATGTAATAACAATGTCTTAGAGAAAGTGGCATTTGAGCTGACTGTGCAAGGGCTGGTTAAGCTTTCTGTGGGTAGTGAAGGCAGACTAAGTTGTTCCAAGTAAGTCATAGCAGGAGCAAAAGTGAAAACAAAACAACGCAAGTGCAGTATCTATTTGGAGAAGGAGAAGAATAAAGTTTGTCAAGGGAACATTACATTGGGGAAAGTGGCAGGAGATAAGGCTGGAAAATAAGGATGAAATATGAACATGCAATGCCTAGAAGATCAGCCCAGCCATCAAATTAGTTTGGCATCAGTTTGAAACTGAGAGCTAACCTGATTAATTCAGCCAAACTTAACCTGCCTTGCTTGCTTTTAATGGCTAACTTCTAGCTGATCTTAAAATTCCCACTACCAAGTCACATAGCCAAACAAAACATAACTAAACTCCCACTGGCTTCCTTATAGATAACATCTGTGACTGTGGGTCACTGTAGTAACAGTTGCTTAAAATTATTTTTCAGGAACTAGGGGGCAGCTCTTATCCAGTTTAAGCCAGTTGAGATCAACCCTCCAATAACATCAGAGGGCCCAAAACTCCTCCCTCTGATCATGTCAATGCTGCCATCTTCTGCACATGGGGCCTATGAACAGCCATGCAGCTTGATTTGACTTGTACAGAAAGCTCAATTACTTCACCTTCCCTGCCAGTCATCTTTCCCCATGCTTTAGACTCCCTGGCTTTCTTTCCCATAAGTACCCCCAAGCCTTAGGTGTTTTACTTGCAATACTTAATTCTTATAATTACTCCATTATGGGAAATTATAATCTGTACTTTACATTTGTGAAAACAGGTTTTGAGGGGGTTAAATAACGTCACCAAGGTTATCTAGGTAGTCAATGACAGAGCCTATATCCGACAGAGGACTAATAACCATAACTTACAAAGAAATCGAACAACTCAAGAAAAACAAACGAATAAAAAATAACCCCATTAAAAAGTGGGCAAAAGACACGAATAGAAATTTTTCAGAAGAGGACATACAAATGGCCAACAGGCATATGAAAAATGTTCAACATGACTATTCACCAGAGAAATGCAAATCAAAACCACAATAAGATATCATCTTATACTAGTCAGAATGTCTATTATTAAAAAGACAAAAAATAACAGATGTTGGTGAGAATGTGGAGAAAAGGAAAGGCTTATACACTGTTGATGGAAATGTAAATTAGTACAACCTCTACGGATAATAGTATAAAGATTTTTCAAAGAACTAAAAATAGAACTACCATACCAGCAACCCCACTAGTGACAATCTACCCAAAGGAAAAGAAATCATTATATCACAAAGAAACCTGCATTTACATGTTTATCATAGCATATTCACAATAGCAAAATATGGAATCAACCTAAATGTCCATCAACAGATGATTGGATAAAGAAAATGTGGTACATGAATAGTACAATGGAGTACTATTCAGCCATAAAAAGGAATGAAATCATGTCTTTTGTAGCAACATGGATAGAACTGGAGGCTAGTATCTTAAGTGAAACAACTCAGACACAGAAACACAAATATTGCATGTTCTCATTTATAAGTAGCAGCTAAATAATGCGTGTACATGGGCATAGAAGGTGGACTGATAGACATGGAGAATAGGAAGGGTATTGGGCAGGAAGGACGTAGATGATGAGAAATTACCTAGTGGGTACATTATTTGGGTGAGGGATACCCTAAAAGCCCTGACTTTACCACCATGTAATCTATCCGTGTAACAAAGTATACCTATATCCCACAAATTTATACACATAAAAAAATATATATAACCAAACTTCGATTCCAAAACCTATCTCCTTAACCTGTATACTGCATTGCCTCCTTAATATACAAAACTGGAAAAATATTTAAAATATTCAGTGCAATAATATCTATAATCCCTCAAAACTCTTACAAATCATTTAGAAAGGGACAAACTAACTCAATAGAACAAGTAAGTAAAAAGTATAAACAGAAAATTAATAAAAGAAATGTATTTTAAAAAGTCAACTTGGTAAATAACTAAAGAAATGTAAATGAAATAAAAATCAAATATGTTTTAAAAATGCATCTAACTTGGTAATCGCATGCAGACTTAGGCATTATTATTTGCCACTGGTAGGAATACATACTGGTACACATTTGGAAAAGAATTATATTGGCTATTATTTTAAATAGATGTATTTATGGCCCAAATTTTCAGTTCTAGGAATATAGCCTAAAGAAACACAAAATTTTTAAAGATTTCTGTGCATTTTTTTCATTGTAGTATTATTTATAATAATGAAAAACCAGAAATAATCTAACTATCTATTATTAGGAGGCAGTTAAATAAAAGATGCTATACACATAAAATAGAAAATCTACAGTTCTTAAAGTCAAATAAAGGCCAAATGTCTTATGTTTTACACAGTATGCTGCTAAAACACTTGGCGCTACACCCATGAGATTGCTAAATTGAAAGACAGAAAATACCAAGGTTTGGCAGGATGTGGAGGAGGAAAAGTAATTTTCAAACCCTGGCTGATAGGGGTGTATTAGTCACGGTTCTCCAGAGAAACAGACCAATGGGATGTGTATATGCAGGGAAAGATTTATTCTAAGAACTTGGCTCAAGCAATCATGCAGGCTGGCATGTCCAAAGTCTACAGGGTAAGCTGGCAGGCTGGAGACCCAGAGAAGACTTGCAATTCGAGTCTGGAGGCAGACTGCTGACAGAATTCCCTCTTCCTACAGGCAGGTCAGGCTTTCAACTGATTAGATGAGGCCCACCCACGTTGTGAAGAGTAATCTGCTTCACTCAAATCTCATCTGAAATATACCTTCACAGAAACATCTAGAATAATATTTGACCAAATATCTGGGTACTATGGCCTAGCAAAGTTGACATAAAATTAACTATCTATTACAAGGAGTATAAATAATCTTTGGAAAATGTCTTTGAAATGTACACCAAAGCTGAATATTATCAAACTCTATGACTAATTCCATCCTTTGTTTTATAGTAACCGGAAAGCCGTAAGTATGATTCCCAAATGGCATGCACAAGAATGTTCACACCAGTGCCATTCATAAGAACTCCAAACTGGAAACTACTTCAAAGCCCTTCAAAAGTGCAATGGATAAGTATGTTGAGACGTAGTCACACAATGGAATATCAGATAGCAACGAGAGTAAACGATCTACAACTACATGCAACAACACGGATGCATCTCAGATGTATGATATCAAGTGAAAGAAACCAGACACAAAAGCACACATAATTAATTATTGCTGCAGTTGTTATTATTACATTTACTTACAATATAAAACCAGCCAAACTAATTACTGTTGTTAGAAGTCAGCATAGTCAGGAAAGTGACTGCAAAGGGACACAAGGAGGTTTTCTGGGGTGCTTGGAATGTCCTGGGTTATTTTTGTTGTTTTTATCTTGGAACTAGTTACACATGTGAGTTCATTAGGGAAAATTCATTGAGATGTACAATTGTGGTATGTGTAGTTTTATGTATGTAAGCAATACTTCCACAAAATATTTTTAAAATAGCAGAACATAATATTTCTAAATATTAATATATCTCTATATCCACTCATGTTAGTATAAGGGTAGATATGGATTTCACGGTCTTAAGATCAGAAATCAAATTGATAACACTGCTCATCTCTGGAGGCAGGTGTTGTGGGGAGTCAGTGAGAGGAACACTTTGACCTTTCACTTTCTACATTTGTGTATCATTTGATTTTTTAAAACATACATTGTTTTTTATTACTTTTCTTTGGAGGGAGGAGAGTAGGAATCCTTTTAAACATCTCTCTACTTATAAATAAGCATAAAACCTACAATTATAATTTTACAAAGCCTGTATTCTGAAACCTTTACTGTTCATTCAACGAGATGTTTCCAGTCCATATCGTCCATTTTTAAGAGCTGTATGAAATTCCTACATGATATACCAGTTCATTATTGAGGGACATAAAGGTTGTTTCACATTCTCAGTATTGTAAATAGAGCAGTAATGTGCATACATCTCTTCAGGGTAAATTCCCAGAAGTGTGTTGCAGAATAAAGTATTTTACTGTTTAATACTAATATAGACTGCCGTACTACTTTCCTAAGGTGACGTGACTGTTTTAAACTCTCAATAATATTGCTGGAAAAGACTTACTGTCCCTCATAATTTCAAATTTGGGTACGTAAATAATTTTGATCTTTGCCAGTTTGATGGGGGAAAAAGACTATTCACACTTTACTAGCATTTCTTTGATTATTTGTGAAACTAACCATTTTTCATGTCTTTGTGTTTCTTTGGTGACTTGCCTCGGAGTATTTTGCCCATTTTTCCATTAAAACATTAAATATTTTCCCTATTGATTTTTAAGAGCTCTCTATTTATCTGGAATATTGATTCTTTGTCTTCATTTTACTGCAAATACTTTTCCAATTGGCCTTCTACCTTTCAACCTTTTATGATGTTTATTTTTGCACAGAAGTTTCACTTTTTTAAGTAGTCAATTTTACCAATATTTCCTATTAAGTTTTCTGATGCCTGAGACAAACTTAAACAAGTCTTTCTCCAACCCAAGACTATAAAAGTATTCACTAATGTGTTAGCATTTTATGATTTCAGCAACAATTTGTATTTTGATATAGTAAGTGAGGAAGGAATCCAGATCTATTTTTTTCAAATGGCTAGCTAATTGTCTTAATTTCATTTATGAATCTTTGTTTTCCATAAAAATTTAAAATTCTGCCTTTATCAGACATAAACTTCCCACATATACTTACTTCTAAGTCTGGAGTTGTGCTCTTTCTGTTGTTCTTTCTGTTTATGCACAAGTAATATATATTTTTAATTGCTATAAATTTATAATGCATTTTAGTATCTGCTAAGTCAAGCCACTCTCCTTAGTCTTCTTTCTCAGCATTTTTGAGTATTATCACTTGTACGTTTTTATAATTGTTTTGTAAAGTTGAAAAGAAATTCTGTTGGAATGCTATGGAATTGCATTGAATATGTGAACAGATGTAGAATATTGATCTCTTTATAGTACAAAGTAGAGTCTTTCTATCCTAAAACGGTAGAGGCCTAGGCATTTATGGTCTTTGGTAAAGTTTTATAATTTTGTAAATTTCATTATTCATGTTATAAATAACTGGCTTTTTTAAGTTGTTGTAGTAAACTATTCCTTTTCCTATTGTATTTTCTAGTTGGTTCTTATTGGTACATGTATGATGTATTGACTTGGATACATTCATTTTCTAAACAGTTATCCCACTCATTTTTTTCATTATTTATTAGTTTTCTTGAGTTTTATTGGTTTTCTTGGCTTTTCTAGATAGATATTTACACTTATCTTATTTCACTATATTGTACAATAATACCATCTGACAATTGTATTGTATTAATGTACAATAGAAAATAACAAGAGTCACAGAAGACATCCACATCTTATTCCTAATTTTAATAAAAATGTTCCAGTGTTGTATCAATATTGCATTTGGCTTAAATTTAGATCTATGTAGAGAGCCATATGTTGGAATGAGGTTGTATCCTTCTATTCCTATGAAACCAATAATTATAAATGTAAGTGAATAACTTCTTAATATCAAGGTAGAAAAGACTTTATCGAACATGACACAAGAATTATAAAACCAAAGGCAAATTTTTAAAAATATGACTACATTAAAATAAGGAAACTCTCCAAGACAAAATAAACCATTAACAAAGCTAAAAGATATGGTACAGATTTGAAGGCAATATTAGCAACCCGTAAATACTTAATGAATTTATATTTAATGGGTAAAAATTGTAGAAGAATGTTGAATGGCTAACAAACATTTCAAAGATGTTCAACCTTAGAATAATCAGGGAAATACAAATAAAAAATTAAAATTTCACACGCATCGGATTCTCAAAATTTATAATTGGTAATACCAACCACTGCTGTGGGTAGGGAGAAAGAAAAACTTACATACTCCTGATGGGAGTATAAATTGTCATGGCCACTTTGAAGTATCATTGGGCTTTATATAGTTAAGTTGAAGAAGTTTGTACTCTTTTACTTTAAGGTATTTATCCTGTAGAAATTCTAGCACATGTGCACAAGAAGACATATACCACATATTTACTGCAGCATTGTGTGAAGTGAAAAATAATAAGTAATCTAGATGTCTATCAACAGGGGAATGGATGAAATAAACAACCAAATTATAATAACATTTCCAAACAATGAACTATCATATGGTAGTTTAATAAATGATCTAGATCTACATGTATTAATGCAGATTAATTTTCAAATCATCATATTGAATTTTAAAAAGTTGCCAAATGATAAGTATGCTCTCATTAATGTAAAATGTTAAAATACTCAAAACGATATTATATGTTTATGGGTACAAACATATGTGGAAAAGGAAGTATCCTATACTCATGAAGGATCCTAAAACACAACAAAAAGAACCACAAAAAACAAAAAAAAAATGGCCTAAACTAATTCAGAGATTACTTTTCTCTTGTAATAAGAAATCCCAGAACTGGTTCAGTGTTTCCTCAAGGACGTCAAGCCCCTGCTCCTTCTATGTTTACTCAGCCATCGTTGGCACGTGTACATTAACTCATGGGCACAAGATAGCTGCTCCACCTCAGGACGTCCAAGACAGGAAGAATGACAAGGGCAAAAGACAGAAAAGGTGTGTTCCAATTGAGTCTGCTGCACTCTAGTGAAGCTCTCAGGAGCTTCACTCAACTATGTCTGCTACATTTCACCAACCAGAACTGAGTTACATAGCAAACTCTACTGCAAAGAAGTCAGTGAAATGTTATATGGTGGGGC
Organism: Propithecus coquereli; assembly: GCF_000956105.1. NCBI lineage: Eukaryota > Metazoa > Chordata > Mammalia > Primates > Indriidae > Propithecus > Propithecus coquereli. The sequence continues at coordinate 12,437,663 of NW_012150174.1, forward strand.
ACTTCACTTCCACCAAAGAAACAAGATTCTATTTACAAGGCAGAAATAGAGATGGCTTTTGGGTGAGCACACAGCAGTCTGTCACATAGATACACAGCAACTTCAAGATAGCAGTTGTCTCTGGGGAGGCAAAAAGGGAAAGGTGGTGGTATTGGTGGCGGTACACAGGATACTTTAGATGCATCCTTAATGTTTTGTTTCTTTCAAAGAGTATGATCACGAATAAATATGGCAAACCAAAAACATTAAAATTTTGCCATATCATTACCTTTAAAATTAAGATTTGAAATAAATCTTAATTAAAAAAAATCAATGAGGAACAGTAGTCAAATGTGAAAGGCTAGAGAATTATGGAGTGCTATTTTAGACGGGGTGGCTAGGAAAGACATTTTTGAGGAAAAGATATTTAGATAGACGCAGGAAAAAAGCCAACCATGCAAAGACCTGGAGGCATATGAAATAGCAGCTATAAAAACCTTAGAACGATGCTGTGTTGGAGAGGCAACAGGAAGGCCACTGCAGTAGACATCGTGTTGCACTGCCTAGGTCCCCCTTTAGGACCCAGGCTCTGTTCCCACAGCTCATGGGAATGTGGCTCCCTGGTGGCTCACAGCAGAGTCCTTCCCTGAGAATTGTCCATGGAGCTGATTCATCTGCATCCAAAGACTGTTAAAATCTCTCTCTTAAGTAAACTAAGCTGTATCTGGGCAGACACCAGACTCTTTTTTGTTATTGTTTTCTTCCCATTACATCCCCAGTACCTGGCACAGTGCCGGGAGCAGGGTAGGAACTCAATAAAAGGTTGACGAATATTTCTTTTAGGATCTCATCTCTGACACCTTTTTACACAAACTCCACATTCTTTTCACCTTCATGTAAGCAAAAGCTGTTATGTAAAATTTTATGCTATTCTCCTGAGTAAATTCTCACTTTATATGCTGTACTAGTTTCCTAAGGCTGCTATAACAAAGTACTATGAACTAGTGGCTTAAAACAACAGAAATTTATTGCCTTATAGCTGTAAAGGCTAGAAGCCTGCAATCAAGTGTTGGTAGGGTCACGCTGGCTCTGAAACCTCCATCCAGGGGAAGATTCCTCCTTGTCTCTTCCACCTTCTGATAGCCCCAGGCATTTCTCGGCTGTGGCAGCATAACTCCAATCTCTGACTTTTTTCACATGGCCATCTTCCCTCTGTGTCTGTGTCTATGTCCAAATTTCTCTCTTAAAAGGACACCAGTCATATCAGATTAAGGGCCCACCCTACTAGTATACCCTATTAGTATGTCCTCATTTTAACTAATTACTTCTGCAATGACCCTATTTACAAATAAGGTCACATGTTGAGGTACTGAAAGATACAAATCAATATATGTTGAATGCATAGATAAACAAATGATTGCATAACCACTCTGCAATTTCTCAAAACCATTAAACCAAACTGAAGATGTTAAGCTTGACGGGGATTTGCCTCTCCCCAACAAATTGGGCGGTCTTTTATTTTAAACAATGTAGTATTCTATTTTCTTTATTTTTTCAGTAGATTTTACTGAATGAATGAACAAGAAAACAAACACTAATTGAATGTCTATTAACAGGAAAAATAGGAGCTAACTTGTATTTTACCTGGGCTATGCCATTTAATACTTGGCAATATTTGCCATTCCAAGACAGGGTCAAGTGCCTCTCCCCTCTATTTCCTTACACACATGGTTCTGCTATTGCTTGTCATACTGTATCATAATTACCTGTTCACTTTTAAGTGCCCATCACCCTAATCTTTGAGAGTAGGGCCTGGCTCATTCATTCTGGATCTTTACAACCTGGTCCAGTGCCTTGCAAGTAGTAAGTGCACCATACTAGGTATGGATGACTGAATTAATTAACAGCTTTCAATTATACTATGAGATGCTTATTGTTGTTTCCTCAATTTTAGAAGCAGGCTAAGTGACCTGAATATGTCACAAGTCTCTTAAGCCTCTCATATTCTAGGCACTATTTTGTTATATTATTACATATACTCTATCAATATACATACTATATGACTATTATTTTATGAAAATGCTTATTATGTTTGCCAAACCTCTTTCCTTCCAGATCCCTTTTCTAATCTTCTCTTTCCTGCTCTGGCTCTGGAGGCCTGATGTCTACAGACTAAGTCACCTGGGTTCCCTTAAATTAACCAGTTGGGGAGACTGGTAGGAGACTGGAAGGTGGGACTTGGAAAAAGATTCCCTCCCTCTTCTTCAAGGCTATTTGTTCCCCTTCCTTCCTCCTTGCCTCACCGTGGTTCTGTTAGTGCTGCATCCTCTACAGGCACAGTTTCTGTTAAGCGGTCCCTCTTCCACAAGTCTGGCTCTTTGTAGGTGCTGGTTATCCCTTTCCATCCTCTTACTCCTTCTGGCCTAGGGGTGGTAATGACTTATCTCTGTGGTTAACGTCTGCATGCTTTCTGATCCATCAAATCAGAGTGTTGTGCATGTTCTCCAGCATCCCACTATTAAATGGATATAGTATAAATGAGACCATGCCAGAGAATTTCTGGAAGGTACAAGTAAACCGCATGAATATGTGGCTTCAATTCATATGAAACATGCTCCTACTGCTTTGTTACATTTTCTTTGTTACATGTCCACATCCGAGGGTTTCTGGGGAGTTCTTGTAACTAGCTAATAGAAGAGGAAAAGGCACATGACTATTTTACAGATGTGCTATACTGCATGCTGTCATCAGCTGTAACTGGACAACCACAGCATTATAACCTCACTCAGGAGTGGCTCTGAAAGATGACATTAAATAGAAATCTTCCCAGGGTTAGAACTTCAAGCAGTATATCTGGTTGTCAACATGGGATGACATGAAATATGGATCTACAGTAATTTAACTAGCAATGGCTAACAAGTTGGCTGGTTGTTCAGAGACTTGTCAAGTAGAGAGACTGGTAGATTAGTGTCTAGGAGGTCTAGTGCAGAGGCATGGAACTGATTTCTCTGAAAGGACAAAGAGTGCGAGGATATTTGTGTTCCACAAGAGTGTCCACTGCAAAAGAGGCACTCCATCACATGGCAGATCAGATGATCTGTCCTGTGGCTCTCAGTCATCTTCCATCCATGGTCTCATTTAGTGGGCAGGTTCAACCAAGAAGATGTAAAGGGAGCAGAGTGTAGAAGCTATGTCTGAGCTCAGCAATATGTATTTCCCCTCGTTAAGGCTGAAATGGCTACCATTACTGCTAATTGATTAGTCTGCCAATGTTGAACCTTGACATGGCACTTTCCTTGGAGGGCCCAGGTAGTCACCTGGTAGCAAAATAACAAGTTGATTACACTGAACCCCTTCCATCATAGAGTGGGCAGAGATTTCTCATAGTCATAGACTTAAATCCTGAGTCCAAATTTGTCTTCCCTGCCCAAAGTACTTTATTGCTACCATTGAGGACTTCCAAATGTCTTCTCATTGCCATGTTATCCAACACAGAATCACCTGCAACCAAGGAATATATTTTATGGTGAAAGAAGCGTAGCAATGGGCTATAACCATAGAATTCCCTAGTCTTAGATTTCCTATCATCCAGAAGCAGCTGGCCTTATAGGAGAGCCAAATAGCCTGTGAAGACTCAATGATGTCCTCACCTCATTAGGTGAGGACAATACTCTGGGAGACATGGTGCCATTAAATGGGATGTGTATATGCCTTAAACCAACAGCTGATATGTATATGATGCCCTTTCTCCCAGAGAATACATGTGATTCAGAACCAAGGAGTAAAGATGGAAGGTCCTCTCACTTTTCTATCTTCTAACCCATTTACACCACTATCTCTTTCCCATTTTGTCCCTTGCCTCTTTGGGCCTATGGGTTATCAGAGCTTCCTGCTGTTGCTCTGGTGTTTCTCATCTCTTGTTGATTCCCTTTATGAAAATATCTGGACTAAACCTTTTGAGTGTTCCATCTGTCGACTGTGGGACCCAGCTGTGGGACCTCCTTTTCACCAGGAGCAGCACTGTCTATACTGCTCTGCTTTTAGGAGTAATTTTAGGGCTTGTAGTTCAGTACTATGCCTCACCTCATTCCCTCCCACCAAAGTTTTAAAATTACAGATTCTTTCAGCAATAACAAGAAGATATTTCCTTAATCTCTGGTTTAGTTTAATTTTAATTTTCATCAGAATGTCAAACGCAACTTCCCTTAATTAACTGGAAGAATATAGTTCTACTGGAAATGATATTACTAACTCAAAAGAGCACAGGAAGACCACTTTACAATTAGGATTATGATGAAAGAGCCTGGTGTCTTCCAAAGACAGTTCTCCACGTGTGCTTTACTTCTGTGCAAGGATTTAACATTGTTACCACCTGAATAGTCCTTAATTCTTTCTATGGCGAGTCAATTGGGCTTCAAATGCACAGTTAAAGCAAATTCTTTGCTTAAAAATTGGGACTCAACATATGGTCAAAGCACCTGATGTCTGCCCTGAAGTTCTGTTTCATTTGTTTGGTTTAACTGTATGTGTGTGTATGTTTGTGTGTGTGTATTCATATAAAATTAAAAATTCAGTTCTTGAATCACTCTAGCCACATTTCAAGTATTCGATAGCCAAAGGTAGCTAGTGGCTGCCATATTGGGTAGCACAGATATAAAGCGTTTCTACCATGGAAAGACTTACTGGACAGCACTAAGAAATACTGTAGAAATGCTTACACAATTATATAAAATTAAATGTGCAAGGTTGTTCATTGAAGTATTATTTATAATAGCTAAAAGATTTGGCACAACAAAATTTTCCAACTGAAAGGGAATGGTTAATTATAGAAATAAGTTAATTATAGAAATATTTATTCTATGATGTAATACAGTAATTAAGAATGATGTAGTTCTATTAAACAATGTATATATGTATTGAAATATCACATTGTATCACAAATATGTGCAATTATTATGTTTCAATTAAAAACAAAATAAAACTAAAGAAAAGATAGTTCTACATGTACAAACATGGAATGATATCCGAGTTATAGAAAAATACATACATTATATGATTGAATTAAAATATTTTATATTTTAATACATTATATATACTACATAATTTCTACTTTATCTTACATATCTTATAATATTTACATTTTTGAATGTGTGCATATATGTATTATACATGCATTTGCATTTGTTTAGAAAAAGGTTTGTTAACAATAATTTCTCCTAGGGAGTAGGAGTAAAATGGAGTGAGTTGTACAGGAGGTACTCATTTCTTTATATACATTTGTGAATTTTGAATTTTTTAAAAATTTGTGAAACATAAAAATATGGAAAAGCATTGTGAATAATAAAATAAACATATGTGTTTCTATCATCTACAATTGATAAATGTTAACCTTTTTAAAATTTCCTTTGTAATTTTTAAATACAATAAATAAAAATTATATTGCCCAACCTGTTCCCCTCCTTTTTCCCTCAGCAGCAACAACTATCCTGAATTTGATATGCATACATCCAATTCATAGTAAACTAGACATGTATAAATACTTGAACATATATGCATCATAAATAATATATATAATATTGGATGTTTTTAAGCTTTAAGTGAATGGTATAATAATTGATATCATTCTATATTTTATTCTGCAATTTCACTCAACAGTACATTTCTCAAGGTCTCCCATATCGATACGTATCATTTCTCAGATGTGTGTTACAAATATCTTCTTTCCAGTTTGAAGCTTATCCTGTTTTTTACATAAATATTATATTTAGGTAGTTAAGTTTATCAAAATTTTCCTTTAAGATTTGTGCTCTGCGAGGTAGAAGAGAATAAGGTTTAAGAAAATACACTTTAAAGTTAGATCACCTGAGTTTGATGTCTAGCTCTGCCACTCATCTGTAAAATAAGAAGAATACTCACAGAACAGTATTGTATTCTTCTTTTAATGAAGAGCACATTAATGAAGAAGAGTAATCTCTTGTTCTTTTGTTTTTTTTAGGTTTTCCAAGGAATTATTTTATAATTTCAAAATATTAAGGGGTACAAATGTTTTAGGCTGCGTGGATTGCTTTTGTAATGCTTGAGTCCCAGCTATAGGTGTGCCTGTCACCTCAATAGTTTTCATTGACCTATAAGTAGGTTTTTGCTCCTCCCCTCCACACCCCTCCACCAGTTGATTTCCACTGAGTTTTACTTCCCTCTGTGCACATGTGTGCTCATCAGTTAGTTTCAATTTAATAGCGAGTACATGTGATGCTTGTTTTTTCATTATTTAGATACTTCACTTAGGAGAATGGTCTCCAGTTCCATCCAGATTGTTGTTGCAAAAGGTATTAATTCATCTTTTTTATGGCTGAATAGTACTCCATGGTATACATATACCATATGATATTAATCCATTCATAAATTGAAAGGCATTTGGGTTGATTTCACATTATTCCCATTGTGAATTGTGCTGCAATAAACATTTGAGTGCAGGTGTCTTTTAGATGAAAAGTCTTTTTTTCCTTTGGGCAGATACCCAATAGTGGGATTGCTGGATAGAATGGTAGGTCAACTTTTAGTTTTCTTGTTCTTTTAGTGAAGATTTACTGAGCATTTATAAAGCATATACAACAGTGCTGGGTATACAGTAAGTGCTTCATAACTCTTTGTTAAATAAATTGTGTAAACTTTAATAAATCTTTCCCTACTCCAAGATCATAGAGCTATTCTTCTAGATTTTATTCTAAGAGTTCAAATTTTTTCATGGTGTCTTTAATCAATATGTAATTTCTTTTTTATCTTTTGTATAAGTTAAGGATCTTCCTGCTTTGTCATATAGAAGCCACTACATACATGCATGATGTATACAAAAAAAAAATTCTCCCAACTAATTTGTTGTACCACCTCTGCTATACAGCATAGGCCTGAGTCTCTGCCATGCTGGTCTACAACCAGCTGGATGTGCCCCTGGTGAGCATATCTTAGAGAGCTGTGGTCCCCAACCCCAGGCAGTGGACTGATACAGGTCCGTGGCCTGTTAGGAACTGGGCCCCTTACTGCCTGAACTCTGCCTCCCCCTGTCCCTCGCATCCCTTACCCCACTGTCCATGAAAAAATTATCTTCCATGAAACTGGTCCCTGGTGCCAAAAGGGCTGGGGACTGCTGTTAGACAGGATTTAAACATTAATGGGGTATTGCACCTGGTAACTCTCAGATTCTCTTGAATGCTGAGAATTAGGAGTTGGTGTTTTGTCTGGATTTTAAAAAGCAAAAAGACAAAAATATGTTACTGTCACCTCTCAGTTTTTTTCAGCAGCAAATAAGCTGAGGTTTAGCGGTATTCAAAGGATGGTGCTTATTTCAGACTTACAGTAGCAGATTGTATGCATTACCATTAGCTCTTAGGACATAACTGTAGGTCTAGAGCACAGCACTTGCTGGAGGGCACATCTGCCTTGATACAGGACATGATGGACAAAAACTGATGATTATACACATTTGGGTCAACACTCATGTTTTGCTTGGAAGTTTTAAGATTTAGACATTGCAAATGATTCCATTTTTGGTCATTGTAACTCAGTTTTATTTTTAAGAAGAATTTTTGCACTGACGTCAGTGTTTTTCACTTGGTAAATTATACTAATTATCAATCATTTATTGCTACTTTTTCACTTTGATGCCTAATGGGGTAATATGTTTATTTTTCTGGCATCTCATATAAAACCAAAAGGCCAAGAAGAAATCTGTCACTATTTTCACATGAACTGCATTATCCGAAAATACATTAAGTTAGATTTTTTGACAGTGTGTACAAGTAATTTAGCATTGGGATAAGTTTTGTAAAAATGCTCTAAAATAAGATATTTTCCATGTTTTCATTACTGACATATTATAAAAGAAAAAAAGCCTTAATTATTATAGCCCTCTCATAGTCCTGGCAGTGCAGATCTTCTAGACATTTATATCTTTGAAGATATAAACAGATATTTATATGCTCTGTATATTACTTGTCAGTTGCCAATGTGCCAATATTTTCTCCCAGATTGTGTCTTTGAACTTTGTGCAAAAGAGTAATGGGTCCGAGATTTTTGAGATCTTAATCTAGTTAACATTTGAGCCTTTCTTTAAGGAAAAGGATACAAAATTAAAATCCAAAAGTTCTTGTAAAAGCTAGTATTTATTGAGGATGAGAAAAGAAATCACAAATCACAAATTCTTAAAAGCTGACAATAACCACAAATATTACAATTGCCTGAAAAATAACACAATCCTTTTATTATCATCCTGATACATACCTTTAATTCTTATTCCTTCACTTTTTTTTCCACACGCTCTTTGATTGTTTCTTTAGATGATAATGATTTCTTACTATCATTTTTCATAGAGGAGACTTCACAGTCTTTCCTTTAATATGGTTATCAAAATTTATTTTTTACTAATTATACCTCATCATTTTCACATTATGAAGTTTCTGCCAGCTTTCTTTCTGTCAAATTACATTTTTTGGCTTCTTCTAAGATACTTCCTTCTCATTTATAATTGATTTTTGAATGATCTATCATTCTGAAAAAAATCATACAAAATTATTCTGAAATTAAGACATATACAAGGTCAACTGAAATGATTTTTAAATTAGTGCTATGCTGTGTTGAGCTATCTAGTTGTACAATCGGATTGTTTTCTAATACTGCTCACACTGACTTAATGAAGAATATATGCAGGAATTTAATCATGGAAACATGTATTTCTCCCATTTCACATGTTGGGAGCAATTTTGTGTGTCATTTCATTTGGATCTACCAGATGATAAGATCCATCAGATCCACTAAGATGAGATCTGATATATTGGGAAGTTAAAAAGATAACTTCTTACAAAGTTATAGTCATTATTTGTGATGCTGCTCCAGGTTTGTGCCTTACAAATATAGGAATTCAACAAATTTTATTTCACGTAGTTTTGATCAAAAATAAAAAATATATGTGACTGTCAGAGGCCCAGGGGCTGAGAGCAAAAGACAAAAGCAGGCAACAGGGAACTGCAGTCCAGTGTTTCCCGAGGGTGGGAGGAGTGGTGGTGTCTGACAAGCTCCAAGAGGGGAAGAGTCAGCTTGAGGCCTCTGCCATGTCTAAAAGTGCTCACATCAACTCTAACTTTGCCAGTCAGGTTAAGACTTTTAAACTTTATCCATCCTCCCTCCACTCTTTCTCCTCACTCCACTTTGGCGAGGCCATAAACATCATCCGAGGATCCAGAAGGAGAAGGAGAAAGGCAAGAAAAGAAATCAAACATGCCCTTCCACTAATGCAGGGTTCCAAGTCCGAAACAAATCTCAATTTGGGAAAGAGGAAAGCTTTACATTTCATAAGAGTTTAGGGTTTTATAATACAGAGAACTGGAATTTTGAGTGCCAAAATTAGAAAAAAATTATTTTATTTTCTGATAGGGAGCAAAATCTAGGCAAACTCATTGAAATTTCATCCAGAGATATGAAAGATCAAGTTGAAATGCAGGTTTGAAGCTGCGATGATATAATGAGTTTGCTTTCCGTTTGCATTCTTATGAGTCCAGACCATTCAATAAACTTAAGTTTGCCTATGGTGTTTTATGTCGTGGAAAATTTTAAATTTGAATACAGTAAAATATGTCAATAATATTCTTTATTATATATATTTTTGTACCATGTGTTAAGAAATCTTTTCCTATCCCAATGTCATATATTTTCTTATATTTTATTCTCAAACTTTAAAAGTTCTGCTCTTAACATTTACATTTTAATGCACCAGGAAGTTATTTATTTTGTGCATAATATAAGATAAACTCATTTTCATATGGATAACTAATTGTCCCAGCTTCATATATTTAATTACTCATCATTTCCCCAATACTGATTGCTAATGCCACCTCTACAATAAATTAAGTTTCCATACCTGCTTCCATCTATTTCTGGGCTTTCTATTCTGATCTTTTAGCCAATATCACAATGTATTCATGACTTAGATTCCTACTTGTAAATATAATAGAAAATCTTAAACTGTATGTATACTATGTATTATGATAATAGGACAATGAAAAAATGCTTTTGGCCATCTGAAACTTAAAAAATACATTGTTTCTGGTAAAAACACCAAGTGTCAAAACTAATATCAATATGATAGATGAAAATGTAATAGTCTTATAATAGAACAAAGAAAGCTTGACTATAAATAGGAATTCAACTTCATGTGTCCTGACCAGCTATAAGTTAGTCCATATTCAGATCCAGTAATTCCAGATGTTCTCATCTAGTACCTTTTTTCTTTGGGATCTGAAAAATCAATGAAAGCCACAGTAAGAAATCAGTATAAAAATGAAATGATTAATAAGTACAAGAAATGCAAGTCAAAACCACAATGAGACATCATCCCCCACCAGTTAGGTTGGCTATTATCAAAAAGACAAAAGATAAGTGTCATCAAGGGTGTGGAGAAAAGGGAACTCTTGTATGCTGTTGGTGGGAAGGTAGATTGGTACAACCATTATGGAAAACAGTATGGATATTGCTCAAAAAATTAAACATAGAAAAAACTTATAACTCAGCAATCCCTCTTGTGGGTATATACCCACCCCCAGTGAAATCAGCACTTTGTAGAGATATCTACACTCCCATGTTCATTGCAGCATTATTCACAATAGCCAAGGCATGGCAGCAACCTAAATGTCTACCACACTTGAAAGGATAAAGAAAATGTGGTATATCACAATAAAAAATGCAAAAAATCTATCTAAAAATTCAATTTTTACACATAACATAAAATTTACTCTCTTAACTATTTTTAAGTGTACAATGCAGTGGTATTAAGTACATTTATATTGTCATGAAACAGATCTCCAGAACTATTTCATCTTGCAAAACTGAAACTCTATATCCACTAAACAATTTTGACTATATATAAATCAAGAAAACACCTGAATTATTTAGTAGTTCGTGTTTGCAAGATCTAAATCATTTGGGGGAGGGACAGCATTTCTGCCTCTCTTCTCCCAATTGTTAGCAATCATATTTGAGTAGGTTTTAAATGTCTATTAGTCGAAAGGGTTATTGTTATTTCATTTTGAGCCAGAGGGGAGAGACATATGTTAAGTATCAGAATTCAGTTAGCTTTGAATTTGTACTAAATTAAGAAAATAAATGATTTTTGAAAATTATGTGTGCCTTGTTGAAAATGTCAATTTTTCTTTACATCTATTTGTAAAAGTTTCAAAATATATTTTTCCCTCAAAAAGGCAACCTAATTTCATTTGCTTGAGCATTACAATAGGAATGCTTACTGATGTTACTTGATAATCAGAGAAAACCTTGGAACTTTAACACATACATAACTATAGAAGTATCAATAATTACAGTTGTACCCTTTTTTTTTTTTTTTTTTGAGAAAGAGTCTCACTTTGTTGCCTGGGCGAGAGTGCCCTGGTGTCAGCCTAGTTTACTGCAGCCTCCAACTCCTGGGCTCAAGTGATCCTCCTGCCTCAACCTCCCAAGTAGCTGAGATTATAGGCATGTGCCACCATGCCCAGCTAATTTCTTTCCATTTTTAGTAGAGACAGGGTCTCGCTCTTGCTGAAGCTGGTCTTGAACTCCTGACTTCCAGTGATCCTCTCGCTTCAGCCTCCCAGATGCTAGGATTGCAGGTGTGAGCCACCACACCCAGTCCATAGTTGCACTTCTTTAAAACATTAAATTTGAAGACACTTTAAAAAAAAAATGTGGCATATACATACAATAGAATATTATTTGGCCTTTAAAAAGAAGGAAATCCTCCATTTGCAGCAACATGTATGAACCTGGACGACATTACGATAAGTGAAATAACCAGACACATAAAAAAAATACTGCATGATCTCACTTATATGTGGAATCTTAAAAAGAAAAATCAAATACACAGAAAGATAGAGTAGAGCGGGAGTTACCAGGGTGGGGGGGTGGAGGAAGGGAAGGGGAGATATAGGTAAAGGGTACAAAGTTGCAATTATGTAGGATGGGTAAATCTAATGTTCAGCACGTACAGCAGGAGGACTATACTTAACAATATTTTTTGTATACTGGAAATTTGCTAAGAGAGTAGATTTTAGGTGTTCTTACCACACAAAAAAAGGTAAAAGAGACAATGTATATGTTAATTTGCTTTACTGTAGTAATCATTTCACTATGTATTTGTATATCAAAACATCATTTTGAATACCTTAAATCTATACAATAAAAAAGAAATAATTTTAATATCCTGGTAAAAACACTTTATATTTAGATTTTCTGGTGGGTATCTGATTAGCTTTCTAAATTATACTGCAGGCACATTTTGATGGATTTTCAAAATTTCAGAGCATTTGAGAGGTTCTGATATATTCAAAGAATCCTAATTAAAGGTTTAGAAATGTTTGATTAGTTTGCAATCAACGTTTAAATGTTTGGGGAAATTTAATCTGTTTAGTGCATAAATTTGATTTATTAGTTTGTGTACATGCTATGTAAATATTCAATGGAATGTTATTAATATTTAAATAAATTCCAGATTCATATGATTAATAAATTGGAAAATAAACTAATTATAAATAATACTGTTTATTCCTCTTTCTGCATAGAAATTATTTAGACACAAATTATTCTTACAATGATAATAAGTTATATCTCTCCCCTAGTCATTTTTTGGAAAGTGGCTTGTCTATTTTTGTCCCTTAATTTCTCTATAAGAATTTTAGAATTAGCTTAGTAAGTTATGTAAAAGTATTCTGTAATTATTTGAAGTGAAATTGCATTGAATCAATTAATATGAAATGAATTTTTCTCTTTATGAGAACATATAATATTTCTTTTGTTCCTGTATCAATAGGAAATGCTTCTAACATCTTCCCAGTTCGAATGGTGTCTTCTTGTACTCGGTGATACTGATAAAAAATCCAATGTCAATTTTATTATCATTCATTTGCATATGACTCAGATACCAAACCCATATCAGACATACGATTTGCGAATATTTTCTCCCATTCTATGGGTTGTCTTTTTACTTTTTCATGTTGTACTTTGAAACACAAAAATTTTTAATTTCAAGGAAGTCCCATTTATCTATTTTGTCTTTGGTTGCTTGTGCATTTGGTATCCTAAGAAAACATTGTCCACTACAAGGTCACAAAAATTTACTGCTTTGTTTTCTTCTAAGTATTTTACAGTTTTAGTTTTTACATGTAGGTCTTTAATTGATTTTGAGTTATTGTTATTGTTTTTGTATATGGTATGAGGTAGGGGTCCAGATTCATTCTGTTGCATGTGATTATCCCATTTGTTAAAAAGACTATGTTTTTCCCTATTGAATTGTCTTGACACCCTTTTTGAAATTGAATTGTCTAGAGATGCATAGCTCTATTTCTGGGCTCTCCATTCTATTCTATTGATATATATGTTTATCATATGCCAGTACCACATAGTCTTATGATATTATGTAGTTTTTAGTATACAAGTCTTACATTTCTTTGTTATATTTATTCCTAAGTATTTTATCCCTTTTGATGCTATTATAAATTGAATTTTTTCTTGATTTCATTTTGAGATTGTTCATTGCTAGTATGTAGAAATACAATTGATTTTTGTATATTGTATCTTGCAACTTTGCTAAAGTCATTTATTAGCTTTAATAGCTTTGTATGTGTGCAAGTTCCTTAGGAATTTTTAAATACAAGATCACACCATCTGTGAATAGGGATAGTTTTGCTTCTTCCTTTACAATCTGTATGCCTTTTATTTCTTTCTCTTGCCTAATTGCCCTGGATAGATCCTCCAGTACAAGGCTGAATTGAAATGGGTGTGGTGCGTACTTTCTGGGGGATGGGCATGCTTGTAGCTCTGACTTCTGCAGTGCAAAGGCAATATATGTTACCAAAGTGTTTGTACTCCCATAATATTCTGAAAAAAAAAAAGAAATGGTTAAAGCTGATATCCTTGTATCTCTTAATCACACAAATATAATTTTTAATCTCTTTGTCTTCCTGGGTTGTGTTCTGGGTGAGCATCAAATTTATTTCTTCCAAATATCCAATTCTCATTTCAACTATGTTCAGTCTAGAGTTTATATTATTATTTTAGCTTCTTTAATCATTATACTCTTCATTTCCAATATTTTTTAATCATTCTTTTAAAATCTTTATTTGTTTTCTTTCCTGCCTATTTGTTATATAATTTATTTTTATTTTTAATGGAAGGTTTGTCTTCATTTACCTTTTTGAATACATTCAATACCCTGATTTTATAACTATCTGTTCAATAAATATAATATCATTTTTAATGAATTAATTTTTCCTTGATTTTGTAGCCTGTTTTCTTAACATTAAGTATCTTCATATTTTTGAATTTTGGTTTACAAGCTCAGTTTGAATGATAAGGGGTTTTTTCATTCTTTTTATTTTTTCCCTTTTCCTATGTGCTTACCTTTTCATATCTAGTGGTTTTGCAAATGCACCCCCCCCAATTCTACCGCTTCATATCTAATGGTTTTGCAAATGCGTCCCCCCCACTAAATTCCATGATTTATTGTCTGGTCCTATAATGATTAGTTTACTGCTCCACTGTGATATTGGGAATATGGCAAATTTGGTTATAGAAGCCCTGGTAGCTTAGTTATGTTCCTGGTTTCCTGGATTTCTACGCCTATAGCATCTGAGAGTATAGACTTGCAATATTCAGCACACTTAAAATTATTTATTTCCTCTTCTTTCCCTCTAACCTTTTGTCTTACTAAAGAAAAAGTAAAACCATTTTTATTTTGCTCTTCGTCTTGATTAGTAGTTTATTATTCAATATTACTTTTATCTTTTGACATCTGTTGTTACTGAGAAGTCATGTATCAAGATAATTATTATTGCTTCGTATGTAATCTGTTATTTTCCCTCTAATACTATTAAGGATTTTTCTCTTCATCATTAATGTTCTGCTGGTTTACTGTGAAATGTAGAGATGTAGAGCATTATCTGTACCCTGTTTGGTTCTAGGAATTCACTTTCAGTCTGATGATCCACATATTTATTTGATTCTGAAAATCAATTTTTATTAATCTCTTTACATATTTATTATCTTTCATTCCCTCCATGAAATTATTTTGAATTCTTATCACACAAATATCCTCTAGGACTCTAACTGCTATTTCACAATGCGTATATTAAGTTCTTTATTCCTCTTTATAGTGTCCATTATTCAAAACCAGTCATGTCGGCCCTGCCTAATCATAAGAGGGTTGAGAATACAGAGGAACAAATAAAATTTGGGGAGTGCACCCTTGCCCTTGCCATGGCCCCCCATATATATCTGTACTCTGACCTGTTTGCTCTATTTTTCCAACATCATCACATCAACCTTAACATCTTAAGCTACCAGTCTCAACACCCTTTTTGTGCTATACCCAACCCTGCCTGGAGTGTAAGCTCTTGTGGGCCCATCATAGACCAGGGGCCTGAGTCGATTAATTGGTTGCACTGGTTCCATTTCATTGCTCACACTTTCTTTTCCCTCCCTCCTCTCTTCAGAGGTCTGAGGAGCTTTCCTCTTCCATTTTGTTTGAAAGTACCAGTGCCCAAGGCCTATCAGTCTGCAAGGTTGGCTTCAGCATTTATCAACAACCCTAGAGTCCCACTCTGGCAAATGGGACTTTGCCCTCAAAACCCGTAGTTTTCCAAAAGAACATATGCAGCCCTTGCACCCTTGTCTACAGCCTCTCAGTGATATTGTGGCCTCAGTGAAAAGTATTGGATTTACCTTCAGAGGCATTTTCATCCTGGTTTTGAATTTAACCATCATAATAAATGATTATTACAATAACATCTATCATTTATTACTTGCCAAAAATATGATTATTTTTTCCAAGCACATTATTCATATTCCTCACAAAGATTCTATAAAGCAGTATTATTTTCCCTATTTAACAGACAAGGCTTAGGGAGCTATAAAACACAATCTATCTATGGTGAAAAGAAAATTATTCTTCTTCCCTTCTAGAGAAACAGTTTTCAAAGTATTGTCTAGGGAGTCTGGGTCAAAACTATTTTCATAATAATACTAAGATTTTACTTTCCACTTTCACTCTAATTCTCTCAGTAGTATAGAGTACAACACAGTGAGTTCAAAAGCAGATGTCTAAGAATCCAGCTATTTCTATTTAGCCAGACATTAAATAGAATGTAAAACAATGTTATGCTTCTCACTAGTTTTTTTTTTATTTTTGTAAATGTAGTAATTTTTCTACATAAATGTGTTATTTATGTTATCATATAATGGATTTATTGTTGCAATTTTAAATGAAATCATATACTTATATACTGTTGGTGGGAATTTAAGTTAGTACAGCCATTATGTAAAACAGTATGGAGGTTCCTCATAAAACTAAAAGTAGAACTACACTGTGATCCAGCAATCCCACTACTGGCTATACATCCAAATGAAAGGAAATCGGTATGTAAAAGAGATATCTGCACTCCCATGTTTATTGCAGCATTATTCACAACAAGCAAGATATGGAATCAACCTAAGTGTCCATCAACAGATGAATGGATAAAGAAAATCTGGTATCTATACACAAGGGAATACTATTTAGCCATAAAAAGAACAAAATTCTGTCATTCGTGACAACATGGATGAGCTTGGAAGACATTATGTTAAGTGAAATAAGCCAGGGACAGAAAGATAAACACCAAAAGTTGATTTCATGGAAGTAGAATAGTGGTTACTAGAGGCTGGGAAGGGCAGAGAGTAAGGGGAATAGCTAGAGGTTGGTTAATGGATACAAAAGTGCAGCTCAGTAGGAGGAATAAGTTCTAGTATTCTATAGCAGCGGTGGTCTCCAACATTTTTGGCACCAGGGACTGGTTTTATGGCAGACAATTTTTCCATGGATGTGGGTAGGGGGAGGCAGAGCTCAAGCAGTGATGCGAGCTATGGGTAGGTGGTGTAGCAGCTGTAACCAATCTCAATCCAAATAGAAGAAAAGAAATAACTAAGATCAAAGCAGAACTAAACGAAATTGAGAACAAGAGAACTATACAGAAGATCAACAAAACTAAAAGCTGGTTTTTTGAAAAGATAAACAAAATTAACACCCCTCTTGCTAGACTGATTAGAATCCAAAGGGAAAGGTCTCTAATAAACTCAATCAAAAATGAAAAAGGAGAGGTCACAACAGACACCACAGAAATACAAAACATTATTTTTGATTACTACAAAAACCTATATGCCCAAAAATTATATAATGAGGAGGAAATGGACAAATTCCTGGAAACATACAACCTCCCTAAGTTCACCCAAGAGGTAACAGAATATCTGAATAGATCAATCTCAAGCTCAGAAATTGGAGCAGCAATAAAAACCTCCCAAAACGTAAAAGTCCCGGACCAGATAGCTACACTTCAAAGTTTAACCAAACATTCAAAGAAGAACTCACACCTATACTACAGAAATTATTCCACAATATAGAGAAAGATGGTATCCTTCCTAACTCATTCTACGAAGCCAATATCACCTTGATACCAAAGCCAGGAAAGGACACAACAAAAAAAGAAAACTACAGACCAATATCTCTCATGAATATAGACGCAAAAATCCTCAACAAAATTTTAGCAAGTAGAATTCAGCAACACATCAAAAAAATAATTCACCATGACCAGGTGGGCTTTATTCCAGGGATGCAAGGCTGATTTAACATACGCAAATCTATAAATGCAATTCGCCACATAAACAAAAGCAACAACAAAGACCATATGATTCTTTCGATAGATGCAGAAAAAGCATTTGACAAAGTCCAACACATCTTTATGATAAAAACTCTCATCAAAATAGGCATAGACAGCTCATTCCTTAAAATTATCAAGTCCATTTATGACAAACCCACTGCCAATATCA
>NW_012150174.1:12457213-12509710 GCF_000956105.1 Propithecus coquereli
ATCCATGAGTGGATTATTAAAATTTGGTATATGTATACAATGGAATATTATTCAATCATAAGAAACGACAGTGATCTAGAACCTCTTATACTTTCTTGGATTAAACTTAAGACCATTATCTAAAGTGAGACACCACAAGAGCAGAAGAATGGGCTCCACTTGTACTCGCCATCAAATTGGTAGTAACTGATCAACACTAGGGTGATCACGTGGCAGAAATACTCTCCAGGGATTAGGGGGACTGGGGGGCGGTAAATCCGCAACTAAAGGACACGGGGAGCACTGTAGGGGGGAAGGGCATGCCTTTAACCCGCATTTGGTTGAGGCAAAGACATAAAGTGTAACCATAATGTTTGTACTCTCACAATACCCTGAAAAAAAAAAAAAGGTGAAGAAAAAAATAAATAAATAAAGATGACTGCTTCGCTTGCTGACCCACCACTCATCTCCTGCTGTGCAGAACTTCCCCCCTCACTCCCGTTTCCTAGGTTTCATGGAAGATAATTTTTCCACAGGGTGGCAGGGGTGGCGGAGCTCTGCGGCCAGTTCCAACAGGCCATGGACCGGTACTGGTCTGCCACCCGGGGGTTGGGGATTGCAGTTCTATAGCACTACAGGGTGACTATAATAAAAAAACAATTTATTATATATTTTCAAATATCTAGAAGAGTAGATTTTGAATGTTCTCAACACAAATGATAAATGTTTGAAGTGATATTATGCTAATCACCCCAATTTGATCATTATGCATTATATACATGTATTGAAATATCACACTGTAATATAAATATATACAATTATTGTGTCAATTAAAAATAATAATTTTTCAAAATCATATATAAATGTGTTTTAAAGTTATCACTTTTTATTTCTGATATAATAAATATTAATATCTATAGATCTCATGCACTCAAACAAAGCTCCTTGGAGTCTTCACTAATTTTTAAGGGTGTAAAGGAGTCCTCAGACAAAAACAAATTAGAGTAATCCTAATCTCCAGAGATAGACATATTTGTGATTTCCCTGGTATCTTCCTTTTTTCCCCTCTGCCTATATAAGCTAATATATATACACGCACATACATACTCGTATATTTATATTTTTCCTCACAAATAGAATCATACTATACAGATGATTTTAAATATGTATTTTACTTTTATTGTTACATATGTTTCATGTCTTTTACATCGATTCCTCTAAAAGCCCAGAATCTAGTATGAGATGCAGGCAGGCAAGAATCATAGACAGGGAAGGTGGAGCCAGCAGCAGAGCAGCCACAGAAAGGGCCACATACAAAATAATATCTTGAGCTCATTGTGTTTTATGACTTAAATCTTGAAAAGAATATTATAAACGCAAATATTTGAATAATTTTCATCTCAGTATTTGATAATTTGATTTTATTAAATGTTTATTCATTTATTCTCTGGAATTCATTTTGGTGAGAGATATAAATTTAGCATGCAGTGGATTTAAATTACTGTTTTCTCATTTTATTAGCCAGGTATCAAGTTGCCATTTAACGAATGGTCTTTCCTTTTCAATTCTTTTGTGATATTATTTCATCCTACAGTGTTTAGAGTTCTATTCTGTTCCAATGATCTCTTTATTCTATGGTATACTGAGTAGCCAAGCATTTTAGTATTGAGCATGTTTCAATACTTGGTAGAATGGGCCCTTTCTCTGCTGCTTTGTAGGTTCTGTGATTGTGTGACCTGTTCATTTTTCATATGAAATTTAGAAGCATTTTATTGCTTTCTAAGATAAAATCTTGGACTGTTAATCAAAGTTGTAACTTCTAAATTAGCCGCTGGAAAATTATTATTGAATTAGTTTGGCATTTGTACACCTCTGGTGGTGACCTCTGACTCCATAGGAAAGAGGATTTGAATCAGTATCTATGGGAAACCCTTCAGGCTCTAACCAGCAGGCCATGTCCTCCCTCCCTCCTCCTCCAGTCTCTTCCCTTGTTTGTTTGAATTCTCTTCAACGTAGACCTTTGGCTTTGAACTTTGTTCTCTTTTCTTTACCGCTCTTTTTATCATTGGCCACATCCTTTTGATAATTTCCTTTGTTCCCAGCCTGTGTTCCCTGTTAGGTGCTGTGTTTTCCCTATTGCTTTAATTCTATTATCTTGGACTGTTTGCAAGCCTCTCCTGTTTCCCTCTTCCAGCTCTAGATCGTACAGCTCCAGTCAGAATTATCAGATGTTTATTCTCCCATCTATTAATGTACCTTTATATTTCCTCAAAATTTTTATTTATATTTATTAAGGTTTTATTATTTTCATTACAAAGCTATGTGTAATTTCATCCCAATGCCTTTGTGTGTGTGTGTGTGCATTATATTGAAGGGAGACCTTTTCTGTCTAGACTCTCCATTTATTATTAATACGTTATAATATTACTGATTTGTTTATCTTGCAATTGACATATCTTCTTTATGAAAAAAATAATACTATTAGTTCTTGCCAATTCTTTGGGATTTTCTAACTATATAGATATTTTCTGCAGATAATAAAATATTATTTTAATCTTTCCCATATTTATTGCCCTTATCTATGAGAGTAAAAGAACAGAGCACCACTGGCCAGACATCCTATCCACAGGAGGGAGCATTGGTGCCATTGATGATGACAAAGCACTTTCATCAGCGATGTGGGAGGCAGAGGTGTGTGCAATCAGCAGACCTGACAGACTTGTTAATACACTCATGTGGGATGCTCTCTGGAAACTTCTAGAAACAACTGAAAGAGCATTTGCAGAGTGGGAATTATCTAAAGACAACAGCCAGAAAAATCTAGTTTATTCGTTGATCCTGTTTATTACTCTTGATGTGCCACTAGGCCTTTGTGACCAAAGGAACATGGAATAGACAGCATCAACTACAAAACTGAACAGTTTGGATAAAAATAAAAAGTGAAGAATTATAAACATTCCTGGAAATAGCAAAGAGGAATGCAAAAAGAGTCGGTAACTCAAAAGATAAAGTTAAATCTCAAATGTCAATCCTAAAGAAATGATATTGATGGATTCATAAACAAGTAACAGGCCAGCCTAGACATTGCCATAAAAAATAAAAGACAAAGATTAGTGCTTCCAGACTTTTAAATTTCACAAAAATTTTTTTTTCTCTTTTTTAAAATTTTGAGGACTGAGTTAGTGTTATCTTTCTTTAAGCCAAGTAAGAATGTTAAAGAAAAAAACCAAACTACCATTATCATTTTTTCCATTAGAGTATGAACAATTTGTAACCAAAAATTTAGGAATGGCACAGACTCAGAATAAAGAATAGCTTTGTAAGGTGAATACCCTTATCTTTATTACAAACTCATTTTGTTGTCCCAATATTTCTCAATTAGCCAAAGATAACTATAAACTTCAGAAGGCACTTGCACTAGCTCATAGACTAGTGTCAGGTCAACACAACAAGGGAGATATTTAGAATGTTTTACAACTGAATGGAATGGGTACTAACCCTATCAGAACAAGTGCCACAGCTAGAATAGATGGCAACCACACAAAACCAGCTGAAAATGCAACCTGAGAGTATCACAGATAAAAATCCAATCTGTTCACATTGTGGTGCCAAAGGAGATGTGAAAAAAAAAAAATTAAAACATAAACCACTATTATGAAACTAGGAAACTAACTTAAAGCAATTTTTTCTGAATTGATAAAAAGCATGTATCCTAAAGTTTGAGAGAGATGTAACATGCCTTCCATCATTAGTATCAAAGGAAGACAGAGAGTCACCAATGTGTTATTTAATTTCTCAGATTACAAATTTAAAGAACTTGAACTTCATGCAAATAGAATGAGAGGAGACCTAAAATCCAAAGGTGGGGAAAAAAGAAACATCTTCACTTTCGTAAGTTAGAGGTCAGAAGAGTCTGGGAAAATACATATAGAGCACTTATGGAATGTGTTTTCTCAACACAATTCAATTCTCTAGCTAAGTTGCTGTTCTCTCTGAAGGAAGAAGAAAAACATTTCCAAAACCACAATAACAGAAAATTCCCTGCCTCTGGCAAATACTATGATGATTGATTGAACTGGTTTTACAGACAGGTACACATTGAAGAGATAAGTGACCAACATCTTAACATGCATAGGTGGGCTAACAAGAGACAACTGTGAAATAGGAAATACCTTGTATACTTCAATAACTATAAGGTCTCAAAAAAGGGGCCATAAAAAGTTTTAAGATTATCAAGAAATTACAAGGAGGATTAGATGCCGGTGGGTAGTAAAGGAAAAAGGATTAAACAGTAAAACAAAATAAAACAAAACTCTAATTCTCCAGATGGTTATGCAAAGATTTTTTAAACAGTAATGTATAAACAGGTATCAAGATTGAATGGAAGTGGTTAGGTAGTAAGTTAAAATTGGTTAACTCCTTGTGGAGAAGACAGAAGAAATATTTACGCATTTATGCTTTGAATGAGCAATCCCAGTTCTAGGATTTACCCTGAAGATACATCTCTACAAATATAATACAATATGTGCACAAGGTTATTCATTGCAGCACAATTTTATAATAGTAAGATCTACTGAAATGTTGGACTACACGAATTCCTATCAGTAGGAGGTTAAATAAACCACATCCACCCAATGAAATACTATGGCAGCTATAAAACTAATTAGGAAGATTTCTATGAATTTTCACTTTAAATGCCATAGTTAAGTAGGAAAAAAGGTGCAAAATAGTATATAGAGAGATTGCTTCCTTTTGTGCAAGAAAGAATATAAATATATGTTCATTTTTGCAAAAGGAAGCACAAAAAGGCTGAATCAGAAACAAATGACAATGATTATCTAAATTGGGTGGTTGCTCATAAGGTGACCAAAAGTGTGTGGGAGTAGGGTGGAGGGAATAAGATTAGAAGCAAAAATCTGAATATAACTCTATCTGGCTTTTATCATAGTTTACCTTTATCTGAGTATACATTTTCATATCTTTGAGTAATGCTTTATATAGTCAAAACATAAAATGGTTTATATTATTCAAAATGTAAAATTAAATAACAAAGATTTGAAAAGAAAACATCTAAAATTGAATATAAAGAAATAAATCTACCACAGGTATATATTAAATTGATGACATAACATAAGAAAATAGAAGTATTTTAAGTAACACTGTGTCTTTAGTAGCATCTATTCTGAGGAAAAAGTGAACTGCAAAGAAATCTTGAACTATTTATTATAGTTTATTGTTAGTAGCAATATTGGTATTATAATTCCAAAAACACTTTTATGTGAATTGTAGAATAAAGCAAATACGGGTACCAAGATTTTCATTGTAAGAAAAAGAGACAAAAATATGATATGAATGAATATAATAAAATATCTAATATGGTAAATCTTAATTGAAACTATTAGTATGAATTTATAATTTTATATGTTAAATATGTTTATACATATATATATATTTTTTTTTTCCTAGCACTGTCTCTTAAAAGTGCTGAGAAGCAATACTACCCCAAACTGCAATGAGCAAATTCCTAATGCACAGATTCTGGTTTCCAAATACCAGTGCCCACTATGAGGAAGAAAGGCTCCTGGGAGAAATGGATGACTTCAAGTCTAGTACAGGAAAAATACAGGTGGATATGGGATATCTCATAACATAAGAAAACAAAAAGGTGCTCAATGACTAATGGAGTCATGCCAAATGTACACAGGAGCCAATCTGAAGGGACTTCCGCTGTCCACATTTTAGAAAGTTTGAAATACAAAATAAATAATATAAATGTCAAAAACGATTTATTTTTAATAAATAAATATTCAAATAAATTCTGTGTACATTATACACATGCACGCACACACACACACACACACATATAGCTAAGGTAAAAAGGGAAAGCTTTTTTTTAGGGAAAAATGCTACTCAGTAAATGCAAAATGATTGACAGAATTAGAAAATTACCATTTTGCAACCACAATTTCATAATTCACAATCAGGCAAGGATTATGAATTGATTCTAAAATGACTAGGTAGGAAGTGACTGGGAAACATGAGATTCACATCATCTAAAAGTATCACCCCACAGATCAACTATTGATTCAAAGGAAAATTGTTGGCTTATAACAGATCTAGTGTTCACTGTTTTAATCACATCATTAAACTTAACACTAAGACTAAGACAGCCTGACTTTATGTGCCTCCTGATGTGTGTGATGCAGTAAGGAGAATATAGCATCATCTACAAAGCATTCTGGACAATAAGGTTTAACATGAATCAAATCAAGCCTCAGACTTGCCTTTCAGTTTGCAGGAAACTTTAAGAATAAAAGAACAAGTTTAATGACACCATGAGGAAATAATCACCCTAATCCAGAATGTGGACCTCCTCCACATCAAAACATTAGTAGGTCTGTTTTAGATTTAAAATGACTGAAAAGGAATGGCATCCAAATGCAATATGTTATCTTTGACTAGATCCTGTAAACAAACAAGGATAGATATAAAAAACATTTGGCGACAGTTGTGAATATTTTAATACGGACTGTATACTAGATGATGTTATGGGTTATCTTTAATTTTTTAAGTGTGAGAATGATCTTGTGCTTACGTAGGAAGACTTTATTCTTCATGGATTTAAGGTTATGCATATATTTGGGAGTATAGTTCATGGTAACTGAGACTTTGAAATGGGTCAGCAAAAATGGATCATTATTTTATTTACTTACTCATCGTTTGGATGCTCAAATTGTCCAAAATTTAGTCAGAGAGAAAGAGAGACAGACAGATAGGCAGAAATAGAGAGAAAGCAATTATGTATATTTGAAGTTTTTCAAAATAAAGAGTTGGGAGTCAATATCGACTAGGAATTCCTAGTGGCACATTGCCTAAATGCACCGAGGGCCCTTTCTTCCGTGTCTCTCCCCCAATTGTGGAAGAGGAATAAAATTCTCCAGGAGAAAGAGTGAGGCATTGGAGGTAACAGCAACAAAATCTGGGGAGTTGGAAAACAAATGGACAAATGTAAACGATTTTGCCAATCAGAAAAAGAGAACTGCAACCAAGCCAGAAATGGGAGAGTCCTGTAGGTAGACTGACATACCCACAAACTTCAGAAAGGATCTAGAATTGGAGGTACATTGGCGATGTTGAATAAGGCCTTGAAAAATAAAGACTGAGAAAAAAAAATCCACAAAAGAAGCAATTAATGTCCACATCCCCTCCTTGATTTTCTGCAGATGACTGCCGGATTCTACACCTCAGCAGAAGATGGAAAAGTTAAGTGAATAGAGAAGATAAACTAGAGAGATTTGGTATGCAGACAATAGGCGCATATAAGAGCTGGTGTAAGGCAGTGAAAAATAGAGGAGGAAATTAAATAATAAGACCCTTTTAACCTCCTTTGTCCTCTCAGCTTCTAACTTGGTAGCAATCAGAGAATTATGTCCCCTCCGCCCACTCCCTTCCTATATACACGAGATTCAGGGATTAATTTCATGGGAAGACACCTGACCAAGAGAAAACACCTGAGTGGGCTTCAAACGAAATGGATTTGCAATTTCCTGTTTACCCAATGGAAAAGGCCAACTAAACACCCCTATGCACACAAAGCTTCCAAACAGCATCGCAGTGTCTCACTCTTCATATAAATGGACAGCCAAGGATCACCAGATACCTAAAGAACCCTTCTAACAGGAATGGCATAAACCAAAATGAAAAGGGAACTCCAATATGATTTTAAAATACAGCATCAGAAGGGATTTTTAAAAATAATAAATATCCTTATATATCTGAGAGAATTTATTATATTCATTAAACAAGGACATGGAATATACAACTGTCTAAATTCACTCTTGTTTAGAGAACATAAAGAGTGCTTGGAAAATATGATTAATAAAAGTCTCAGAAAGAGAAAATAGAGAGAAATAAGCTATCAAGAAATTAATTCAAGAAAGTTTCCATGACCTGAAAGACAGATCAAAAGGCCCACGAAATGCATAGTACAATAGATGAAAGAAGTTTCAAATCAAGGAACATTGTTGTAAAATGTCAGAATACTGACAACGAAGAAAACATACTAAAACCTTCTTGGAAAAAAAGAGGTCACATCAGGTATCAGAGTGGCATCAGATTTTGAGCGGCTGATGCCACATGTATAACACAAATTCTACAAAATAATGTTTGAAAGCCTCAATCAAACTTTTTGAGCCACATTCTGTCCAAGGGTTTCACATATGGATAGGAAAGTTATCAGTAGTCTAGACTAGAAATATCCCTTTTCAATATTGGACATCCAATGTTTCTTGAGGCTCATTATCACACTAACTAATGGCTCCTGTCCTATTTCCTGTTCCAACAGTCCTGTCTTTTCACTTCCTCAAAAGTAAAGAGGAGACCTTCTTGTTAAAGGTGGTTGTTCAACCACAAGTATTTATCTTCTCTCCTTTCTAAGATCCTATTAAAATGACAGTAAAGGAATAAAAAAGCTTTTAATCCTTATACCTTTTTCCAATCCTTTCTTCCTTTAATATAATTGTCTGCAATGTTGTTTCTGTTCCCTGTTGCTTCTAAACCCATTTTACATTTCCTTCTAAGTCTATCTTAAAACAGGGAATGGCATTATTTATTTATTTATATATTCTCTGGCTTTTCCAGCTGCCTATGTTCTGGAGTTTTAGGATCTCTTTGAGTCTTGATTATTATAGAGCCTGTAATGTCTCTAATCTTCTTTAACAAACAAAATAGTCGTGTTCCAAAATTTTTATCTACTTTCTGGGACAAATTTTCATATGTTTCTTTACATCTATAATTTTGCATGTGGTGTTTATTAATTCTTTATTTGTGGCCAAATTTTATACCGATCTTGATTTTTTTTTTTTTTTTTTTTTGCTGTCCACACCTCTTGTTTGTCTAAGAATGCTCTCCTCCTTCATTGCCTGGGCTCTGCCTTGAGTTGGGATGGCAGATAGTATCTTAGTCAGCTGCCTAGGTCCATGGAAGAAGAAAAGGAGGGGCATCGTCCGACAGCTCATTATTTGGGAAATCCTTGCTTTGTGTTGAGGTCCCTGGGAAAAGGCTTCCCACAGTTCTATTTGCATATCCTATATTCTCATTGTCTCTCCAACATAATGGTTTAAATGCTTGATGAAATAAAATTCCAAGTTATGAGACGTTAACTGTACATAGAAACAGCTTGAAGAAGTCTGATTAGGCCATAAAAGATGCCTTTCAGAAACTCACTGGAGGAGAGGCATCAGGTCGGCAGCCGTGGGCGGCAGATGAAGAGGAGGCGGTGGCAGTGGGAGGGAGCCTGGAAACGCGAGCCCGCACGGTACGTGGTTTGGACTTGCCGGGCCACCGTCGTTTCCAGAGAGGGTTTGAGTGGAGGAACCTCTGGAGCAGCTGTTGGCTGGCTCCTCTGGCTGATGGCATGGTGAGGTACATGGGCCAGCGGCAGCGAGGGCATCGGATCCAGAGGGAGCCACCCTAGAGGCCGGGTCCACAGCACCATGGGCCAGTGTGTCGCCAAGTGCAAGAATCCCTCATCGACCCTGGGCAGCAAGAATGGTGACCGTGACTCCAGCAGTAAGTCACACAGTAGACGGGGTGCAGGCCACCATGAGGAGCAGGTGTCACCCTGTGGCAAGCCAGGTGAGGGTATCCTCCTCAATGGTACCAAGAAGGCGGAGGCTGCCACTGAGGCCTGCCAGCTGCCAGCGTCCTCGGGAGATGCTGGGAGGGAGTCCAGGTGCAACGCTGAGAAGTCTTCCTTGCAGAGATTGGAAGAACTGTTAGGCGCTACAAGGATGAGCGGGAGGACGCAATTTTGTAGGAAGGCATGGAGCACTTTTGCAATGACCTGTGTGTGGATGCCGCAGAATTTCAAATGCTGCTCTTGGCTTGGAAGTTCAAGGCTGCAACCATGTCCAAATTCACCAGGAAGGAGTTTTTTGATGGCTGCAAAGCAGTAAGTCCATACAGCATTGACGGAATCTGTGCACGGTTCCCTAGCCTCTTAACAGAAGCCAAACAAGAGGATAAATTCAAGGATCTCTACCGGTTTACATTTCAGTTTGGCCTGGATTCTGAAGAAGGGCCGCAGTCATTGCATTGGGAAATAGCCATTGCCCTGTGGAAACTAGTCTTTACCCAGAACAATCCTCCAATATTGGACCAGTGGCTCAACTTCCTAACAGAGAACCCCTCCGGGATCCAGGGCATCTCCCGGGACACTTGGAACATGTTCCTTAACTTCACTCAGGTGATTGGCCCGGTCCTCAGCAACTGCAGTGAGGATGAAGCCTGGCCAAGTCTCTTCGATACCTTCGTGGAGTGGGAAATGGAGCGAAGGAAAAGACCAGGGAGAGGGAGAGGTGCACTCAGCTCAGGGCCCGAGGGCTTGTGTGCTGAGGAGCAGACTTAGTGGCTCTGTCCCAGGCAGCAGCAAGGATCTGCCCGCTGCCCTGCAGCCAACCAAGGAATTGGACCTCTCTGGAAATTACTGAAGATCTGGATATTTTCTACTTTACACCTTTCTCTGCCTTCTATCTGAAAGGGCTCTAAAATGCAGTATCATGTTTTAGGCACTTGATTCATTTTTTGGTTATTTCTTTTTGAGGAGGGAGCCCCCAAAATATTTGAACCTGGCTACATGTTGTGTATATTCGAAGGCTTCAGATAGAATAAGCCTGCCATTTCTTGCACAAGTTAGATATTTTTGTGGGGGAAGGTCTAAAGTGGGTGAGGGACGGGACTGTTAGGTTGAATTAACATTACAAAACGATACAGATCTCAGTTTTGCATATTGTTTTTCAGGGTAGGTCTGTACTGTGTGTAGTGCTGTTTACATGGTTGAATTTAGGTTGTAATAATTATTCTTAAAGATGTACACAGATTTGAATAAGAGTGTTAACTGTTAACCACATTGCATTAATTCACAGATGATTTAGAGCTCTTGGAGAGCCAAGGCCAGCCAAGAGCATTTGTAGTCTGGTGACAACCTCCTTTTAAGCTAAATTATCCCAAACCCTTATTTTCCTCATTTCTGGCTCATTCCTCCTCTGACCTACTGCATTTCATGTTGAGTTTATCCATCAACAGGCTGCACCCATCAGTCAAGTGACCATTTTTTTTTACAGAACATGTACTGAGAACCACTTAAGCATTGAATGCAGAGAAAGTGGTGCTACCTTAGTTTTGCTGGAAGTAGACTTCTTCTTTTCTTTATTTGATGAAGTTTATGTATTTTCATGTTTGTAAGTGGACATACTTTTTTTTTTTTTTTTTACATTTGCCTTGAAGCCATAGTTTCTGTTCCTGGGCAGGAAGCAGTAAGGAGACTGTGCCTGCTGGCCAACTGACTCGAAGGAAAACTGTGGTATGGAGTTCTGCTTGAATTTTTTCTTTTTAATTTTTTTTCTTTGAGTATCATTAGCTTACTTGTCTGGCAAGTGCGGAAGCCTGGGGTTGGCCTGAACTCTGCCAAACAAATATCAAAGTGTATTTAATAGTGAAACGTGTGCCCTTTCCCTTCTTGCTGCACCCATGTTGTCACTTAACCCCCAGGAGTTATTTATTATCTTTTTGTTAATGTCAGGCTCATTTGTGGTAATGTGATGACTGTTTAGGTTCACATGACTCTCATCCCCCAAAATATGTATACATACATATTTAAAATATATATATTTTACCTACATATTATTAATATATATACACACACATATCTATTAACTGTTTAGGTTTACATGACCCTCCTCTCCCCAAATATGTATATATACATACCTAAAATAAGTACATATTTTACTTATATATTATTTATATACATATACACATACACACATATATGTATCTGTATTCCTTTGTTTCTTTGCCTGCTAAAACTGGCCATAAAAGAGGGAGCTGCCTTTGATATATAAAGTATGAAAAGAGTGCCAGGGAACATCATAATGGAGATTTTCGAATCTGAATTTGGACCAATCTAAAGAGAACATGACTTTGCTTAGCTTTCTAAGAGGGAGGGCCCCATCCCCAGACTCCCCTGACTGCTTGCTCTGGAAGGCTAGCTTTGGCCACACTGCCACAGTGTCCTGAGGAACTGACTCTGGTCCTACCTGGTTTCAGTAGAGGGTCCTCTTGTTATTTTTCCATTTAAAAAAATATGTCCTCAAAAAACTGTACTGGAAGGGTGGGTGGCAGGAACTTGTATAGTTCAGCTTCCAACACTTTGGAACAGATTAAAAAGGAAATCTTTTAAATAAAAACTTATTTTAAAAAAAGAAAAAGAAACTCACTGGAATTAATGCTTGGTAGTGTGCCAATTTTTGTCTGCAATTCTGTTGTTTTCTGGAGCTGCCCATGAATAACAATTGCAGACGTCTCTTCCTTGCTGCATGGAGGAAATAAAGATTTGAGTTTATTTTAACAATTGTTTTTACTGACAGCCAAATGTTAGGTAAATCAGCCAGCTATAGAATCCTTGTTCATTCATTCATTTATCCATTCATTCGTTCAACCAACATGCATTGAGCAGCTACTTGATGCCAGGCACAGAGGTAGATGTTGAGTACACAATGATGACTGACACGACATCACTGCCTCCCTGTAGTTTATGGTCTTTGGGGACAGTAAACATGTAAACTAGTAACTTCGGTACAATATTACTATAACTGATGCATAGACAGGACCCTAAGGGATTATAGAGGATGCTACATTTAAACCCAACTTGGAAGGCAAGAGAAAGAAGCTATTGGGAAGGGGTGACATTGACATGGGTCTTAAAAGATAATATGACAGTTTACAAATTGACAAGGCCATGCTAGAAAGAGGGAATATCTTGAGTAAAGTCTTAGATTTAAGAAAAATGACACGTAAGAAAAAGATCACATATAGTTTGGCTTGTATATGATTCACAAAACATGTTGAGAAAAGGCAGAAAAGACAAGTACCACATGTACTCACCACCAAATTGGTATTAACTGATCAACACATAAGTGCACATATAAGAATAACATCTATTGGATGTTGGGCAGGGGGGAGGGGAAGGAGGGAGGAGGGGACGGGTATATGCAAACACAAAGAGTGCAATGCGCACCACCCGAAGGATGGACATATTTGAAACTTGGACTTGCGGGGGGGGGGAGGGCAAGGGCAACATACATAACCTAAACATCTGTACCCCCATAATATGCTGAAATAAAAAAAAAAAAAGATATTCATGGCAAAGACTTTAATGGATTTCATACGTCAAGAAAACAAGATTGGGCCAGGCGCGGTGGCTCACGCCTGTAATCCTAGCACTCTGGGAGGCCGAGGCAGGCGGATTGTTTGAGCTCAGGAGTTCGAAACCAGCCTGAGCAAGAGCGAGACCCCGTCTCTACCAAAAATAGAAAGAAATTAGCTGGACAACTAAAATATATATATATAAAATTAGCCAGGCATGGTGGTGCATGCCTGTAGTCCCAGCTACTTGGGAGGCTGAGGCAGAAGGATTGCTTGAGCCCAGGAGTTTGAGGTTGCTGTGAGCTAAGATGACGCCACAGCACTCTAGCCCGGGCAACAGAGTGAGACTCTGTCTCAAAAAAAAAAAAAAAAAGAAAACAAGTTTGGAATTTTTCCTACAGATCATAAAGATGCAAAAAGGATTTTTTACAAATAAAAGATGACATCAAGTGGGCATACAGGCTAATATCCTTTAATCACTTCAAAAGATAGTCTTAAACAATCTATGTCTGAAACAAGCCAATTAAATTATTGATCTTCATTCTCCTGAGCTTCAGGTTTATTTAATTGGTAATTTATCAAATATGAATATGATCTACATTATCAACAATTGATATATTGATAAAGACACTCTCTCGACCAAATTTTAGTTAGGCTCCTCTGATCCCTCTTCTTGACAAGGCCTCGACCTTGGCCTCCATCCTTGCTGGGCCTACATAGCTGGTTTTAGGAAAAATCCTGCTAAGTCAGTTTAAAGAGAGTCCCCACCCTTGAAATCTGATCCCCCATTGATATATGATGAAATTCCTTATCCCCCACCCTTAATATCTGAGCATCCTGGCCTGTCTTCAGCAAGAATCTTGTTAAGTTGGTTTAGCAAGAATCCAACTATTCTTGATGTCTCCTCAGTAATTTTCCATCTCCCGACCCCGTCATTGTGCTCGTTGGCTATAAATCTCCAGCTGTCTTTATTGTATTGGGAATTGATCCCAGTTCTGTACTGATATCTCTATTCCCATATTGCAATAGTTCCTGAATAAAATCTGTTTTCACAGCTTTAACTACTGCCCAGCTCTGTTTCATTTTGACAGCTACACACAAGACTATTTGCTTTAAAAAAAAAAGATAAGTACCACTTTATTTTGAACAGGACCATTGCCTATGTCAGCTATTTTTGGATTGGTAGATATGATTAATTTCTCTATTTTTAAATTTTTCCCCTTGTGGCCATACAGGTAAACAGATGAGTAGACAAGTATCTCCATAGACTATCAGGCAAGACTTCCATGATAATCATGGAACTGAAGTTTAGATGGGAGGAATTTCCTATTTATTTTAATAATCCTAAAAATAACTAATAATAACCTGAACTAAGGCGGGAGTACTGTGTGTAGCAGGAATTGAAATGAAGTGACAGGTTTGAGAGTTATTTAACAAAGAGAATTGACAAGATTTACTAGTAGTAGAGATAAGAAGTTGAGGGGAAAAACTAGGATAATTTCCAAATTTTTTACTATCCTTAATAGATGGATGATAATAATGTTATGAACAGGGTTGGAAATAGAAACTGAGATGAGATGCAAAAATGGTTTGCGATAGTTGAGCTTAAGATATCATAGTAGATTAATGTGGAAAATGTCAAAGAAACACACTGAAATATATATTTAAACTCAAGAAAGGCATCACAGCTGAAGACTTGTTTGGGAGTTAACGGGTTATTATGTAGTAGTCGAAGCTATAAGTATGAGTGAGGTCATTCAAGTTGTGTTTAGAATAAAAATAAATCCAAAACCAAAATTTGGTTAATATACAGCTATGTGGAGAAAGAGCTAGCAAAGAACTAACAAAGGCAAGAGAAGAAAGGGAAAGCAGTTTGGGGAAGCCGAACAAAGAGAGCATCTCAAGGTAGAAGGACTGGTCAACAAAAGTACAAATACGGAAAAGACTGAAATGGGTTTATTGGATTCGGCCATTCAACAGTAGTTCGTGAAGTCAGAAACAGTTATTTTAGTGGAGTAAATACTGTGGATAACAGATTCTTGTGATTTGTATTATAAATGGGAGATGAAGAAGTAGAAAATCAATTTAAACACCCATCAATGGATGAATGGATAAATAAATTGTCATACATATACACAATGGAATATTATATAGCCACAAAAAGAATGAAACCCTGCCATTTGCAACAACATGGGTGGAACTGGAGAACATTATGTTAAGTGAAATAAGCCAAGCACACAAAGACAAATCTCGTGTGTTCTCACTCATGTGGGAGCTGAATATTAAAAACAATTGATCTCAAGGGAAAGTAGACAACTACTCTTTTCAGAAATTTGGTTATGAAGGGATAGAAAAAAATAGGATGCAACTACACAAAGAAATGATAGTCAAAAAAATATCTTGGCTTTAAGATAGAAAATAACTTAAGCATGATTAAAGGCTATGTGAAAGATAAAGTTTCAATACATTAATAATTAAATAATAAGTGTGAATATATCTTAGTAAAGACAATTCATTAAACAAAGATGTGAGGCTCGGATGGAGGATTTATCCTTGGATATGAAAGGGAATCTTCTGTTAAAGAAAAATTATTCATGACACTTGTTAAAACAGCATGGCAGACTCCATTCGTGGATATTACAATAGGTATAGGGACTACTGTGATGGGGTTCTGCAGCAGGGAAAAGAGATCAACTCAACACAAAACATAAAAAACAGTGGGAATTTGTGGCCAAAGAGCAGGGTTGCAGGGATCAGTGGATAGAAAATTACTAAGAAAAGACATCAGAGGTCAGGGAGGATTCTGGCTTACCTGACCTAACAGGATTCTTGCTGAAGGCAGGCCAGGGTGATCAGACATCACCTGGAGGACAGTGAACAATGAGGAACCCAATCAGATATTAAGGGGGGGGGGGATTCTGTCTAAACAGCTTAATAAGATTTCTGCTAAAATTGGGTGATGCGAAGACATAGAAGTTCAAAATCAAGGCCTAGTTGGCAAGAGAATTTAGAGGATCTGACTAAAATTTGGTCAAAGAGAGACTCTTTGTCACTTTTTTTCCTGCCTCAGACAAAAAGAATAGTGGTGAAGGAGAACAGATAATTTTCCATGTTCCTCAGAGAAAAATCCAGTTTGCCTACCATGGCCTCCAAGGTCCTAAAGGATATGCACTTCTTGTTCCACAACCCCGATCCCATACCTCCAACCTCAGTGCCTAACAATCTCCCTCTCACTCACTGAGCTCTAGCCTCCTCGCTATTGCTAGAACACAGCAAGCCTCTACTCCCTCAGAAACCTGGATCTCTATGTTCTCCTCCCTGGAATGCACATGTGTCAGCCTCCACACTACCTACCCCTGTCCATCCCAACTTGTCACTTAGCTTAGAAAACAGTAGCAATTTCACGGGGGAAGACTGCAAATTTACGGGAAGACCCCGTAAATCTGGAAGAAATACCGCAATATGTCCAATCTACAGTAAGGGGGACTCCATTCTTATAAATTACCGAATTTGAGTAAGCCAGCCTCTGTATATATAATATGTGTAAATTGCATGCTAAAGATATGGAAATGTGAAGTAGAAAGACTTCCCAGTTGGAGGCAGGCTCCTTTGGAGAAGTACTGCAGAGTATCTTTCTACAAATCTCTATTAACTAACCTGAAAAATTAAGCAAGTCAGCAGGGATTTCTTCTTTTAAAATATACTTCCTTAATAAGAAGTAACAAGATATAATGCAAAAATGCAGATAAAAATAAGAGGAAAGAGAAGGGGTGGCTGGCACCTGAGAAATATAAGTCCTTGCTGAGGCACAGACTTAGGAGACAAAGCAGACTATTCCAGGCAAAGCAGCCTGAAAGACCAACTATAGAAACAGGAAAAAGAATTATTAGCACAGGTAAACTTTTTCTAGCCAAGAATCATGTTAGAGAAGGATAGAGAGATGACACCTATGTTTCAGCAGCAGGTAAAAGGAAGCAACATTTCATGATACTAGAAAACATGTAAGTTTACTCCTGTAAGAATTGGGCCCTTACGGTTATAAATGAGTAGTTTTCTCCATTAATCTTATGCAAGATCCTATTCAGCTAGACACAGTGTTAGAAAGAGCATCCCAGCATTAAGAAATGCTACCCAAAAGTCAGTAGGCCACACAATCAAAATGGGTAATTTGGCACAAGGGGCTGAAGATCCCGATCCTATTAGCCCAGTCATTGGAATGTACAGTTATCTGACACAGCTGTCAGTGAGCAGCAATATACTCCAGTGAAAGATGCAAAAATGTAAGAAGACTGACAGATGTTTAAAAAGTAAGTATATAGTGTGGAATTACTAGTAGCATCCATGAAGGAAGAAATTTGTCTGGAGTCCTTCACTTTTTAGCAACAGAATAATTCTGGAAATGGAGAAAGAGCCTCAAAACAAGTTATGGATGTTCTATTAATAGATTTATATTAGAAATGGGAGTTTTGTACACAAAAGCACAAAGAAAGAAGTGGTCAAATGGCTAGTCATACCACATGTCTGTGTGAATCCAGGAATAACAGGTATACTTGAGATGAGACCCCCTTGGATTTCATCAGACAGTAGTGGATTTCACCAGCAGAGAATGAGAAGGCGCAATGAACTGGAGACTTTGCTCGTGCACCCCTCTATATATGTGTGAAAGGTATTTCAGTTCTGCCTAAAGATTCAGACTTAAAGAGGCTTCTCTACTAATTAAAGCACTTTCCGCCTTCTGTTAGGCAACAGTTCAGTATTGTTACTATGCAGGCTGAGCACAGATTCTTTTCTAAGTTACAGAACTCTAAGCTCATGTCATTCAAAGCTTAGCTACTGCTTCTTCTTTCCTCCTTCCATTGCCTTAGTAGTTACTTGTTCTTGGCTTTTTGGGTGGAAAACTTCTAGTTAGTCCATAAATTTGCTACAGAGGCAAGGAAGCCTATCTTGTTTGCCTTTTTGGCTTTCTAACTCCTCCTCCTCTTGCATGCTTCCCTGGACTCTAGAAGCCTTCCTGACCGTGGATTCATCCTAGTACTTTTCTCTTGACATCCAGACTCCTCTGGATATAGCTCTTGGCTCACTTTATTTTTTATATCTGTGTGATCTGGTTGCCATCTGTGGTGGACCCAATGATGAACTTGCTCCACCTGCTGCTTGGAGTGTTGTCAGTGACAGCCTTCAGCTACTAGCCCCTTTAGAGATTGCAGAGGACTGCCTTGCCCAATGTTTCACCCATTTGGGGGCTGGCCCACATCCAGTGACTCACTGATGCAGGAGTATAAAGTCCTGGCCATCTAGGCCCAACTTGGGACAACTCTGAAGGGCCATTCTAGCTCTTGAGCCCCATCAACATTTGTACTGCATTGCAGCTTGCCTTTTCCATCCACATATTACTGCTTCCTTCCTTTGCCTCTCCCATGGGCGTTGATTCTAAGGACACTCCTTAATGTACTTCCTGTTTGGTAAATTCCATCTCAGCATCTTCTCTCTAGTGAATGCAACCTGCGACACACCACAGGCATGTATGTATGTGTATATATGTATATATGAATACACATCATAAATACACACACATGCTATATACATAATGTATGTATATATGTATATGTATTTATGTATATGTCTATATTTCAAAATTTCATTTCCCTTTACAAAATATAATGAAAATTTTCACAAAGTAAAGACAATATTATAATGAGCTCCCACATACCCATCATCCACGTTCAGCAATTATCAAGATTTGCTATCCTTGCTTCATCTACCTCTTTTTAGGTGGTTGTTGAAAATGCATTTGAAAACAAATCTCATAGCTTCATTCCTACATGCTTTAGTAGGTATCTTATTTTAAAATTATATTTTTTTACACAGGGCAATGCCATTACTTAACTTGAACAAAATTTCAGTAATTCTTTGATATAGTCTAGTACCCAATCCATATTCAGATTCCTCCAATTGTCTCAAAACTATCTTTTCTGTTGATTTTTTCAAATCAAGATTCAAACAAGATCTATGCGTTGCACTTGATTAT
Organism: Propithecus coquereli; assembly: GCF_000956105.1. Taxonomy (NCBI): domain Eukaryota; kingdom Metazoa; phylum Chordata; class Mammalia; order Primates; family Indriidae; genus Propithecus; species Propithecus coquereli. Next base: position 12,476,424 of record NW_012150174.1, read on the forward strand.
CATATCTACTAAAAGTCTTTTAATCTTAAACAATCTTTCCTCCTTTAAAAAAATTATCTAATAAATTTGTTGAGGAAAACATGTCACTTGTTCTATTGAATGTCCACATTCTGAATAAATTTTATTGCTTCCTCTTAGTGTCATTTAACCTGTTCCTCTGTTCCACTGCTTCCTGTAAACTGGAGTTAGGTTTGATTAGATTCAGGTTTAATTTGGTGGGGGGTGGGGGCAAGAGTCCCTTATAAATAGTGTAGCTGCAGTTCACATAAGGAAGCTCATAATGTTTGCTTGTCTAAAATTGATCTGTGGTTTCAGGTGGTGATAGCCTGACCCCTGTATTGTATTGTATTGAAGTTACCTGTTCATCTTTTATTTAAATAGTTTCATCCATCAACGATTTCATTAACAAACTGATTATTTTTCTAATTCTATCATTGTTTCCTAACTTATTTTCTACAATTCTTCAGGAAGTTTCCTTTATTAGTGAGAGCTCTTTGGTTACCTTGAAATAGAGTTTGTATAGCAAAAGCAAGGTAAATGTTTAATTCTTTCTCTTTTATTAGCAACTTTCAGCATTAGGACTCGATGCTCTGGTTGATCCCCATTTCTTTGAAATGTCATTATGAGCTCATGGGTTTCTGTATATTAGTATGTTTCAAGATAATTGTAATCATTATTCCTTTTGATACTCAAATTATTCCATGTAGGGCTAATAAAAGTTACTTAAATTTGACCTATGTCCTTTTGTGGGTATGTGCATTTACTTTTTAAATAAAATTTTTATTTTAAAGAAGAGTTATAAAAGAGTTGTGAAGACAGTACAGACTTTCCACACACATCCACATCCAGTTTCCACTATAATTATCATTTTACATTAGTGTGGTTCATTTGTCACAATTAATGAAAAAATATTGATACACTATTATTAACTCAAATTCATCATTTATTGAGATTTCCCTAGTTTTTACCTAATGTCCCTTTTCTGTTCCAGGAGCACATCTGGAATATCACATTAAACCCAGTTGTCAGGTCTCCCTGGGCTATTCCTATGACAGTTTCACAGACCTTCCTTGTTTCTGACAACTCTTGAAAGTTTTGAAGAGTACTGGTGAGGTATTTTGTAGAATGTCCCTCAATCGAGATTTGCCTGATGTTTTTCTCACAGTTAGACTGGGGTTATGGGTTTCTGGGAAGAAGACCACAAAGGAAAAGTGGCATTCTTATCATATCATTCCAAAGGTACATATTATCAACATGATTTATCACTGTTCATGCTGATTGCTTGGTGAGATGGTGTTTGTAAAGTTATTTTATTTTCCCCTTTCCACATGGTGCTCTTCTGAAGGAAGTTGTTAGGTGGAGCCCACACTAGGTGGGGAGTTATGCTCCACATTCTTAAGGGCACAGTATCTACTTGAATTATTTGGAATTTTTCTGCATGGGAAGTTTGTCTCTCTGCCACCATTTGTTCATATTTCAATTACTTATTTACATTTATATTAGCATGAACTCATGAATATTTATTTTATACTTTGGCTTATCTAATACTACTTTATTTATTTTATTGCTCATTTGGCTCCTCTGTTTTTTGGATGGTTGTGTGTATATATGTGTGCGAGCACTTCCCTTCTGGCACTGCAAGTTGTTCTAGGTTCATATTGTATACTTCCACCCCAGTCCTAGGAACATCCCTTTTTGTAAGGAGCCATTGTCCCTTTTATTGGAGAGTGGAATTAGAAACTAAGATCTGGGTGCTAGCTCTGCTCATCGCTACCACAGTATTGTTGCTTCAAGGCCCTTTTGGATGACAGAGTAAGGAAATAAATGTGTGCATACTAACCTACATATATACACATAACTATAAATATTTCTATATGTAATTATCTCTATCTATATTAAGCTAAACATGCACTCACACTGATGTCTCCAACTCTGACCCATTACCACATGGATCACTCCAGCCTTCTCCCCTTGCTTGTCTGTAAACTCCCACTCCAACAGTGAGAAATCTGGTTCCATCATCCAACATCCAGTTACTTAATTATTCAGTTCCAGTTTACACGTATAGTGGTTTCAGAATTATTAACCCATATCCTTGTGGGAAAAAATTATCAACTAGAGAGCAGTGCTTATATTCCTTTGTCTTTACTATTACAGACTTCATTCATTTTCAAAATTATTTATGTTGGCATCTTTTTCTGGCACTTCCCTACTCCCTTCAATGAGGTTGTTTCATACAACATAATTGTAATACAAGTAGATTCTTCTGCCACAGCCTGCATTCTATCCTGGGATCCCTACCTCCTAAATGATTTTTAAAATTTGCATACGTTAAGGTTCACTCCACTTTTCTAATGTTCTGTGGGTTTTGATAAACGCAAAGTGTTGTATATCTGCCATTACAGTATCTTACAGAATAGTTTAACTACCCTAAAAATATCCCCTCTGTTCCCTTTATTCAATGCTCCTCCACCCTGAACCTCTGGCAACCAATGATTTGTTTACCGTCTCTACAGTTTTGCATCTTCCAGAATGTCATGTAAATGGAATCATACAGTATATAGCTCCTTCAGATAGCCAAGACAATCCTGGAAAATATGATTGAAGAGGAAAACTCACATTCATGATTTTAAAACTTATTACAAATCAAGACAATGTGGTATTGACATAAAGATCAATGGAACAGAATTGAGATTCCAGAAATAAACCTATGTGTCAATTAATTTTTGACAAGGGTACCAAGGACATCCAATGGGGACAGAATAGTCTTTTCAACAGAGAGTGCAGAGACAACAGGAAAACCATATGCAAAAGAATAAAATTGGACCTGACCTCACACCATTTATAAAAATTAACTCAACATGGATTGAAAACCCTTATGTAAGAGCTACTATGATAAAACTCCTAGAAGAAAATATGGGGGTAAATATTCATGACCTTGGATTTGGCTATGGTTTCTTAGATATGACACCAAGAACACAAGCAATGAAAGAAAAAAGTAGATAAATTGGACTTATCAAAATGGAAAACTTTTGTGAATCAAAGGATACTATTAGGAAAGTGAAAAGACAATTCACAGAATGGGAAAAATATTTGTGAATTATATATCTGATAAAAGTCTAGTATCCAGAATATACAAAGAACTCTTACAACTTAACAACAAAAGTACAAACAACCCAATTCACAAATAGGCAAAGGACATGAAAAGATTTTTTTTTTCAAGGAAGATATACAAAGTGGCCAATAACTATGGCAGGTGTGCAACATCATTAGTAATTAGGGAAATGCAAATGGAAAACATAATGAGATACCACTTCATACCCACTAGGCTAGTGGTCCCCAACCTTTTTAGCACCAGGAACCAGTTTCATGGAAGATAATTTTTCCATGAACCAGGGGTAGATGGCAGTGAGGGGGGGTGGTTTGGGGATGATTCAAGTGCATTACATTTATTGTGCACTTCATTTCTATTATTATTACATTATCACTTGCCACTCACTGATAACGTTTTGATATGAGTCTGCAAGCAACTGATTTATTATGGTCTCTGTGCAGTCAAACCTCTCTGCTAATGATAATCTGTTTTTGCAGCCACTCCCCAGCACTAGCATCACTGCCTCAGCTCCACCTCAGATCATCAGGCATTAGATTCTCATAAGGAGCGTGCAACCTAGATCCCTCTCATGTGCAGTTTACAGTAGAGTTTGCACTCCTATGAGAATCTAATGCCACTGCTGATCTGACAGGGGGTGGAGCTCAGGTGGTGATGCCAGTGATGGGGAGCAGCTATAAATACAGATGACGTTTCCCTCACTTGCCTGCCACTCACCTCCTGCAATGTGGCCTCGTTCCTAACAGCCATGGACCAGTACCAGTCCACCACCTGAGGGTTGGGAACTGCAGCACTAGGCTACAATAAAAATTACTTTTAAAAAAACCAGAAAATAATAAGTAAGGCATGGCTGTGGATCAATTGCTGTTCATTGCTGGTGGAAATTTAAAATGGTACAGCTCCTGTGGAAAACAGTGTTAGTGAAATAAATTCAAGTGATAGAGTGAACATTCTGAAACTTATTTTTTGGCACTTAAAAACAAGTTGATAACTCAATGTACTACAAAGTGTTAAGATTTTTAAAAAGATATTCCTACTAAAATTATTAATTTATTAACTTAACATATCATTAATATGAAATTAAAATTTTAAAATTATTAATTTTATGAGAGCAAAATGCCTTATATTTTTAATGAGTAAAATAGTTGGAAATTACCCTTTAGTTCATCTTTACCAAATTATATTTTAAACAGTTTTATTGAGATATAATTCACACATCATATAGTTCACTCATTTAAAGTATAAAATTCAATGTTTTTTAGCATCTTCACAGATATGTACAATCATTATCACATTCAATTTTAGAATATTTTAATCACCCCCAAAAGAAACCTTATGCCAATTAGCAGTCATTCCACATTTCCCCACAAAATGCCTCATCCTAAACGACCCCTAACTTACCTTCTGGCTCTGTAGGTTTGTCTATTTTGGATAATTATTTTAATATTGCTTGTAATGAAACAATACGTATAGGTTAAAATATTTTTATAATCATTTCCCATTTCATCAATAAGTATTTTAAATTTTCCACTATGAAAAAGTAATCTACTTAACTAAGCTCATAAACTACAAAACATCATAAAAATCTGAAAGCAAAAGAAAAATGTAAGGATACCTCATGAACACCACCACTATTTTGGGGGGTACAATCTATGCCACATTTGATGGTCCAGCAAGTGAATCACATAAAAGCCCACTGTCAATTAATATATTACATATCAATAAAGAAAATATTCTAAAGATGACAAAGTAGGAAAATCGAAAGTACCTGGGTCTTTGAAGTCATTGTTGTGTTGTTGATTAATAAAACCTGGAATCAGGTTCTTCTCTGATTTTTGTTGTGTGAAATGATAAATTCCCATTTTCAAATACACTTCACGTGGGGCTTCCTATTTACTTGCAGCTCATTGCATTCTAACTGTCTCCAGATCTTTGCCTGCTCTTCCTTCTGATTGGAGTGCTCTTACACCAGAGCTTCATATAACGGATTGATTCTTAACCATTCAGCTCTCAGTCAAAATGCCCCCTCTCTTCCATTTGAGCTAAAGTAGGCTTACTTCCACCTAAGTTACTCTCTATCATGTTATTCTATGTAATTTCCTTCAAAGAATTTTGTTTGTGAAATTTTCTGATTTGCTTATTTTATAATAATTTTCACTTTCAGTCTTCCTCGTGGGTAGGGACTCCGTCTATCTTGTTCATTGCTGTATCTCAGTGCAAAAAACATTGCCTGGTGCCTGGTTCATGATGGCATTCGATATTTGTTGACTAATCGTACCTTCAATTTCATTTCCTGAAATTTCTCCACATAAAGCTATGCTTCAATATCCTGAGATTTTAGCAATTCACAGAATATAACCTATTTTCTCTTGATTCTGTGTCTTTGAATTTTCGGTTCCCTATGCCTACATATATTTTTCCTCTTCCTCGGTCCTAAAATTTAAGGTAGCCACTATGTGTCAGACATTGTGCTAGATACTGGGAGTATAAAGTTAAGTAAAGCAAAGTTTCTACCACAATGAGTTACCACCTCACACCCACTAGGATGGTTATATTTAAAAGACAGGCAATAACAAAAGTGCCAAGGATTTGGAGAAACTGAAACCTCATACACTGCTTGTCAAAATAAAAAATGATGCAGCTGCTTTCAGAAACAGTCTGGCAGTTCCTCAAACAGTTAAACATAGAGTTTCCATATGATTCAGCAATTCTACTCCTAGATATTTACCCAAGAGAATAGAAAACATATGTCCACAGAAAAACCTATTCATGGATATTCATATCACATTTATTCGTAATAGCCAGAAAGTAGAAAAAATTCAAATTCCATTGAACTATGAATTGATAAGTATAATGTGGTATATCCATACAATAGACTATTATTTGGCAATAAAATGAAATGAAGTACTAATTTATGCCACAATACGGATAAACCTTGAAAACATTATGATTAGTGAAATAAGCCAGTCACAAAGGACCACATATTATGATTCTATTTATATGAAATGTTCAGAATAGGCTTAATATATACATAGAAAGAAAGCAGATTAATGGTTATCTTGAACTGAGGAGGGATGGGAGGTTGGGGTAATGGCTAAGGGTTATGGAATTTCTTTCTGGGTAATTAAATGTTCTAAAATTTAATGTTCTGAATTTAATTCATACAAATATATGAATACACCAATGATCACTGAATTGCACACTTTAAATGGATGAACTGAATGGTATGTGAATTGTATCTCAATAAAGCTGTTAAAAATAGATAAATCACAAAAAAATGCAAAAACAAAATCTCTGCCATCTCTACATACCTTCCAAGATTCGACTCTGTTTTTTTCCACTCAGTGGAGTCTTGGTTCTTGTCTCTGTTCAGTCTGCTACAGAATTGTGCAGTTGTTTATAATAGAGCTTGAATTGCCTGCTATTGTAAGTTTTACTCCTTTGCCTCTTCCATCACACTGAATGTTCTTTGGGAGTAATGTTCCTTCTGTTATGAATCCCAAGTGCTTATACACACACAGAAGATACTTTAGCAAATGTTGGCTGAAAGAATGTGCACAAATAATTGGATTAATAAATGGATAAAGAGAAGGGTTTTGTTTTGTTTTAGAATAGGAAAAAATTGTAAAACCTCAAGAAAGTATAGTGTGACTGGACAAATCCAAAAATGCAGTGTGAAAAAAGGATATCAAGTTCTCTAAAATAGAGCAGTCTGAAGAGGAGTGTGCCAGGGAGACCGATGGCCTCACCTAGTGTGTAGGTTCCCAATGTAAAGAGAAGGTCAAGGTTGCTGGACAACAGTGGCCCATGTTGCTGTTCTATCCACCCACTGGCCATTGGATAGAGCTGAAACTTGTCAAAGTTTTTCTGAGTGTTGGAAGGAGAGTTTGTGGAATATACAACAAAAGATAATGTCCAAAAGATCTCAAGAAATGTAGGAGAGGGACAAGGATGGGAAGAGAACTATACAAATGGATAGTATAAATTTAAAAAGAAAATACGGACATAGCCTTTTTAGTGCAGGGAATATTTTCATGGAAGTGCAAGTTCACTAAATAAGCTTTAGAGTTGTCTGTAGCAGAGTCTCTATGCCACTGTCCATAGTTCCTTCCAGGTTTATCAAACAATAACTCCTGGCCGGGCACGGTGGCTCACGCCTGTAATCCTAGCTCTCTGGGAGGCCAAGGCGGGCGGATTGTTTGAGCTCAGGAGTTCGAAACCAGCCTGAGCAAGAGCAAGACCCTGTCTCTACTAAAAATTAGAAAGAAATTAATTGGACAACTAAAAACATATAGAAAAAAAATTAGCCGGGCATGGTGGCGCATGCCTGTAGTCCCAGCTACTCGGGAGGCTGAGGCAGTAGGATCGCTTAAGCCCAGGAGTTTGAGGTTGCTGTGAGCTAGGCTAACGCCACGGCACTCACTCTAGCCAGGGAAACAGAGTGAGACTCTGTCTCAAAAAAAAAAAAAAAAACAATAACTCCTAAAATGTCAAAAGATTTCCACCAATTTCTACTGACATATACCTTCTGTTGCCTTGCCCATTACATTCAATGCCTTGAACCATCATAGACTTTGCGTCTTAACAACCAGCATAAAAATTTTCCTTGGCAATTTTGTGGCACTACAAGCACTCTCTTGGCATATCCTTTTTTTTTTTTTTCTTTTTTTGAGACAGTCTTGTGCTGCCACCCCAGGTAGAGTGCAGTGGCACCATCATAGCTCACTACAACCTCAAACTCCTGGGCTCAATTATCCTCCTGCCTCAGCCTCCCGAGTAGCTGGGACTACAGGCACACACCATGACGCCTGGCTAACTTTTCTATTTTTTTAGTAAAGATGGAGTCTCGCTCTTGCTCAGGCTGGTCTCGAACTCCTGAGCTCAAGCAATCCTCCTACCTCGGCCTTCCAGAGTGCTAGGGTTACAGGCATGAGCCACCAAGCCTGGTGCTTGGCATATCTTTTAATAGCCAGAAAGGGTTGAAATTGTTCATGAAAACAAAGTTAATAATGGCAGAAAAAATGCCACAGACAGCAAAGAAAATCAATTTGTGAGAGTTATTCCAATTGCAAGGAGCACAGGATAGCACACTAGCACTCACTGGCATAGAGTACAACCCATAAGAATAATGACTTACCATAACTAACATTTATTGAGGGCTTTCTGCATGTCTACTATGTTCTCAGAATTTTACATATATTAATTCTAATCTTCAAAACATTCTTCTGTGGGGGAGGGGTACTATTATTATCCCATTTTCACAGAGAATGAAATGGAGCGGTTAAGCAACATCAAGGCAGTCTGACTCCTGAGCTCCTATCCTAACCACCCTACTATACTACTCCTTGATATCTCTCTACTGGTTGACTGAACACGGGGAAGATATATATTAATTACGCTTACGTAACTATGCTATATGTATAAGTATATATACACACACATTACTTATGATATGAAAAGCACTATGAAGAATAATGAATTGGCACTCTATGCAGAAACGCTGAGGTATAACTGTATTATTAAAATAATGTACTAAAAAGTGGCATGGAAATGGCAGTAGAAATTCAATAGGCTTCTTATAGTTCCCTAATGCTATTCTTTAACACCTTTGTGCTTCTACACCAGTTCTTTTCAATGCCTAGACTGCCCTTTCCACCCTTAGCTGCCTATCAAATAATAATCACTACTCATACTTTAAGATACATGATATTATCACTTCCTCCTAGAAACTTCTCCAGCTTCCCTCAGAAGAATTAGTCACACACTTGGCTAGAGTCTCATTATTTTGTTTATACAGTTTTTATACCATCTGTAAATGTTCAGTGCAGGAAACAGAAACCACTCTAAGTACTTTAAGCAGAAGATTTAATACAGGGAGTTAGATGCTTACAAAATTGTTGCAAGGGTTCTAGGCTAGGTCTCCTGAAATGACTCTCAGAACACTTCAGATCTGACCTTACAAGAGCACGCACAGTAACTGTGATCTAGGGATAAGAAAGTCCGAGTCGGAAAATTGCTAATCTAAGAGCTGAAATTGCCTCTTGACACCCATAAAGTTGGTAAATGGGCCTTAAGATGCTGCAGAAGAATAGCCACAGTCCCCAGGACACTGCTTGCCAACAAAAACAACCAAAGGGGCAGAAATCATGCTCCAAATCATGTGTGAGTGCATCTAATTGGTGGAATCCTAGCTGAAAGGGAGTCTAGGAAATTCAGGTTTTAGCTTTTCAGCCTTTGCAAACTGCAATGCTCACAAGAAGGAAGAAAACTGAAGCTGAGTGAGCCAATCCCTATTACTCACCATGGTACCTTGCAGGCTATGTTTGGATGTATCTGCTTTCATTAGCGGATCAGAAGGGAAAGCAACGAGGTCTTATTTGACTTTTCTAATCACAAATGCTTAGCTCAGACAGGATATCAATAGGTATTTGAGGAATGAAGAATAATTCTTTACCATCTCCTATCTATTTTCCCAGTAAGTTCAAAGGAGAATACGGGGCACTACTGAGCCCATATTGACTTGACATGCTCCGTGTGTACTGAGCAGCCAGCAGGTGAGCCTGAAAAGCGGGACTATGCACTGGGAGAGCAACAGGAACTTTCATACCTAATTCAGACATTTCTCGAATGAGAAGTATGCTAACATACCACTTTCTGTATTGGAATATACCCAAGCCCCAGATCCACATGTTTGGGGATTTTCCTAGTATTTTCTTAAACCAAATTTGATCACAAAAGTTCGGGAAAAAAGCAGACCGGATATCTGGAGAATAGCCTCTCAGCTTCAGAAGAAAACTCTCAGTGTTGCTGCCAGGAAGAAGACTTTGACACAGGTTGGTTTTTCACCCTGTTAACGTCGTGTTCTTACTAAAAATCTTCCATGGTTCTCATTTAATAAATAAAATTAAACATCCTTATTCTTGTATTCAAGACCATTACTGTAAGGTATTTAACCACCTTTCCAAAACCATGCCTCACCCTTTACAATTGCTGCTTCAAAGTGCCCACTCCTGCTCCAGGTAAGCCACATGCTTGCCTCCTTGTTTTGCTCTTGCCGTTTTTTCTTTCCGAAATGCCCTCTCTCTTCCTTTGTATTTGAGTGGAACGCAATTTTCTCTGAGCTTTATGCATTCCCTATTTTTTATAATTTCATACCTATGCTGCCTCTTCTAGGAAGCTCTTAGGAGGGATCCAGTTCTTTAATATTCTTTCCTTCTCCTGCCTGATATTCCACTGCCTGTTCTGCTTATTATGTATGCCTTGAACTGGTATCTTGTTATTGCCCACGTACCCTGTATTTCACTTAGAGTATTAGATGCATCATAGCAGTAACTCATCTCAAAATACTTTTTGCCTACACACACTAGTCTGGTAACTTACATCTTTGTAAATGTCTGATTGTGAGATGATGACATAATTGTAATTGTTTTGGGGTTTTATTTAGTGTATATTTGATAATTAAAGCAGTTTCGTTAAACACCTACTATGTGCTGCCCCGCTAACCATTCATTCTGGAAACTATCACTCATAAAATATTAAGGTCAAATATCACCTATAAAGATTTTCTCTGCCTGGCCTCTGCCCCCAGTAGGCTGAGTTTTATTATATCTTTCACAGCACTTAAATTCCACTGTACTAGTTAGCTCCTGTTGCATAAAAAACCATTCCCAAACCTCAGTGGCTTAAAATAATAATAATTTATTTCTCATGATACAGTGGCTCTGCAGTTTAGATTGAATTCAGCAGGGATGTCTCTGCTCTGTTCCACATGGTTGGCTGGGTTCACTCATGCAGAGAGATGGCTGGGAAGACTGGGCTTCCCTTTCTCCACATGGTGTCTCATCCTCAACGAGGCTGGTGTTGACTTGTTTTCAGGGCCAAAGCACCCCAAGAAAATGAGAGAAGATTCTGCAAAAAGTCGTGCAATGTCACTTCTGCTACATGCCACTGGAAAAGCACATCTCAAGACCATTCAGATTCAAGGGACAGGGGAATAGACTTCACCTTTTGATGAAATGAATTGCAGAGAATCCATGGCCATTTTTATCTACTACTCCAGTATACTCCACCTGTGTATTGTCTGTATCCATAATTAGGTTGAGCAATCCTCCTAAGCCTTGTCTTGATATTTATTTTATTGTATGAAATGCCTGGCACAATGTAAACTGCTTGATATGGGGTTGAATAAATATCAGATTGCATGTTGGGCAGTGGTTGGAATGCAAAGCTATGTGGGATGCAAGACATAGTCCCTGTTCTTGAAGATCCCATAGTCCCTGTTACCATCTGGTAAAAGAGAAAAAATGGCAGGGTAAGATTATAGGGGCCTTTTTAAACAATAGCAAAACTACTATTCTGACAGGAAAATGCAAAAATAATTACCACATGGGGTAATGGGACACACAGATCAGATGAGCAAGCACACCTTGAATCTGTTGTTTGGGAAAAGTTAAGACTTACACTATGGTTTGAGAATGAAATTAGCATTCTTAAATAATAGTTGGGCATAATCAGTATTTGGAACATGTGAGAAATACCCCAGGTACAAGAAGGTAAAATTGTATGTTCAAAAAAGTAGTGGCTGCCCACTTTGCCTGGAGCAGGAGCTGGTGTCATGGTACGTGGGAAGATTGGAGGAGAAGCTTGATATAAGGATGCTTGGATTTTAGAACAGAGAGCATTGGGATAAATGCTATATTTCGGGAGAGAACAATGGCAGCATATGCAAAACGAACTGAAGTGGGAGAGACAGAAAGTAGGAAAAAGCAAGTATGATGAGAGTCTAAATCACATGGCAACTGAATGGATAAGAGGAAGCAGGGAGATTAACAGTTGTGGAGCCGCTGCTGTTCTTTGAGATGCATCGTTTTATTTAATCCCCCAATAATCCTGTGAGGTAGGCGTCAAAATCACCATTTTACAGATGAGGACAGTAAAGTTCAGATAATTTAGGTAACTAGCCAAAGATGATATATGAGTTAATGGAAGGACTGGTTGTTTGAACTTTGAGTTAAAAGTTGTATTATGCTCTTCTTGGAATATAAAAATATTTTATTATCAAACTTTTATTTACCACAAGTTTTCGCAAGGTCCTTAACAAGTGATAAGTGGGTCTCTAACATAATAAGATGCTGCCCCTGCTTTCTCTATTTCTGCTCATACAGTGGAGAAGGAAACAGACACTTCAAACAAAATGCAAAGAGGATGAGACAGAAAAGAATGACTGAACATACAAGTATTTGGCCATTAAGTTCCAACCTAAGTATTAGCATTCATCCAATATATATTTAGCACTTAATAGCCCCAAGCAGGATGCTGGGAAGAAAAGATGTCTCAAACACTATTCCTATCTTTCAAAATAGTAGAGGAAGTTGGCATGGAACAAATAAATGCAATAACAATTGAAAGGGAATTTATGAAATTCTGTACACAGTAAACCAGGAGCCAAATAGGAAGGGACTATTTCTTGCTGAAACACTGAGGAAAAGATTCACAGAGGAGACAGATATCTTCATATTGATAGATGAGAAGATGGCCAAGTAGTAAAAAGGGATAAGGAAGCTGTGGCAGGTGTGGAGGGTTCAGAGTAGGGAGCAGTGAGCACAGTAAACCAAGCAAGACAGGAATCACAAGGTAGAGGGAGACCAGATCATGCGGGACAGGGCATTTTAACAGGAGGCAGCATAGAGCAGCAGGTAAGAAGGTAAATGCTAAGGCCAGACGGGCATGCTTCACATCGCAGTTTGCACTTCCCTCCGGTTTGGCTTTAGACCAGTTGTTCAACCTCATTAAGCTGACATTTCCTCATCTGTAAAATGGAAATGATAACAACAACTTGTTCTTCACTTTCCTGACTTCTAAAGCAATGGAGTAAGAGATAGGTATCAAATAGAAATCAAAATAGCAGATTTAATCTAATAAACCTGGATTGGAGGATCTAGCTTGGATTTACAGTGAAATCGGGCATCCTAACACTTGCCTTCAAGCTCATACGTTGGGCCCTACATGTGAGGAGAGCTGGAGCTTCTGAGATGGCGCTTACCATGGAGCACTGAAGTCTGCTCACACCCCAGAGTCTTGTCACTGAGAGTATGGTCCACAGACCAGCAGCCTCAGCATTACCTGGGAGCTTAACAGAAATGCAGAATCTCAGGTCCCAGCCAAGATCTGCTGGATTAGAGTCTGCACTTGAACAAAATCCTCCAGCTGACCCCTATGCCCACTAAAGTTTGACAAGCACTGCCAGAGAGCACTAGAGAAACTGGACGAGTAGACGAGAGACTCATCTGGCCTTTTAGATCCATCACTTCTTCTCCCATACGGAGAAGCCAATGAGAAGTGGACAAGAGGCAGAAGGTTCTACCTGATACCTCTGTGAAGGCATAAGTTCCTGCTCAGGGCTGGCAGGAATTCGGGATGAGTGAGAGGGTGCCCTTCCCTTCCGTTACAAATATTGGAATGGGGGATGAAGATAGCCCCATGTATGTGACTCTAGTGACTGGGTGCAACATTCCCTGGGATTTCAAATGCAGGACAAGGGGAAAATTTGAAGAGAAAAAGAATTAATTTGTGGTATATTTAATAATTTCATTTTTTATGTTAAAATCTTAGCTCTATCTAGGACTTCTAAGTCTCTGCTCAAATGTCATCTAACAAGATGTTCCCTGAATACACTTTATAAACCCCTACCACTGCCACCACCACCTCTAATGCTCAGTGCTGCTCCTCCTTCTTTGCTTTATTTTGTCTCCTTCACACCCACCTAGAACATGAGTCCTACAGGGAGCTACATCTACTTTGTTCACTATTATTTCCCTGGTGCCTAGAATAAAATGGCACTGGGGACATATGGCAGGTACTTGATAAATATTTGTTAAATGAATTAATATGAGTTTGAGGTCCCATGGGACATCAGGTGGAGTTTTCCAATAATAATTGTAGTATTTATAAGTCTGGAGCTCAGGGAAAAGTCTGGGTTTGAGGTAAAGATTGGGAGTCATCTATTAGTACAAACTGAAGCTAGGAGCCTGGATGAGATCACCTGGAGAGAGTTCTGCATTTATGGGAAAGATGATTTGCTTGTTTGGTTGAGGTGATACGGGATTCCAGAAGAAAAGGTGGTGTCATCCCCAGCCAGGCCTGGCCACAGGGCATAAGCAAGTCACTACAAATTCCATTAAATGTAGCCGCCTCCTCCTGTTTTCCTTGGACAAAGCTAGCAATTTCTTGGAAAGTTTTATGATGTCACAAAGGGTAAAACAGCCAACAACAGCATTTATCATTTATGGAAAAACACTTTAATAATTCACTGCTTCAATTAACATTTGCTGTTAATCAAGGTTTCATGTCTGAAAGCCTCATACCCAAGCCCAGCAGGTCGGTTTAGAATCAAGCTCCATCTGTCTATCATGGAGCCCATAGAGACAAATGCCAGGCCTACTTAAAGCTAGAGGGGGTAACTTTCCAAAGCAGGCTGCTCATGGGAGCCTGGCACCCCATGAAGTTAAGCAAAGAAAACTTCTTCCTCCAAAAGGGGCTGGATTTCCCAAAGGAAACAGCAGAATGTTTTCCCTACATGAAAGAGATTACAAATTAGTTTGCCACTGAATCCCTTATATATCATTTAATAAAAAATTATGTTACTCTTTCATTTCTTCCTTTCCCACAAGATGAAAAGGCATTCTATATCTTATATATATGCATTCTGGAGTACATAGGGCCTTGTTCCCATATTTGATCATTAATAATCTGGTCATTTGCTGATAACTGTTTCTGCCAAAAGCCAGCACTTCCTCCTGTACAGGAAAAGAGCAAGAAAGGATGCTTTTTACCATTTGTTGTTACTACTGTTTCTATTGTTCCAAGATGTAAAAAAATCTTACTTATAAAAATTGTAACTGCAATAAATACACTTTACTGGGATGAAACAATATTAATAGTTTACTAGATAGCGTCAAATGATCATAGATTCTGCTCTTTGATTTAAATAGCAGTTACTTAATCTCTTTGAGCCTCAGTTTCTCCATCTATAAAATGGAAAAATATAGTATGAAACTCAGAAGTTTGTTGTATTAAAGGAAACACTGAAAAAGCATTTTGTTCATTAGTTGTACTCTGGGAAACGCTAAAATATTTTAATTATCTATGTGTAACAGGTGAGATGCACTTCATGCGCTTAGGAAACACATGTTAGCACATCTGCTTTATTGTTCCAATTATTCACTTCAGCCCTTTCATTTATTCAACAAATTCTTATTAAATGACTACTATGTAATAGGCATTGTTCCAAGAGCTGATTATTCATTCAAAATCCCTGCTCCCATGGAACCTGTAGTCTAATCCTGGAAGAAATACTAAATGAATGAATTCCTAGGTAGCCACTCATTCAATTATTCATCTTTCACCACTCTCCTCCCACCCCCAAAACTAGACCACATACTAACAGCTATCTTAGATTAGAGATATGATAGACAAGTATATAAATAAAAATAACTAAAACAAAATAGGCAGTAGTCAATGCTGACTTGAAAATATCAGTGACAAGAGTGAGGGGTACTTAAGTCAGGTGTCTGAGAAAGGCCTCTCAGAGGATGTGCCATAGAAACTGAGTCAGAGGAAAGCAATTCAGGCAAAAGGAATACCTAGCACAGAGGCCCTATGGTGGGAATAAAATGTCCTGTTCCAGAAACAGAAAGTCTCCTTTCTGGAGGGCAGTAGGGAAGGGGAAGAGTGCTAAGAGAAGGGACTGGAGAGGGGGTCCAAGCTTGTAGGGCCTTGTAGGCCAGTGCAGGGAGATCTGATTTTATTATGAGCAGGATGTTAAGCCACTGGAATGTTTAAGCAGGAGAGTGGAAAAATTGGTTTACATTTTTAAAAAGTTAACTCTAATTGTGCAGACAGCAAATTCTATAAGGGTGGGAAATGAAACAGGAGTTGAGAGCCCAGTAAACTGGAAAAGCAGCGCCAGTGGCCAAGTTAGCATCATAGAAGCAGGAATAAAGAAGAGCAGAGGGATTCATTTAGGTTTTGGAAGTAGAGTCATTAGAGATTATTGATAGATTGAAAACAGGAAAAGAGACAACAGAAATTTAAGTTTTCTGGCTTGAACAACTTTGATAAATCCAGTCTCTCTCTCTTGAAGCCCCCACTGTGCTCAAATGTGCAAGAACACTAGAGGCTCACTCAGTTTGAGGGGATCCATCCTGCTTCCAAAAATAGATGAAAAAGGAAAACCAAAAGCAGGTTCATCCCATAACTTCCATTGTTCCTGCTACTACCTCTTGATATTTAATCACCGGTTTCCTAAGACCAGAGGGTGCTTGCCTACTATGGTTGTGCCAATAATCTCCATAAAGATCCTCCACTGCCACAGCAATGCCTTATCCTAGGATTCCAGGATTATGACTCAGTCAGGTCAAAAACACATGTTTAGCCTTTCTTCCCGAAGTTCCACACCCTACTGGGGTGGCTGAGCCTGCCACATGTGCCAGCCTCAACCTCATATTGCAGCAGAGCCCCTCACCCCCACTCAAGGTCCTGCATGTTACGCTCTGAGCCACGGCCCAGACTCTCTCTGAAGAGCTCCTGTTTCAGGCCCTTTGTGTTATTTCTAGCCCTGAGCCTCGTGTTTGCCAGCTAGATGGACTCCAGTGGGTTTTCCTGTCATCAAATCTCCTATACAAACCATTTTATGTCCTCCCCCTGAGCTCAGCATACCATGAGGACAGGACCATGAGGATAGATAGCTTTTGCTTACATAAAGGGAAAACAAATGTCCTTTTATATCCAGTCTCAGGGCCAGGTGGGCCTACTAGTCATACATTTAAATAAATAGAGCAGGCCATTCCAATGTTTTGCTCACAATGAGCAAAATCTTCCCAACTGCTATCTCCATCAGTAGAAATAGAAAACTGCCATGAAACCCAATTCTCTACCTCAAAAGTTACCCATTTATATAAGCAAAATCTAACTTATATTTCTTCCCTGAATTGAAAACAATATGTGTTTGTGTAGGTGAAAACTTATTCTGAAAAATACTAGTAGATGAGCCAAAGCAAATATGGAGACTGAGAACCCTCCAGGAATGTAATTTATCTTGGTGGCAGGTGGAGAACATGCCATTTGAGGTGAGATGAATTGACTATCAGATTAATTGGAGCAGGCAGCATCCATCCTGCATAGCAAAGAAAGGGCCTTTCATAGCTAGTGTGGTTCCTTCTGCAAAACGGGCCAGGCTCAGGCAGTCAAACGCTCCTTCACACAATACAGTCCACACCTCCCAACCTAGTAATGAACTGAGCAGTGGGAAACTGCAGTGAGCACATTGGAGAAGCTTGGGACACTATTGGAGTCTGCAAGAAGCAAAGGATGAAACTCTTAATCCTAAAGAGTAAAGGGTGTTTGCTGAGTAAAGAGGGATGGAGGAGAAATGGTACTGAATGACTTAACAAGAGAAGGTTGCAAGAGGAAAGGGGGAAGCTGACGTGGGGAGAGAGGGAGAGAGAGTAGAGTTAATCAGGACACGCTCACTGGGGCACCATTTTGCAGAGGAAGCAGTAAGGTTTTCATGGCAGGCAACTACATCGAGTTCTGAGCTTATTCCTCTCACACTATGCTTCTATATTGAAATGACCTCACCCTTCCCTTCTATTATAGCTCTGCCTGCTTTGTTCTGATAGAGAATAGTGAGACTGTGGTAGAGTTGCCAGAGGAAGGCTTTGTTGTCCCTGGTCCCATCACAGGGCTTTGGCTGAAATACTTTTTAAGAATTTTAGCCCACATGGATTATTAAATCACAACTGGCTATCAGCTATCCCAACAGAGATTACCTCTGCCAGATATGAGACTCAACTACCTCTCACAGATGAGCAGAGCTAGGAAAGAAGGGTCCTGCCACAACCAAATTACAATGTGACATCTGACATCACGGCCACACGGTGCACTAGCTAATCTCTTCTTTGCTCTTATTTCTTGCTTTATGGCACATATGTGCTCTACTAAACTCAGTTTTATGGTTAATTTACGTAAGCCGAATATAAACATCCCTTTTATTCTTTTTATCAATGTAAACATTATAAATTCACTGGAAGAATTTCAAAAGAAGACATTGTTACATGAGATAGAAGGTTTCTAAAAAACTAATCCAAAAGTGAAAGGCAAATGATAAACTGAGAGAAACATTTGCAACAACGTAACAGATCAAATGTTAATGGAGTTAGAATAAAAATTCAAATGAAAACAATGATAGTAATATTTCATCCATCACATTAACAAAGATTTTAAAGTGAGAATGCCAAATGCTGGCAAGGGTACAGTATAATGTTTTCTTGATAGCAATTTAGTAATAGGTTTCCAGGGCTTTAAATATCTCCATAGCCTCTGATCCATGAATTCTACTTCCAGATTAGATTATAAGGAAACAATGTATTAATAAAATAGGATCAAAGATTTAAGTACACAGCTGTCTTCTGAAGCATAATTTACAAAAACAAGCCAAATGTCCAATATTTGGAGAATGATTAAGGAAACTATAGTAAGTCCATATAGTAGGACATGATGCCACTATTAAAATCACACTCATGAAAAGTTTGTAATGATATGGGAAAGTTGTTACCAATGTTCCTTTTTAAGTGAAAATGTAACATATTAATTTATATATTATGTGATTTCAACTATGTAGAATTTCATTCAAAAGATCTGGAAAGGAATATATTACAATGTTATCAGTAGTGCTTTAAAATGGTAGGATTATTTTTCTACATCTTTACAATATGATGCTATTTTCACATTTCTGCATTGATGATATGCTTTTATAATTAGAAAAAAATAGCAAAAATATAGTAAAAATTCATATTAAAAGGAATCAAGACTCTTTGAATAAATGGCTAAATTCAAGTTTCGAGTATGAAATTTATAAGCTATGCCGGGAGCATTTTGTTGGTATCCAAAAGAAAGGAAGCTGTCAAACACTGTTGGGGTAGTTCATGCCAAAAGAACACAGGAACCAACTTGAAGGCTAAACATGAGACAATTTGGGTACCGAAAAGAAAGCAAATAACTACAAGTAATTGAAACATATTAGACATCTTTTAAAATGCTTGCATTCTTAATGTTACTAAAATAAAAATCACTGGTCACCTCTGGTTGTTACTAGGGGACTGAATTATTAGTCAGAAAACTGAGAAATAGAGAGAAATAATCAAGCATTTATTCAGGGTTTTTTTTAATAAAACTATACCTTAGAGCAGTGCTTTTCCAAATATGGTCTCTGGACCAGCAGCATCACCTGAGAGCTTGTTTAAAATGTAAATCTCAGACCTTACTTTTGACCAATTGAATCAAAATTCTGGGGATGCGCCTGAGCCTGAAAGAGTTAAAAGTAGGTTCTTCAGGCATTCGATCAAATTCTGACTCTTTTGGGTTTTGTTCTGTTATTTTTTCACCAACTAGAAGGCTCAGGTGTGGCCTTTCCTTATCAAAGAAACATAAAATCCCACATTTATATGTGAGCTAAAGAGGAGGAGGCTCAGGTGGCATTTCAGCTTGCTTTCCACAAAGGACATTCAGGTTAATCTGGCCTAGCTGAGAATTCTCCAAGTGCTCCAGCATAGCTCAAGTGGGGGTTACATTGGAGTTTGGGGCCAAAGTCCTAGCTGGTATATTAATGCTCCTCTTTTGACCATGTGTCAGCACATAGAGCATCCCCCACATAGTACCAAGACTGTAAAATTTCACGGACTAATTCTTCCAAACCATTAAGTAAATAATTCCAGTCCCTTTTGAACTATTCCAGAGCTCAGAGAAAGGTTATGAAGCAAATATAACACTGATATCAAAATATGACAAAGGCAGCATTAAATAGGACATTACCAACTAGCATTGTATATGCATAATGATTCAAAAGCCCTACAGTGGGAAAAACTGGTAAAATCTGAATAAAGTACAGAGTTTAATTAATAGTAATTTACCAATGTTAGTTCCTTTGTTGTGACAAATGTAGCACAGTAATGTGAGATATTAACCATAGGGGAAACTGAATGAGGGGTATATGGAACTCTCTATAGTATCTTTATAACTTTTCTGTAAATTTAAAATTATTATAAAATAAAAAGTTTAAAAAAGTTTAAAAAGCCAAGGTTCATGTTTAGACATATAGACAAATGGAACACATTAAAAGGACTCTGGGAGAGTAGCTCTCACTGTATCCATCAGGCCTACTCCCCTTCCTGCTCAACCATGGCTAAAACTGAGGGACACACACCTCTGATATTTCCTTCCAAACTGCTTCTTTCCCACAAACCACCACTGAAAACTTCAAACCTCACATCTTAAGGCAAGGAAAAAAAAAACAGTATGGGTCATAACTTCTGACAGTTATGACACTTTGAAGGTATGGAGATACAGCTCAAAGGATCACACACCTCTTGATGACAAATTCTGACTACCAACTTCAAAACAATTGAGGCATATCAGAAATTTTCCCCAAAGAGGTTCAAATTCTGCCTTCCAGATAGTTAGATAGACAAAGCAGATGCCAGGTCCAACAAGCCTAGAAACTGGGACACCAGTGGCCATCCTTACTGATGATCCAGCTCAACAAATTTACAGCTCCCAGCCTCATTGTGACTGACCAAGATGATCAGGAAGGAACAATAATCAAGTGTCTATACCCTGCAGTGTTACTTCAATATCCAGACATCTTGGGGACACTGGGAGGCCTCCTGCTCCAAGCAGCAGGAGCATCTTCTACTTAATATACTGTCACTCTGCTACAACATCATCCTACAGACCACTTCAGATAATATAAAATGCTAGGGTGTTCTGTGGCTATGTATCTGGTCTGGTACCCTACAATTCATCTGTCCCTATGACACCTATCCTTGAGTCAAAAACAGACCTGAAAGACACCTAAGGTTTCTAGGACACAAATTCAATGGATTACGTAATGGACTTGCTCTTCTACCATCCATAGGGTTGGGGAGTACGAATGCAGTTTTCTAAGTTTTTTTCTCATTGATTATAGACACCAAGACCAATGCCGTAATCCTCCGTCATCATTGAATCCTCAGTGTCAGGCAAGGTTTTTGACACATAATGTATATTTAATAAATGTTGAATATATTTTTTTAATTACTAGTTTCCTATGTTGGCTTCCCTGAACAGAAAATAATTAAGACCAATTTTACAACAAACATTGTATCCTCAGGCCATATAATTTCTCTTGGTAAATAACACATTAACATACTGGAATTATCACAGTTGAGTGAGCTAGTCTTCCCAAAGCCCTGACCTCCTTAAATCTAACCTACATGGCTTAAAAGCCTTGTCCACCCATGGGCCCCTTTTAGTGCAACTTCTGTGAGTCTTGGCCTGAAATTAACAAAATTCCAATCTGCATATCATATGTTTAAAATAAGTTAGAATGAGTGTGAATTCCCCCACTCATCCACTTCTTCAGATAATTGGTGACCCTGGGGAAATGTTCCCATGCAGGAACACTCAGAAAAAGATCAAAGGAGAAAAAAAGCAGGCTACCGATTAGGACTAAGATCCCTGAGACATCAAAAGACTATGAAGTGGTCTAATTGGTTCCTAGCGAAGACAGCAGTTGGATCAGGCATTGGCCCCCTAACCCACCCATCACTGTGTTGGTTCACAGAAGCACCAATGATGTGAGCAGGAAACTTCCTTCAAACAGCCCCTGCAGTCAGTGTGAGGGTGATTCACCCTCATTGCTCCATCAGGAGCAGGCTGCATTTATTCTGGGACTGTTCTTTAATCCTCTGTGAGCCATCCACATGGGTAAGGCCTCTGGTCTATTATCGGAGTGTAATCTTTTCACTTTTCAAAATAGCTTCTCTCTGGAGCCAGAAAGCTTAAATAGGGCACTGGAGTGCTAATCAGCTCCTGTTCATTGGTGGGCATTGCAAGGCATCTGTGTAACAGCCAAAACAGAGAAGCAAAGCTGGATTCCCTTGGTCTGACCCAGGGATGCAGTAATGCCACCCTCGGCTCCTATTCCAGAGACACTGGCCTGAGTTCCAATTAGTGTAAAGGGGAGAGAGCAGTGATAGGGCAGATGACATGTGCTGCAACTGTGGAAAAATAGAACAGGCACCAGCACTTAGTTTCTCTTGCAGCCATTAGACTACTGGTAGAATAAGTTAGATGTTTCTGGGATAAATTCATTACCATGACATGGAGGAAAAGACTTCTGAATCATTTGTCTTTTTGAATTGATACAGAAACAGGGGTTCACTTTCCTGGAAACTTCTCCTTCTTAGTCAGGATTTGTGTGCCTATTTTCACTTTAGGATCACTAAACATTGATTCCTAAACATCAATTATTTAATCTAGAAGGCAAATAAATAAAATGCTACATTTTTTCTATATGGTTAATCCCTTTTCCCTTAGGTGAATATACATTTTCAGCACACAATGGAAATAGAGTTGTTTTTATTTTAATTTCAGGGAAGAAAATCCCTGTCTAATTCTCTTCCACGGGGCTAGAGCAAGCCTAGCCAGGGCACAGGCAAGGGAGGCCAATGCCAGAGTCGGGCCCCAGGGTTTGCAATGGAAGTAGGAAGAGTAGGCCTCCAAAATGTCTGGAAGTGGGTAAAATCAGAAGGTGAAGATAAACCATGTCTTACAGGGCACTAATGGCCAAAGCCAGGAATGTTCTATCCACTCACATACTCCATTTTTTAATCCAACAGCAAACCCTTTCAGCTATTCTTTCAAAACCTACTCAGAATTTCATCACTTGTCCCTGCCTCTACTATTATATAACAACCTGGTCCAAGGCAGCATCAACTCTTTCCCAGGTGATTTTGATAGACTAATAACTGCCCTCTCTTCTAATTTTTTTTTTTCTCCATAGCTTAACTTTACTCCATTAACTATGCTATCAGTTTTCTTATCACAAAATAAGAATAAAAATATCTGAATCACAATGTTTTGAGGATTAATGTAATATTGAGCTTGACAATGTTTTGTAAGCATAAAGTGCTATTATTATTCCAAAGCAAACATTTATGGAATATAGTACATTTCTATGAAGATTTTGGGTTCAAGTCAATAGGCTACAATCAGACAAAACAGTGAGAATATAATCACAGATTTTTAGAAATTAGTATGTTAAAATAAAATTAATATATCAGTAACAGAAAAAAATAGATAAGTTCACTTAGTGTGAAAATAAATAGATGAGGTCCTGTAATCATAGTTTGTAATCAGAAGGACTGGTGGTTTTGAATGAAATCAATTACGTATCTAGGGAGACACTGAGGCTCCAAGCACAGAGTGTGTGCTACTCAGATGAGTCAGGATTAGAGCTCAGGTTTTCTTATTCCCAATTCAGGACAATATAATATAGCAAAAAAGCACTTATTGAGCTCTTCTTATGTGCTGTGTTGCCCTAAGAACTTTATATGTGTAACAGCAGGAAGCTGCTGCTGCTCTTTTTTTTTTTTTTTTATTTCAGCATATTATGAGGGTACAGATGTTTAGGTTACGTATGTTGCCCTTGGCCCCCCGCCAAGTCTGAGTTTCAAATATGTCCATCCTTCGGGTGGTGCGCATTGCACTCTGTGTATGCAAATACCCGTCCCCTCCTTCCTCCTCCCCCCTCTCTTCTAATTTTATCTCCCTTCCATCCTATTCTTTATATGACAATCCAAGTTATGCTTTTAAAACATGTTAGGCGATGGCATTTTCCTGCTCAAAACCCTTCAAGAGCTCACAGTCTCATATTACAATCAAAGTCTTTATTTACTTTGTCTTAAAAGGTCCTACATCTTCTGCTCCCCTTGCTCTCACAACCACTAGGACCCCTTACCAGTCACCCCACTCAGTCTGTTCCAGCCTTTATGCTGGCATTTCCCTCTACTGAGTTGTTCTTCCACCAGACAAAAGCATGACTCTCCCTCTCACATCCTTTCCATGTCTGTTCAAGTATCATCTTATTTGAGAACCCTCTCTGATCACATACATAAAAAACCTCCAGTACTCCTTGTCTCTCTTATGATGATTTATTTTTTCTTCTTAGCACTACTGTATATCATATATTAACATATCCAGCCACATAATGTCATTCTCGTTATATTAACAAGGGCTGGATATTTTCCAGCCTTTTTATATAATACACACACACACATTTATGTTTTGTCTCCACCAGCACGACCAGTACCAAAAGGTAAGTTCCATTAAGACAGGGACTTTGTTTTACTTGACTGGTGTATCCCAGCATCTAGAACAGAGTCTGGTGCATGACAGACATTCAGTCAATATTTGTTGAGTAAATGAATGAATGAAAGTCAATTCAGCATTTTATTCAGAGAGCAAGGACAGAATTACAACCAAGAGACAAAGCTAAGGACTAGAATCTAGGAGGATATAGCGACAGAAAACGAACTAGGGGCTGGAGTAGAACTGAAGTAAGTTGAGTCCATGGTTCAGAAGCCTAAATCTCACCTTTATTGACTACCAGATGTTTGACATAGGGAGTGTCAACTTGGTTGGAACCCTTGTCTGAGACCCAAGAAGCCAGTAGTTTGAGGAACGCACTTCATTCCCCTTGGAGAAATCAGAATATTTCCTAATCTCCAGCTCCTGTCCCATTCTCTGGAATTCCTTTTGTATTGACTACCTCATATTGTCTTTGTCTCTGTATTCCCAGTGTTGACTTGGTTCCAGGAACACAATAGGTGCTAGATAAATGATCACTGAAATGACTGAACTGTGAATATGTCAGGAATTCCCTTTGCAAAAACTTAGAAGGTGGGATTTAAGTCCTAGGTCTGGAATGAGTTAGGGCTCTTTGATGGTCCACCCTCTCTGCACTCTTCTCCCTCTTTCCAGAGTGCTTGTAACCTTTCTCAGCCCAATATTATACCTTGAAAGAGAAAATAGAACCAAATCAGGGCTGAGACATCTGTTTTCTCTCTGTCCTCAGAAGTATTAGAACATGATCCTCAAGCTGGGCCTGTTCTGCTCTTCCTTGTTTCACCTGTGGCTAAAAAAAAGCACCCCACCCCTTCTTTGCCACACAGTATTTTTTACAACTCTATACTTGAACATAACTTTTCTGGACACATTATATGTTTTACCACTGTATTTCATTTCAGTTTTACTCATACAGATATTTATAAAGTTACTCCTCAGTGAATAGTGCATGAAAGGCATTCTCTGGTCAGTGTTCTTTCATCTTTGAAATTTCCTTTAGTATCTGAGCTGATCAGACAGCTCCCTCTACAGTCTTCTTGGTATCTTCACGTGCCTCTTCCTTTATTTCCTTGCTTAGTGTATTTTGTATTTTTTTAAATCAGAATTTTCTAAAACGTTTCAAGCTAACTTTCTATTTAAAGTCTCACACTGCATAACTATGATTATCTTTTTTCTAATTTTTAGACTATTTTCCACATTAAATATTTATTTCGTGCTGTTTTCAAATCTAATACGAGCCTTTCATTTTTTCTCAATTTTTACATCAGCAACAAATTCCTCCTTATTTGTAAGAATTAGGTCTGGTATTAGAGTTCTCCAGAGAAACAGAACCAACAGGATACATATATCCTGTTACATATACAGTAACACATCATTTAATAATGGAGATGTGTTCTGAGAAATGTGTTAGGTGATTTATTCATTGTGAGAACATCATGGAGTGCACTTATACAAACCTAGATGGTACAGCCTACTACACACCTAGGCTATATGGGATAGCCCATTGCTCCTAGGCTACAAATTTATACAGCAAGTTAGTATACTGACAACTGTAGGCAACTGTAACATAATGGTAAGTAGTTGTTTATCTAAACATAGAAAAGGTAATGTGTTGTGCTATTAGGTTACAACAGATGCTACATCATTAGGCAATAGAAATTTTCAGCTCCATTATAATCTGCTGGGACTATCATTGTATGTGTGATCTGTCATGGACCAAAACATTGCTATGTAGCACATGACTGTGTTATATGTGTGTGTGTGTGTGTGTGTGTGTGTGTGTGTATGGGGGGCGGGGCGGGGAGAGAGACTTACTATACGGAATTGGCTCCCCTGATTATAGAGGCTGGGAAGTTCCAAACTCTGCAGTTGGCAAGCTGGAGACCCAGGGAGCCAATGCTGTAAGTTTGTTTGAAAACTTGCAGGCTCAAAACCCAAGAACGAATGTTTCAGTTGGAGTTTAAAGGCAGAAAAAGCCTGATGTCTCAGCTCAGGCAGTCAACTAGGAGTTGTTTTCTCTTACTCAGCCTTTTTGTTCTATTAGGTCTTCAATTTATTGGATGGCCCACCCACATTAGGGAAGGCAAACCGCTTCACTCAGTTTACCAATTCAAATGTTAATTTCATACAGAAGTGCATAAACTAGAATAATGTTTGACTAAATATCTGGGCACCCAGTGGCCCAGTCAAATTGACACATAAAATCAACCATCATAGGCCCTTAGTATCCATACCTCCTAGTTTTTTCTCTACTTTTGGAAAATAAAATTTCAGAGAAGAATCAAGGTCCTTCCATACTCTGCTTTTAACAGAGGCTTCCTCCAGATATCCAGTTAATTCTTATATCCTTTCATGACAATATCCTGTCTCTGCCAAGTTTATAATATGCATCAGGTGTGCATCATTCAATCATTTATTCCACAAGCAAACATTCTGTATTCATCACCTATTATGCAGCAGGCACTGTGCCAGGAATCATCCACTCCTTTCCTCTCGTTCAGTGGTCCATGGACACCCATATGCCTCTCTATTCCCCTCTCTCCTGCTCTTTGCCCACATACTCTGAGGAAAGGGTCCACTCTCAGACTTATCTTTTTTTTTATATACAAGAAGTATTTTTCTCACTTCTCATCAGATTTTTAATATTATTTACTTAGTTATTATTTTTCACATCATTTATGGCTAGTAATTCATAGGCAAAGCTAGTGGTTTATTCATAGCAAGATAAATACAAGTAGGAAAAGATACCACAATCTGGCAATGGATTCACCCACCTGGACAGGGCAGAGAGATACTGAGTGACCCTCCTGGCTGACAGTTAAGCCATGTTCACAAATACGGTGTCTGAGAAATACTGAGTATTGGGCAGAGAGACAGTACCAAAGGAGCTGTGGAACCAACAGGAGGTGGAGAGCAGCAATGGGGAATTTATAGTGGGCAGAACTCTGAAGGACCAGGAGAAAGGCTGCTGGCACCCAAGGTATTTGTATTTAATTAGCTGGATTAAAGTTCAGGGACAAGACCACAGTTTCCGGAAAGAGAATTGGCAAGAACAAGGCCTGACCTTGATAGTTAAGAGTGCAGCCTTAGTAGCCAGACTATCTGGCTTTGGACCTACTTGGAAGCCAAAAAATCTTGGGCAAGTTATTTAATTTCTCTTACTCTGGTTTCTTTGTCTGAAAAATAAAAAAAAATAAAAAAACAATGCTCAACTCACAGAACTGTTGTAAAGTAGTATAAGTAAATTAATATATGTAAATTAGAATGCATAAAGCCTAGCAATTGGAATGCATAATCTTTCCAATTCACTTTTGTTATTTTACAGGTTTTCTGAATAGGAACTACCACAGAAGACTAATTATAGGAAGTAAATGAGGGTGAGAATTGGAGACGTTTTCAGCTTTGAAAATTTAGTGAAGAATGATCTTACCAGGTTAGGAGGTTAAATGACTATAACATGGTCATAAATGTGGGAGTGAAAAAGTCCACCCTGGTATACTTGGTCCAGGACTAGAAGCTCTTGCTGAGCTAAGGGCATAGCTTTATAAATAAGCCTGACCTTATGACCATGTCTCTCAGGATCTTAGGTGAGGAAGTCACTGTCCCAGGCTTTAGGGATTTAGGTAGGGCAGATTCTTGAGATTGTGTTTAATCCTTTTTTTAATATATATAATTATTTGATCATTTTCATTATAAAAATATATCATCAACAAAAGACTGTGTAACATATGTATAGAATAAATAATACAAATGAAACATACACTTATATACCCATCATCCAACACAATGATAGTACATTACCAGAACCTTTGATGCCCCTTGTGTATTCTTCCCTAATCATAACCCTCACTCTTTCCCCATAAGTTACCACTATCCAGGATTTTGTTATAGATTTTCGCCATCTATAAAATGTATCCCTAAATAGATCTGATCAAATTAAAAAGCTTTTGTACAGCCAAGGAAACTATCATTAGACCAAATAGCCTACAGAATGGGAGAAAATATTTGCTCTCTACACATCCGATAAAGGGCTGATAACAAGAATCTATCTAGAACTTAAAAAAATCAACAAGAAAAAATTAAACAACCCCATCAATAAACGGGCAAAGGAAATGAACAGAAACTTTTCAAAAGAAGACAGAATAATGGCCAGAAAACATATAAAAAGATGCTCAACATCTCTAATTATCAGAAAAATGCAAATCAAAACCATAATGAGATATCACCTAACCCCAGTGAGATTGGCCTCTATCAAAAAATCCCAAAACAACAAATACTGGCGAGGATGTGGAGAGACAGGAACACTCTTACACTGCTGTTGGGACTACAGATTAGTGCAACCTCTGTGGAAAAGAATTTGGAGATACCTCAAAGAGCTAAAAATAGAAATACCATTCGATCCAGCAATAGCACTATTGTGCATCTACCCAAAAGAGCAAAAGACACTCTATAATAAAGACATCTGCACCCAAATGTTTATGGCAGCACAATTCACTATTGCAAGGATGTGGAAACAACCCAAGTGCCCATCAATTCATGATGGGATTATTAAAATGTGGTATATGTATACAATGGAATATTACTCAATTATAAGAAATGACGGTGATCTAGCACCTCTTACATTTTCCTGGGTAGAGCTTGAGCCCATTCTCCAAAGTGAGGTATCACAAGAACGGAAGAATAGGCTCCACATGTACTTGCCGTCAAATTGGCACTAATTGATAAACACTATGGTGCTCACACGGTAGTAACATTCTCCAGGGATTAGCAGGTTGGGGGGGTTAAACTCACAACTAATGGACGCAGTGAGCGTTATTAGAGGAGAAGGGCACGCCTCTAATCCTCGTCTGGGTGAGGCGAAGTCATAAAATGTAACCAAAATGTTTGTACCCTCATAATATCCTGAAATAAAAATTAAAAAAAATGTATCCCTAAATAACACATTGTTCACTTTTTTAGGGTTTTAGATTTTACGTGCACGGAATCATACTGTTTGTATGCTTCTACAATTATACGGTGGTTTTCTCCGCATTATGTCTTTGAGATTTAGCCATGTTGATGCATGTGCCTGTAGATCTTTCATTTTCATTATGACTTGGTGCTGTTGATTAATAAAATTTTCAATTCACTGGTAAAATATAAAAATTTAGATATTGTAGGTACTGAATGACATGGCTTTAAAATACAGAAAGCAAAATTTATTGGAAGTACAAGAGGAAATCGACAAGTCTACTGTCATAAGGAGATATTTTAATCTAACTCTACTGAGATTTAATAGATCAAGCAGAGAAAAAAATGGCAGTAATAGAAAAGGCAGAAACAAACAGGTAGCAAGGAGGAACTGGTAAGCAATTAAGTAAAATATTATCAAGGGAATTGGTTTACAGCGAGATTGTTTTAAAAATGAGCATTCATCAGAACATCATTTTTTTCTGGGCCTCTTGCTAGACTGGGAACAGAAACTTAAATAGAATTATAAAATTATCAATACTCCCATACCACCCCAACCCTCTCTTGTCTTAATTCTTCAGACTAAAGGAGGAACATTGTTTTGATTAGTTAGATCCAGACCATTAATTGGGCCACATTTAATAGTGATAAAGAGTCACTGCAGATTTAAAGATAACCCATAAATTAGTTCTCTAACCTTTCTTTTACATTTCTTCAGCAAAATGGCAAATTGCCTTAGGGCCACTCTCTCCTGGTATGGGCACAATTCTGAAATTCAGTCTTGGGGTTTCTAAGAAGGAGCAGGAAACAGAAGCCCCTTAAACTGCATCCTCAACATTAGAGCTTAGGGCCCAATCTAGAAAACATGTCATATTTTTGCTTCTCATTTTTCCTTGTAGGAAAATCTCTCTTATGAACTTCATGGGGATGTGTAGCTTTGGTCCGGTGCACAGTTTGGTTATTCCTGGGTCCTCCAGGAAAATAGCAATACCTGTTTGTAACACCAAATGCCACCATGTTTTTTTCTGAAAAGGATACATTCCTTATTTTGAGATTTCTTCCCCCCAAATCTGCCATCTCCTCTATGGGAATCATACTGATTGTGTATCTTCAGTTGCTCAGACTTTCTTCAGCATCTTTGCCTCCTCTAGGCATCTTTCTCCATATTCCTAACTCTTTACCAGGCTTAATTCTTCTTCCGTTCATTAGAATCCTGTACTTTCACTTTTACTATTTACAGCATTTCTTCCATTTTCTCTGGCAACTCTACATCCTACCCATAAGTAAAAGAGTAGAGGAGCCCTTTTTAAACCCCTTTACTTCCCAAGAAACAGAAAGAATATAAAATATACATGTACTTTTAACATATATGTAACTAGTCCCTATATGAGGAGACAATTCACCTGTTACTGTACATGTATATGTGTAACTCTGGTTGTAAGGATAGTGCCTGCACTTGAATGACATGTTTCATGTCTCAGCCTAAAATATAAAGCTATGGGTATATAAAATTATTTCTTCTGTCAGTCACGAGTAATAAACACATTTTTCAGACTAAAAACCAGAAATGGAAACGTGGACAAACAGATGCAAAAAAAAATTCACTCTTTTGGTCTGTGCTGAAAAGTGATGAGATTTTTATGGAGTTCATCAGTGAGGGTAGAAATGAGGGGGTCAAAATTAAAACTGATACATAAAGACTGACCAGAAAGTAGGAAAGAAGGGACACAGATAAGAAGATTTCAGCAAATTAGGGCCAAATATAGAGATCTCCAAAGAGAAGGCTGAATGCCACAAACTAGATACGATGGGATTAGATCCCTGGATTTGTTAAATGAAACGTTTTGACATTCCGCCTACCTTTCATTATTTTCCTGTGCTGTTCCTTCATATTTAACAACATCTCTGGGCACTTCAGTATGTCTTAGACCTGCTAAGGAAAAAGACCTGGTGATTCCCAGGCCCAGAGGGTAGGCTTAGCTGAAACTGAACTGAGAAGGTCCTCCAACGAGTGGATGAAATTGAGAGCACAATTAAGCCTACACTTCCTTCCTTCAACTATTTGGCATTTTAATGTTGCTAAGTATGGCAGTGTTTTAATAATTAGTAGTTAGAACCTAGAACATGTGGGAGACATACTTCATTTCTGACTCATCCATGTTAAAAGGCAGAAGTGAAACAAGGACATATTTCAGTGGGGGGAAATCTATGAAGAGAATATTGTGAAGAAGATGCAAGAATGGAAAATAAAGCTCAAAGAAATAAAAAAAAAAAAAAGAAAGAATTTCAGAGCACAGTCACTGCAATTTTTAAGCAGCCCCTGCACTCCTGGAAATTCTTCTTCCACAGATAAGCTATACTAAGTCTAGATTTTACTTTATTTAATGTGGTTAAGTTCTTTAATATTTAGTTCAAAAAGGAGGAAAGCATAGCACACACTTTCACATTACCTGATTTGCGCATTTCCCCAGGGTCTCTGGTGAAATTGAAGTTCTTTGGGGTCCTGACTTACTGACTTGTGACC
Source organism: Propithecus coquereli (assembly GCF_000956105.1). Lineage (NCBI taxonomy): Eukaryota > Metazoa > Chordata > Mammalia > Primates > Indriidae > Propithecus > Propithecus coquereli. The sequence continues at coordinate 12,508,232 of NW_012150174.1, forward strand.
TACCTCATTCTTCTGTCCTTTTTGGGAACTAAGGCTCTGGTCACATTCTTGATAAACTCATTCCCACTGTATTGGAGTTAATTCTGTAAATGAATCCCCTAACTGGGACCCTATCTCTGTCACCAGACCTTCCAAATGTCAAAAACTTGCCCAGATACTTCCAAATATCATTAATATTATATTCTTCATCACTATACTTTGTCTGCATGTTAATATACCATGTTATGCTCTTGCATTTCTTCATCACTGGTTGTTCACATGAAATACATCTTTTGGGGAGTCAATATTATGGCACTAAAAGATACAGATTCAAATTTTAAATTATGCCTTTGATATTTATAATATTCTACATATAGAAAGGATAAATCATATCCAGTCCAGACATGGACAGCACCACTCTCTCAGAAACTTGAAATACAAAAATTTTAATCATTATTTTATAAACCTCGATGTGAAACAAGATAAGCAGAGCTAGTTTAGGAACTTGGACAGCTACCAAGAGTTTCTTTTCCAGAACTGCCTTTCTCTGTAGTTTATGGAGGATGAGAGTTCTTTTAGTCTAAGAACCATACTTTCTTTTTCTGTGTTCATGGGTTTCTTGTGATATAGTCATCTATGGGAAGCAGTATCTTGTATCCAGGGAGATAGGGAGATCAAGGATACTTTTGGAAGGGTAAAGATGAGCGATTCTTTATCTCTCATCATGCGTTCTCTGCTAGTCCTGGTAGCAGGGATTGTTCCCTCCAACCCTATTTGCTATAGCTCTATCAAGGAAGGCTAGGACGAGCTCTGAATCACCAGATCATTCCCAACTGAGTTCCACTAAATGACACCAGACAGGAAAGGATCATTATTCCAGAGGACGAGGGTTCCATAAAATACTTGTGATTGTTTTAGGGGCTGTGGGAAGATTTGGAGAGGATGGAAAGATAACATGGAGAAAGGACAGTAAAAACAGAAGATGAGGGATTATTTATCATTTTATGAAACTAATATTACCCTGATACCAAAATAAGACAAAGACAGTATACTGAAAAAGAAAGCTAAAAACAATATCCCTCATGAATATAAGTGGAAAAAATCCTTAAGAAAATATTAGCAAATACAATTCAGCAATATGTAAAAATATATACACCATGACCAAGTTGGAATTATTCCAGGGATGCAAGGCTGATTCAATATTTAAAAATCAACCAATATAATCCATTATATTAAATAGACTGAAGAAGAAAAATCACATGGACATAGCAATCAATGCAGATAAGACATTTGAGACAAGTCATCATTCATTCATGGTCAAAACTCTCAGAAGTATAAGAATAAAGGGAAATGTCCTGAATTAATGCTTCTCCCTTAATATTGGGAACCAGGCAGTCACCACTCTTATTCAACACAGTGCTGGAAGTTTCATCCAGTGCAAGATTGCAAGAAAAAGAAATGAATGAAAGGCATACAGGTAGAAAAGGAAGAAATAAAACT
>NW_012150174.1:12510075-12513593 GCF_000956105.1 Propithecus coquereli
GGTTTTTTTTTTTTTTTTTGAGACAAGATTTCACTCTGTTGCCTAGGTGGAATGCAATGACATCATCCCAGCTGACTTGCAGGCTCTAACTCCTTGGCTCACACGATCACCCTCCCTCAGCCTCCCTGCCCCTAGTAGCTGGGATTATAGGTGCATGCCACCATGCCCAGCTAATTTCTTGTAGAGACAGGGTCCTGCTATTGCCCATGCCGGTCTCAAATTCCTGGGCTCAAGTGATCTTCCTGCCTCAGCCTCCCAAAGTGCTAGGATTACAGGCATGAGCCCTTGTGTCTGGTCCATATGCATATTTAACACAGCTGCTATTGAATTCCCAGAAAGATTTTTTTGTAGATAGAGATGAGACAAGATTATTCTAAAATTTATATGGAAATGCAAATGAACTAGAAAAGCTAAAACAATTTTGAAAAATAAAGAGGAATCAGTCTATATTATTTCAAGACTTATTGTACAGTTATGGTAAACAGTTGTAGTAAACAAGACTGCAGAGGAATAAAGAGAACAATGGGACACACCAGAAAATTCAGAAATTGACCCAAATATGCTCAATAGATTTTTGACAAAAGTTCAAAGGTACTAAAAGCAATTTAATGATGGAAAGATTGCCTTTTCAATCAATGGTGCTGGAAAAATTTGACATCCATAGATCAAAACAAAAACAAAACCTACGTTTCACACTTTATAAAAAATTAATTCAAAATAGATCATGGACTTAAATGTAAAATGTAACACTTATGGTAATTTTAGAAAAACCTAAGAGAAAATCTGAGGGAACCATAGCTAGGCAAAGATTTCTTAGACTTGATACTATTATTCAAAAAAGAAAAAGTAGATAAATTGAACTTCATCAAAATTAAAACTTTTACCCTGTGAAAGACATTTGAGAGAATGAAAAGGCAAGCTACAGAGTGGGAGAAAATATTTGCAAACTACATATCTGACAAATTACTAGAATATATAAAGAATTCTCAAAACTCACCAGTAATAAAACAAATAATCCAATTAGAAAATGGGCAAAGGATACAAAGAGACATTTCACCAGAGGATTGGCAGATGGTAAATAGGCACATGAAAAGATGTTCAACATCATTAGGCTTTTGGGAAATGCAAATTAAAACCACAAATGTGCTATCGTTACGCACCTATCAGAATGACTAAAATTAAAAATAGTGAAAACACCAAACACTGGCAAACTTTTGGAGAAACTGAATCACTCTTACATTGCTGGTGTGAATGTAAAATGGTACAGCCTCTGTGGAAAACAATTTGACAGTGTTTTTAAAAAACTATACATGCAACTACCACATGATCCAGCAATCACACTCATAGGCATTTATCCCAGAGAAATGAAGACTTATGTTCACACAAAAACCTGTGAAAAAAATATTTATAGCTGATTTATTCATGATAGCCAAAAACTGGAAAAAACTAAGAAGCCCTTCAATGGGTGAATGGTTAAACAAACTGATACATCCATACCTTGCAATACCATTTTGCAATAAAAAGGTACAAACTATTGAAACATAAAAAATCTGGATGAATCTCCAGAGAACTGTGTTGAGTTTAAAAAAAAAAAAACAGCCAATCCTGAAAAGTTATATACTATATGATTCTATTTACATAACATTCTTAAAAATACAAAATTATAGCAATGTAGAACAGATTACTGCTTGCCAGACGTTAATGAGGAGGCACTCTAAACTGAGTCAACCGAGTCAAGGTACTCTTCACTAGGATCTCTCTGTGTTATTTTTTACAACTGCATGTGTATTTATAATTGTCTCAAGATAAAAAGAAAACAAACAACTATAATAATATTAACTTAATCTTCAAAGATGAGTAGAAACTTTTTCTCCCAAATTTTGTCTTCATTTTGTTGTTGCTTTATGCTTCCTGTTAGAATAAGAGCAATAAAAAATGTTTACTGAACACATATAACAAGCATTTTAGTATTACCTCATTTGATGCTGACATAACACCTTGAGGCAAGTAAATATCCCCATTTTCTATTTGAGGGATGTAAGTCTTAGGGAGGTTACATGACTTATTCAAGATTATACAGTTGGTTATCAAGTGAAAAAGTCAAGATTCACATTTTGGTTCCGGAGTGGCAACCCTCCTCCCAAAAGAGGGCTGTGCACCCAGCTCAGGCTGTGATCCTAGGTAGGGAACCTCCCGGCCCACGTCACAGCCAGGGGAGATCCATCAGACTGAGGTCCCAATTGCTGGCAGAGACCTGGGAGAGGCCACGGAGAGGGGGAGGGTGGAGGGGAGCGAGACCTGCTCCAGCGTGCTGGTCTTGGACAGCCCCACCCCGCAAGCCCAGACTCTCAGCTGAGTGGAGCCATTTCAGCCCCTACCGGCAGCTTTGCACAGAAACAAAGAACAGACCTTTGAGACCTGCTAACAGCAGTTGTGGAGCCTGAGGGCAGGCTTACCCAACCCAGCCCCACCCAGACTCACTCCCGGACCTGCCCCCACTGAGGTGGAGAATAAGGACACACCTGGAAATCCCAAGGCCCCAGCCACCACCCAAAGCACAAGAGGGCCTCTCTAGAGGAATAAGAGCTAGCTACAGGACCCAAAAACAGCACTGCAGCTCGCTCCTCCCAGCAAGTGTCACCTACTAACAGGGAGGTCATCCTGCACACCCTTTTACTGTTTCTACTGATTCATCATAAAGGGTGTGGTCAAATCTAACTCACAAACACCACCTACTGGCTCAGACACTAAACAGGGCGTGTCATTATCCAAACAAAATTCTAAAGGCAAGAAGGAACAACTGATCCAGATGGGAAGGAACTAGCGAAAGAATTCGGGAAGTATGAAGACTCAAACGGAAAGCACACCCCCAAAGAGGAACAACAGCTCCCCAGCAATGGACATTAACCAAACTTAGAACACTAAAATGACAGCAGAAGAATTTCAAACATGGATTGTATGAAAACTGAATGATATGCAAGAAAAAATGGATAACTAACACAAAGAAACCACAGAAAAAAATCGAGGACTTGGAAGAAAAATTCACTAAAGAAATTGAAATATTAAAAAAAAATCAAACCGATCTCCTGGAAATGAAGGACTTATTCAGGGAACTACATAACACAGTGGAAAGCCTCAAGAACAGGGTAGATCAAACAGAGGAAAGAATCTTAGAGACTGAAGACAATTCCTTCCAATTAAATAAGTCAGTCACGGAGATCGAGCAGAAAATTCAGAGAAAAGAAATAGGGCTACAAGAAATGTGGGATTATGTGAAAAAACCGAACCTGAGGGTGATAGGGGTCCCAGAAGGTGAAGAAGAAACACTCAAGGGTGGGATAAGCTATTTGAAGAATTAATGGAGAAGAATTTCCCAGGCCTTGCTAAAAATCTAGGTATACAGGTACAAGAAGCTCAACGGACCCCAGGGAGATTCAATGCAAATAGGAAGACATCACGTCACGCAGTCATCAGATTGACCAAAATAGCCACTAAAGAGGCCCTTCTATGGGCTGTAA
>NW_012150174.1:12524533-12525195 GCF_000956105.1 Propithecus coquereli
CAATACTTTTTAAAATAAGCTTTTAAATAGCTCATGGAAACATTGTCAGGCATAGCCTGTAGTACCCAGCAGTATCCAGGGTTTGTTCTGTTCTTCTGAGTCTCGCCCTTCCCCCCAGTATCCCCATTGTCTGATGATTCTAGGTAGTCTTGGCAATGGTTTTTACGTATGTTAATAAGAAAATCGACTCATTATGATTATATAATCAAAATTCTCACATGGGGTGATTCCTCAGTCTGCCACACCAAACATCTTACATTTTCATGGCTTGGAGATAATAAATCAATCCATTATTGCATGGATATGGGGGTTCTTTAGGATTATTAGCCACTCCCCACTCCCCTTTGTGGGGGCCCCACAAAGATTCTAGTAAACAAAATGCTATACAAACCAGCTTTTCCTCAACAGTAATCTTTCTCAGTAAGTCCTCGGGAAATTTTTACCTTAATTATTTACCATGAGCTGGGCACTGTGCTAAGTACTTCAAATGTGTTAAATAATTTAATCCTCCCCAAACAGTCATGAAATGAGCATTTTTATCATTACCATTTTACATATGAGAAAACAGACATGGAGAGGTTATGTGATTTGCCTTAAAACCACACATGGGTTAGAATTTTGAACTCACGTAGCTTGACTCAAGACCTGAGAAGCTTAGCCAT
>NW_012150174.1:12531240-12532766 GCF_000956105.1 Propithecus coquereli
GGCCTCGAATTCCTGGGCTCAGCCTCCCAAGTAGGTGGGACTACAGGTGTGAACCACCTTGCCTGGCTGGTTTTTCCTATTTTTTGTTGTTTTGGTAGAGATGGGGTCTCACTATGTTGCCCAGACTGGTCTCAAACTCCTGGCTTCAAGTGATCCTTCCACTTTGGCCTCCCAAACTACTAGGATTACAGGTGTGAGCATCGCACCTGGCTGGTATTTATTTTTGTAAGTTAATATCCAGTAATCTTGTTTAATTTTTTTAGTAGTTCTAATACTGTAGCTTGTCAATTGATTGTTTGAGGTATTGTATGGAAATTATATCATCTGCTAGTAATGTGCAGACTTAAAGCAGAATAGTAGCATTATACCAGGTTAACCTAACCTTAACACCTAAATTAGAAAAGAAAAGAAAAACATAAACACAAACTATTGACTAGTCTCACTAAGAACATAGATGAAAAAATTATAAATCAACATTAGAAAACTGAATCCAGCAGTACCTTAAAAAATATACATCATGACTCCGTAGAGTTTATCTGAAGACATTTCTATATGGTCAGTTTAAAGGAAAACGTATGACCTCATTGACAGATGTTTCATAAGCAATTGTTAATGTTCAACAACCATTCCTGGTTAAAACAAACAAACAGAAACCCCACTACATTTAGCAAGCTAGGAATAAAGTAAAATTCCCTTAATAAACCCCACAGCAAATACCACGCCTCATGCTAGGTATTAGAAGCAATCCCACTAGCCAGTTGCAATAGAGTTAATGAGGGTTCTCATTATCACGGCAACTAGTAAAAATGTTATTGAGGTGTACCCATTTCAATAAGATAAGAAAATAGGAACAGAGATACAAATATAGAAAAAAAGAGACACAAAGTGCTTTTTTACAAAACATATGATTGTCTCCCCTAGAATATACAACAGAATCAACTGAAAAACTATTAGAAATTACGAGTATTGAGTAAGTAGGTACTATAAGAGAGATGTCTACAAAAATCAATAGCCTTGTTTGCCAACCAGCCAACAATAATTAGAAAAGCCTGAGAGGGCAAAGCATTACCTACAGGAAGGAAAATTAAATACCTTTAAATTGCAATAAACTTACAAGAAATGTGCAAGCTCTTTATGAAGAAAATGATTCAGTTTTACCTAAGGACATGAAAACATATTAATTAAATAGAGAAACAAACTATATTCTTAGAGGAGAAAATTCAATATTTTTAAAATACCAATTCACACTAAACTTATCTATAATTCTGGTGTATTCTCAATAAAAATCTAAAATAATTTTTTAAGGAACTTGAAAAGCTGATTTCCAATTTTACAATGTAGGGAAGAACTTGACAAGACTTAGAAGATAAGGAAATGGAGACAAATTTGGCTGTGAAGGGGAGGGTCACAGGCTGATAGCTAGAGAGGGTTTGGGAATCAAGAGAGTTTTTACGAGACCTGATCATATTTATATGCTGATGGGGAAAAGCCAGTATAGGGGGAGAAATTGAAATTGAAAAAAAAAA
>NW_012150174.1:12532816-12534276 GCF_000956105.1 Propithecus coquereli
AGTTAGTTCTAATGGGGTTAGGAGTTAGCCAGATGAGAATGTTGGAGCAAGAAAGATACAAGGGAGTTAAGGGAGTGGTTAAGTATTGAACCATGAAATCTAAGCTTGGTAGGGAGGAAATGAGGACATGAAGAAAACAAGGCCTTTATCAAAAATAATAAATTCAAATGGATTTCTGGTTGTGGTAAGGATGAAGAATCAGCAGATCTAAAAGGATGAAGCATAAGGTGGTAGCTTGTTGTCTGAGAGCAAGAGGTAGGAACTGAGGTAATGGAGGAACTGAATTTAAAGGCAATGACTAGATTTAAGGTATGACAATAGGCTTACAGTTTAATACCCCCCAAAATGCAGTGATGTATATTCTTGCACATATCTCCTTATTAGACCCATGGGAGGGTTTCTTCATTCTAGTCCCAGGGTTAAAACTGTTGGATCACAAGGTATAAGTTTTTTAATTTCCCCAAATGCTTCCAGATTTCCCTCCAGAATGACTGTACTATTTTATACTCTCACCAGCAAAGCATAAAGTTTCTCCGTTACTGCCTTCAGCCTTCTAATTTTTGTTAGTGTGATAAGGTGAAGGTGGTATCTCACAGTTTTCATTTGTATTTCTCTATTGGTGAAATCAAGCATCTCATCATATACATGTTATCTGTTCAGTGTTCCCCTTCTATAAATAGCTCTCCTTTTTTATTTTCTTTTTTTGGAGATGGGGTCTTGCTCCATCACCCAGTCTGGAATATAGTGAGGGGTGCAAGCACAGCTCACTGCAGCCTTGAACTCCTGGGCTCAAGCAATTCTCCCACCTCAGTCTCCTGAGTAGATGGAATGACAGGCACACACCACCATGCTCAGCTAATTTTGTTGTTGCTGTTTTGTACAGAGGGGTTTTGCTGTGTTGCCAAGGCTGGCCTCAAACTCCTGGCCTCAAGCAATTCTCCCACCTCAGCCTCCCAAAGCAATGGGATTATAGGCATGAGACACAGCTCCTGGCCAGCTCTCCTTTGTCTACTTTTCTATTTAGTTTGATTTATACTGAATTCTACATATATTACAGATAATTCTTTGCCCATTAACTTTATAATTTAACTATTTACATATTGATCTTCAATTTATCTAGTCTTAAATTTACCTTTGTGAAGTAAGGTAGTGATCTAATTTGATTTTTCTCAATATTACGAACCAGTTTCCCCAACAATATCTACTGAAATCCTTTCCCCCACTGCTAACTGTATTATATATGAAATTACATACACATAAATCTATACCTATATCTGGGTTTTCTACTCTGTTCCATTGTTCTTTTGCCATTCTCACCTTATTGGCTATGTAATAGGTCTTATAGTCTGGTAGGGTGGGCCTCCTCTTTTGTTCTTTTCCTTATGATCTCATGTATATTTTACTTTCTAATAGAAGAAAATGTAGTAGAATATCTCGGTAATTTTGAGGTGAAAAAATAC
>NW_012150174.1:12534406-12536071 GCF_000956105.1 Propithecus coquereli
AGAAATGTGAACCTTAGTCACTACAAGAATCATTAAAGGCACAAAATTTCATTTAATAAATGATCAAGATTTCCAAGAAAATTCTTCTATTCAACTTGTCTATTAAAAGCTCAGAATTTGCCAATCTTAAAATCCCTGGTAATACAGAATTTCAAACTAAGGAAGTTTATGATTTGCTCTAATTATTCCTTAAAAGCATACAGCCTAATTATAATAAAATTTTGCTCTTGGCCTTATTCTGTCTCATTACTCTAGAAAAAATAGAAGATATGAAGACATCTGACACTTTCTTTTTACATAGTTCTAAAAATATCCTAAGGTAATATAATGCAAAAGCAGCAAAGAAAGTGTCCTGTCATCAAATCCTGTCTTGGGCCTGGAGAGCCTATATGTGCCTTCTCAAGAACAATGCACAGCACCAATATTGTAGTGTTTCTTACAAGAATGAGATTTTTTCATTCTGTCAGCCACCTGTGCACTCTGTGGTAGCATGGTGACATTTATCTTATTCTGCATACAGCATGGAGAAACAGAGTCAAAAGTAACCAATCCATGAACATATGGATACAACAGGATTTTGTGATGTGAATTACCTTCTCAAATAAATATCTAAAAATTTCCCATAAGCCCAGAAGGCCAATAAGGACACTAATTTCTGACCTTCCAAAACTCAGTGTAGGAACTCAGAAATATTTATTAAACTTGGAAAGGAGATTATTACATGTGACACACTTAAACTTATCTTCTGTTTCCAGAATTATCTCTGTTGCCCAAGGGATCAGTTTTTCAGTATATCCACCTTAGTCATGCTGTGGGCATTCCTTAAATATCTGATGATTCATAATTGCCCATTCCTATTAAGAATAAGGGAGTAAGACTGACAAGAAGCACTGTGTGTATGGGCGGAATTTAGCAACTGGCAGGCTTCACATCTGTTCAGATATATTAAATCATTTGGCTCATGAGCCTAATCAGGACTTGCATAGTGATTTAAACTTTTTAATTATATTGTAAATGATCTAAAATTGGAAGATTTCACATAGAATTTATATTTCTGGCTTCTTTCAAAAAAATAAACAAACCCAGAGACTATCTAGCAACACCAACCCCACATTCACAAATGCCAGTGGGCCAAAAGTTGGTGGCTATTCTGCTTGGAGCCCGTTTTACACATGTGTATATGTGTGACCCATCCAGTTCCTAGTGACATTAAACCTTAAAATGTCTACTTGAGAGTGAGTGGGCAGGAGGCTGAACTTATGCTGGAGAATCCTTACACATGAGGATGAAGAGGACTTTATTCTGAAGTGCAGTGCCAGACTAGCTGCCTTTGCTCTCTCTGTACAGATCATTTGTTTCCTTTTCTGAATAAAAAAATAAAGAAACCCCATGTGCAGGGAATTGAGTTGATCATGTTTCACAGGTCATTACCAGTTTGTGCAAGGCACTTCTCGCGTTATGGTTTATTCTGTTATTTTTTTCTCTTAATTCCCTATCTATCCTCACAGGGAATTTTTCCCTCATGGGCACCCAGTTAAACATATTCCGTAAGGTCTTTATTATTTATTTATTCATTAAAAATAGAAATATCTTATGTATACTTCAGTATTGTTTTGCAATGTGTTTTAAATTGATCATGTTTCACAGGTCATTACCAGTTTGTGC
>NW_012150174.1:12536146-12538430 GCF_000956105.1 Propithecus coquereli
ATGTTTAACTACTTCTTCATTTAATGAATTTATTTCTACATTTCACAAATTTATTTCCATGTGCATTTGTGGATCATTAGGAGGCAGCTGAAGTCAGGAAAGAAAATAGAAGAAGAAAAAGTGGCAGAGAAATAGTGATTTAAAAAATAAAACCTTTTTATTTTATAATAATGTCAAAGTTACAGAAAGTTGAAAGAAGAGTAAAAAGAGCTCCAGGATGCCTTAAAACAGGTTTCCTAATTGTTAACATTCATTTGACACAATTTATTATTCTCTCTCCCCACCTCGCCCCACCTCTATCTACAGAAACACACACACGCACTCACTCTCTCTCTCTCTCTCTCTCTCTCTCTCTCTCTCTCTCTCACTTCCCCCCCAAACCAGGTGAAAATAAGTTGTAGGCATGACCACTCATTACGCCTAGTTCTGGTTCAATATCCGTCTGAAATCAAATGTCACATTTCATTGTCATTTCTTTTTATTTTTACCAGTCTGAAACAGTTCCTCAGTATTTCCTTGTTTGTGAGACTAATACACAATTCACAATCAGCTCAACTACTGACAGGCTGCTCTACCTCCCTCCTGGCAGATTTTTGGATATGGATAAGCATCTCCATCTTACCCATCTGATTGCTCCCTTCCACCACCCATCTGCATGATTTTCTCATCACCCCATCTGTGATGCTTCCTTCTAAAAGTTTAATGTGTATTCAAATCATCTGGGGATCTTGTTAGAATATAGATTTTAATTATAGATGGAGTCTGAACTGCTGCATTTCCAACAAGTGCCAGGTTATAACGTTGCTGATCTGAGGACCACACTTTTGGGTAGCAAAGCCCTTCTCTCATTTTCCACCTGTATATAACACATATTCCTATACTTTCCCTTAAACTCTACCCCTTTATTTCCCTATCAATGCCTCTTTCAACCTCACTGTGCTCTCTCCTCCTTTCTTTTGACACAGTGTGCATCCATAACTTTTATTCTGGCATTCAATAAGGCCATCATCTTTTCTCACATTATTCTTATCTAGCACCTTAACTCAATAAAATTCCTACTGCTCCTTCAGTTGGGCTCAATTTGGCATTAGGAAAGCAAGCCAATTAAATCAAGTCACAGCAGGGTGTCAGTTCCTGAGAGCCAATTTATGTCTTTCTGAGTGTTTGTCCATTGAATCTCTCAGGAAAGAAGTTTGATGCAGGGAGGTTTTCCTTAATTCACACCAAGTAGCATCACTGTGCAAAAACTTCAGGCCTGTGGACTGAAGGGAAGATATAAGAAGAGCATGGCCTTCCAAAACCTCAGAATTTTCCCTGAAACAGGAGTGGCTCCTTTTCTCAAATTCCTCCTTCTCTAATCACTTTCTGGGGCTTGAGTCTTGAAAATACCAGTCATTCATAACATGGACTGGCAGTGAGCATTATGGAGATTATAATTTACAGACCCCAAATTGGAACACAGTTATAACGACACAGACCATCTGAAAATGTGACTCCCTCAGAAAATTCTATAACTCTGCAATGTAAAAAATTGAATAAAGATTGAGTTTCAGCGATGGTATTACCTATGGATTCTTTTAAAAGTTATTCGATCTTTTCGACCTTTAGTTTTCTTATCACCAAACAGGCCTAATAAAATCTATTTCAAAGGGTGATTACAGAATTAAATTCCTAAATTTCCATAGAATGTGTGAATTCAGAAACAGCTCCCCCACCCTTTATAAGTAGTAGTGAATCAAATTTTCACAACAACCTATGTGTGTACTATTTTTTACTACAAATTTATAGGCAAGAAAACAGAGAGAAAGAAAGTTTAAATACCTTATCCAAAGTCACACAGCTATTAAATTGCAGAGCTGATGTGAACTCAGGCAGTCTAACTCCAGATCCTGCAATTATTCTATTTCAGGCAAAGTATAATACAACATTCTGTTTGAAACGAATTTAGCATGGTAGCATGAGCACTTTGAGAGCAGAGCCTACATCTGATTTATCTTTGCATCCCTCCTCCACCCCTTGTGCTTTGGTAGTTGTCAGTATATTTTAGTTCAACAAATAAGAAAACAAGAACTCTACAGTAAGTGGAAAATACTTTTGAATGAAGAAATGTGAACCTTAGTCACTACAAGAATCATTAAAGGCACAAAATTTCATTTAATAAATGATCAAGATTTCCAAGAAAATTCTTCTATTCAACTTGTCTATTAAAAGCTCAGAATTTGCCAATCTTAAAATCCCTGGTAATACAGAATTTCAAACTAAGGAAGTTTATGATTTGCTCTAA
>NW_012150174.1:12551940-12553174 GCF_000956105.1 Propithecus coquereli
GGGTGGCAACATGAATATAACAATTTAACACCTATATTCAATCCCTTCCAAGTTGTCATTGAAAGGACCAAAGGGATATAGTGAAGGGAGGAAAATCGTATCAGTGAGGGAACTATGGAAGGTTGTATTTTACCTGTCAGTTATATTGAGAATATATTGAAAGATACAATGAATACAAGATAGGAAAAAGGAATACCAAATTGTAATACCTCACAAGAGGCAGGAAAGCCTGTCTGGTAATAAGTGGAAATCAATGTCAAGATAACTCCTAACTAATCAAAACTGATTCCCTAATCATCTTCACTGTGCCTTTATTTGATGTTGAAGGGAAGATGAATTAGGCCTTTGCTGGAAAAGGGGCCCATTTAAATCCTACCGGAACTTAAGGGGAAATGACATTCTCCAAAAAGTGTAGGCTTAAGGATATTTGGACCAACCCAATCTGCTTTGGAGACATTAAAAAAGAAATCAAAAAATTTGGACAAAATATGTAACAAAAATAAATGTTAAATGCATCCAAGATATGCCAAAAACAGTAAGAAATTATCAGGCCAATATGCAAGTGAAGGAACTCTTGCTGGGAGAGCATTTGCCAAATCCTCTGAACCTTAACAGAAGTTTCTAAAGCTTGCTGTGACTTGGAAGACAAGACAAAATCCAAGGTACAACTAGGTGAGGATTTTAAAAGAAGACCCTCCCTCCATAGAGTTGAGACTCCAAAGAGCTGTACCTTCAATGTAAGAGCAAGACAGATATAAACCGCCTCCTCTACTTCACATACGCAGAAGATTGCTTTGGCACTGAGCTAAACACCCACTAAATGGATCAGTAAATGATTATGCGATGATATCACGAGTTGGAAAGGAGGTAAAACAACAGGTTCTCCAACATAGCCAGGTGAACTATACACTGAAGCTACCACATTTGGAAAGTAGTTTGGCATTATTTAAAGTACGAGGTACAGAGATACAAGGATGTTCAAAGTGACATTGTTCAAAACTGTCCCCAAATGGAAATGATGCTGCTATGTACAATCATAAAACTGGAGAATAAATTATGGTGTATTCATACAATGGAATAGTAGACAGCAGTGAAAATCCACAATCTATAACCTTATTCAAAAACATGAATAAATCTCACAAATATAATATTGATGGAAAGTCAGCAAAGCATACATGCAGTATTTACAGTATAATTTCTTTCATAAAAAATTTTAAAAGCCATCAAAACCACA
>NW_012150174.1:12554354-12557488 GCF_000956105.1 Propithecus coquereli
TTAAACTTAATAAAGGGATGATGGTACAAAAAATTGGCAGTAAGTACTGAAAACAAAACTTACTCTACATAATTTTAAAATATCCTAATGGAACTGAATGCAATTGTCACTAATTATTTTTGACAGAGCAACCACATAGTACAAAACAATAAATTATAAAAGATTAGAATCTCAAAGATTTCATTCAAAACTGCAAAGGGAGATGGGAGGAAATCAAGGAGTAGAAATATTCTAATTTTCTCTCTTTGAAAAATGAGGGGGGTTATCAATACTGTTTCATTCTTGACATCAAAAGTGTAAGTCCCTCCTCATTCTTAAGCCACTGTAAATAATGTAAATAATCATGTTGTCAGGAAATAATTATATTTTACCTCCTCCTTTAATTCCTTTTTAACTTGCCTTTTTTCATTTGCTGACATCCTAGACCAATATTAAATAACTGTCTTATATCTTGCTTTAATCAGATTCTTTTTGTTTTACTATTAAGAAATCTGTCAGCTGATATCTTGAGATAAATACATTTTGCCATGTTCTATATTTGGTTTACTGAGAGTTTATATCAAAAGTGGATGGTGAATTTTTTATAAATGCTTCATTGGAGTCTCTGGAGATGCCCATGTGACTTTTTTCTTTTGGTCCACTGACGTAAAAGATTATATTAATAGATTTTATAAAACTACATTCCCATTTGTTCATGGTATATTATTCTTTAATTATGTTATGTGGCTCAATTTACTATTACTGTGAGTGTATTTTTATCTATATTCATGGGTGAAAAGCGTTCATAATTTTCATGCTTTTGTATCTTTGTCAGGTTTTGGTACCAAGTTTACACTGGCTTGCAAAATGAACTTAAACATTGTTTATCTTTTAAAATATTCTTTAACAATTAATACAGCATGAGAATTATTTCTTTCTTTATTACAATCCTACCAAAACAAATGTGCTTTTAGAGATTCTTTCACAGATTTAAAATTGCTTCCATGGTTATTATCCTATGTATATATCCTATTTATTCTTGAATCTATTTCTATAATTTACGTTTCTATTAAAATATCTATTTTATGGAAAGCAGAGAGGAGAATCTAGGCAGAGGCTGGCCAACACCCTTAGTTGAGGATACAGAAACAATAGTCCAGAGGGGGAAAGGCCATTATCATATGCAGGCCAGAGTGACAGAGAGAAGGGGCTACACTAAGAGAGAACTCCAGACACGTACAGAGAGTCCACGTAGAATATTCAGCCAACTACTAATCCATGTGGATGTGTGAGCAAACTATCTGAGGCTGGGGAAAGAGCCATCCAAAATGATTAGGAGGGAACAGCACCTGGCCCTCACACAGGGCCAGGAATAGTGCTTGTTGCCATAGTACTGATTAACCCTAGACTGAGCACTGTTCCACTGTTATTTTTAATTCTGAAGTTATTGCTCTGGTTAGCCAGCAGTTATACTTTAAGGAGCTAAGGCCTGATTAATTCCATCTCTCCTGGGTATTTAGAAATATGTGTAAAATCAGATGAGTGTTTCAACAAAGCACACCCCTCCCCCAAGGTTCATAAATCTAGCTTTGTTGTTAATCCCTCCCAAAACAAATGAAGCACAGAGGAGTAAATCCAAATATATTAGATACATGTGGAATGTTTACTGGAAATAATAAAAGTAAATAAAGCAGTGATATTACTGAGGTCATAAAATACATCTGGTGAAAACTAATCTTAGTCTGCAATTTTAGAGTATATCAAAATGTTCATAATATTTATGACTTCCTTACATGAGAGAAATTGTGTTTCTTTAATGCTTCTAAAAAGCAATTTTTCAATTCACTGTTATATATTTTTGGAGTTTTACTGTCAAAAATATTTCACTGGACATAAAAGAGGAAATACACAACAGTTTTATCCAGATCCCACTTCACTTTTGCCTTCTTTTTAGGTTCACTTCTAGTCTCCGATTTCCCTTCTATTCCTAAGCATTTCTGCTACCAGGATGAAGCATTTTCGTTTGTACTCATATGTGAGTTGGACTGCAATCACTAGTGTTTTTTTCCCCACTGGACAGAGAAATAAATACTCAGAGATAAAGATTCATGTGTCTGATATTTGCATTTCCACCTTTCAAAACTATGCTCAGCCAGTATTAAGTGTTGAATTAATGTGTTTTAGATGAGTGAACAGAAGGCTGAGAACAAGCCCAAGCACATAGTGGTTTCCTGCCATAAGCCCCATGCCCCTTCGTTCCTCCTCAGTGGACTGGACATTTTCTTGGAAACCGCTGAGCAGCTGAAAAGTGGAATTGCATTTCCAGACTGTCTAAATACCCAGAGTGATTATTACTATTCCAAGAACATTTCCTCCTGATTGACAATATACAAATGGTTCATTTTTCTAGGTTTCTGATTTTGGTTATAATGGCATCAACTGTAGGTTTAGAATCTCACCCAAATAAAGAATAAGGCCTGGAGAAAAAGGCTTATCACAATTAAATTTCCAGACTGAATAGAAGGCTAAAACTATACACTGTCTATCAAGGGCCTCGATAATGAAGTAAAATACAAATGAAAATAAGAATGTTGTAATAATTGAGTTTCCTGGCACAAATTCGAGACTGCAGGTGTACAGTGTCTTGGTATAATTGAAAAAAAAAATAAGATAGATGATTGATATAAGAGCAGACAGTGTCATCATGTAATAGTGAAATTAGGACATCACTTAGTTTATTTACAATCCCACACCAGATAGAAGTCAATAAATTACTGCCTGTGAGTAAGATGGAGGATTCAGGTGAGAGCTGATAGAACTAATGAACGGAACACTGGGAAGGGTTTAACCTCAAGTTAAACCCACAGACGGTGCCACTAAAAAGCAGCCATTATGAAGGTAAAGTGGCCCCTTCACAGGCCCTTTCACAATGTGACAGTTTGTGAAAGAAAGTAGCCATTATGAAGATTCTGACAAAGTTGAATTTAATCCTGGTTTTGACACCAAAAAACACTATCGGTTTTTTTAAACCATACATATCAGTTCTAATTCAAAATTCACTGTGAGATTTCTTAGTTCAAAATAACTGTCATGGTTGAAAGATAAGATACTAACTGTGAAGAAGTCAATGATAAAAAGTGATTAAGAATAGGTAG
>NW_012150174.1:12558864-12595231 GCF_000956105.1 Propithecus coquereli
TTTTTGTTGTTTCTATTTTTTAAATTTAAAAAGTTAATCCATAATTTCTCAAGATGAGAACAGTTCTATGAATGGATAGTGGTGATGGTAGCACAAGAATGTGAATGTAATTAATGCCACTGAACTTGTACACTTAAAAATGGTTAAGACAGCTAAATTCTGTCATGTGTATTTTACTAAAATTTTTTTAAAAATTTGTTTTAAATCCTACCTAAAATAAGTTAATCCATCTGGAACTTATTTTGGTGCATAATGATAAGAAAACATACAACACTTTTTTCTAAACTAACAAATCAGCATCACTTATTGAATTATGCATCTTTCCCTACCAACTTAAGTACTTGTATAGACTTGGATATACTTTTGGTCTTTTCAACTGTACACACTGCTCAGAATCTGATGAGATGAGGATTTCCAGTTGAAGGTTTAAGTACCACCCAGTCATAAAACCCCAGGCCATGGAGCTCAAGAGCTAGGGGGCAGGCACAAGGGAGGAAACGGGAAACCACAATCCTTGAGCTTTTGGTGACATCTAGTGGACTGTAATGATACAACAACTTCTGTTCAGCATCAGGAAGCACACTTTCCTCCACCCAGTTAACCAGCTTCTTAATCCACGAGGGCAACCTTAAATACAAAAAATGCAAGCCTTATTATCAATAGGATGACCCTCTTCCTCCGACCTCTCTCTCCCGTCCATCTTTCAGATGCCAGGAAAATAATAAGTGCAGTTTCAGATCACCACTCCCATCTTCAGAAGTTTTAATGGCTTCCGACTGACAATGGAATAAAGTACATGAGAGTTATCAAATATGGGAAACAAACAAAGATGAGGACAATACTAAAATTAACCACAAATAGAAGCAGATGAATCTGGCTGTATTTAAAGTGGCTAACATACACATACCAAAAAGGAGCTTCCCTGTTGCAGGGAAAATCTTGAAATTCACAACCTCTGAAAAGCCTTCCCCTGATGAGGATTAATTCTTTCACTTAGCACATTGCCCATGCACATCTCAGAGCATTTCCCTGTCTGTTCTGCATCCGAGGTAGTTTGATGCAGAACAATCTGTCACCCACACTGAACTGTGAGTGCCTTAAGGATAAAGACAGTGTCTGGTTCACCTTAGATTCAAACAGCCCTGACACCTTCAACGAATGACGTTCTCTGTGAAGTTGGCTCTGAGACTTTAAAGAGGTACCAACGTACACACAGGTCATTCCAGGGCATTAATCCAGCCAATCCATAACTGTTTCCCAACTTCTACACTCTATCTGTTCATTTTTTCTAATTTGACCTTGAACTGATCTCATATTCCCTGCCTTTCTTATTTGGCATGCACATTCTGGTGTTCCTCATTTCTGTTCTCTTGGTAATCAACCTCAAGGTATGCCCTCTTAAGTTAAAATCGGTTAGTTGATTCATCTGTATTCCTTCACCTTCATCTATATAGCTTAAGCTCCCAGCAAAAACTATCTTGATGTCAAAACAGAAGAGCAATAAGAAAACCTATCTCTATTCATCAAGAGTTTACACATTACCACATTTAATTTTCATAGCAATCACTTATTCATTCTTCACATCTTAGTTCAATTATCACTTCCTTAAGGATGCATTCTCTGATGTCCTACACTACAAGCTTTTATTAATGTATCTCATAGAGCTATATATCTCTCTTTTTTAGTGCTTATCATAGTTAAAAAAAAATGTTACTTTTTTGTATGATAATTTAACCAAAGTCTGTTTACCTTTTTGAACACTAATCTATTTGACGATTAACAATGACTACTTTTGTTCACCAATACGTCTCCATTGCTTAGCTAAGAGATAAGGATTAACTTATCCAAAACTAATCCCCAGCATACTGTTCTCCCAGAAAAGGGTTGGCCTTCTGCAAAGTTCATTGAAAACTGGTTATGATCCATTTTTAATGCAATCAACTATGGTTAGCTGCACATCTTGGACCACAGTTGCCTTCACAAGCATTATGTTAGTGCACTCCCAATCACAAATGCTGATGTAGGGGTTCCTGCCACTAGTTTGCTATGTTATACAACTTCAAGTACAAGACTTTGACCCCTGCCCCACAACATCTTAGAAAAGGTGTTATTCAGAGTAACACCTTTTTCACAGCCCCCGTTTATATTCTACTGCCTTTCCCTTCTCCCGCTCTTGACGGTTAGATTGGCCAAAAACTTCCACGAGGAGGCTCAGTATCCCATTCTTAACTGGTCTGAAGTAAGGCAGACAGGTTTTTGTATTAATCAAGGCCTCAAATCCTACAAATCCCTAGCCATGAGCACTGAGTAGCAGGAGGGTTCTAACTAAAGTTCTGCCATGACATATTGCTATTATATCCTAATTCCTAATTATTTCAGGGTAGGGGCTGGCACTTCTTATATTATGCAACCCAAAAGCCCCACAGCCCAAATACAGGAGTTCCTCTCCCAAAGTTGGTATCCAGTCCTGCTAAATCTCTGTGCATTTGCCCAGAATGCATCTGGGTGACCAGTAACTGCTACTGCTCTGCCTCTGTAAATCTTCCTTAATAAACTGAATCTAGCAGCCAAGTATGTGTGCTACTTAGCTGTTTGCTTTGTAAACATGATATTAGCACAGTTCTTGACATTTGTTGAACACTATATAAATATTTGTTCAACATTCGATCCAATGAGTAAACAGACAGATGGACAATCTCGTGTGGTGAGGATTCTTGTTCCTAATTTATAAGCAAGGGAAACAAGGAAGAGAATGATTAAGTAACCTGACCAAGATCACAGAGTTAGTGAATGGTGGATACAGAATTTGAATTCAGGTCTACCAGATCCCATATTACTTATTCTATTAATAAATCACTAAATTCTACTGCAACTCAGGGACTTCTCTAGGTGCACCAAGCACTGGATCAATTGTAAATAAAAATAATAACAATAGCCACATTTTTTTTAAATCCAGGCACTATATTTGGTACTTTATTTATGGGGTAAAAATTGAGTCTAAGCCAATTAAACCAAACAGTAATAATTCTAAACTCTACTTGATTTGAAGGAATCAAGGTCTTCATAAGAACATATATCTTCCTCTACCTAGACTGATGAGGAATGGGGCACTGAGCCTCCTGGTAGAAGTTTTGGTCCCCCTAGCTGTCAAAAGGGAGAGAAGGCAGAGCCAATGGAAAATAAATGGGGGCTGTAAAAAGTCAAATGTGTTTCTAAGAGTTCAAACTGGGTGAGTACACCCTGAGTAAATACAATAAAACTCTTAAGTTGAACTTTTCTGAAGATTTTGAATACATAAGTAATTTTACTGGGTATGGAAATAATAAATTCCAAAGGAAAATCTGTGCCACTGCTTTGTGTAGAATGCTATGTATGGTACTATCATTTAATGAACCCCATTGCATTCCTTATTTAAAACTTTCACAGATGTTATGAAACAGTATTATCATCATAATTTGCACATAAAAAAACTGAAGGTTAAAATTTCTAAGAAAATTGTCAAAGCCACATAAGTAACAGAATGAGGACTTATACATATAACCAAAAGATTAATCATCTCTCTACCGTAACAAGTAGCATCTAAACATTACAAGAAAAGCTTTACTATTTTTCCTAATGTTTTCTCTAAAAATTTCACAATAGGTCCTTATATTTTTCATTCTCCTTGAGCATTTTAACAAACATGATAGATAGTTGGATGCGTTCAATAGATCATCATTGCTATATAGTTCCTCTAGAGTTAAATTTTTGCACTTGATAAACTTGTTCAATGTCACCCACAAAATATCTAGACTCAAAATGATTTTTATGTTATTCTTAGATGTGCTAAACTGTAAGAGAAATTAGCTTCAGAATCAACTTCACCCCAAGTAGAACATGCAGGATTCTGAAAGGAATTCCCACTAGCATTGGATTCCATGTGTACACAGCAAAAACAATATAGCCTGATTCTGTTTGGTGAGTTCTCAAATATTCCCAAAAGAGGAAATACGGGAACACAGTAACTGTCCCCCAAAAAGAAATTTCTGTGGAGGAAGGGAAGGGAAATCATATCACCTTTAAAGTAAAGGCTAAAAGGGAAGGATTGTGGAAACCATATAAAGGCTGAGAAATTTTAGAGGATCCAGTTAGAAAAAATACAGTGGGTAAAAAAGCCTTTTCCTTCTCACCTGGCCTGAGGCAAGGGGGAAAAGGAGGAGCTATTGCCCTACAGGAAAAAAGAATTCTACTTCTAGCACTCTTTAAGATATCTCCAGGAGCCACAGCAGGATTCAGTCTGTGATCAGAAATGAAAAAGGTTCAGGCCTCACCTGGTGGGCATTCAGTAATGCTATCAGTTGCTACATGAACAGTTTGAAGGCTCCTGCAACCTTTTTGGAAAGAAAGAATGTGGAAGAGATGGAGTCTCAGGAGTAAACAGACAAAAGCTCAAAAATATAAAATATAAAGATTTTGGTTGAGATGCAAATTCTTTAAATTTTACTCAGTGGATGAGTCCTGGAAAACATCTGATATGCTCTCTCTCATCGTTATAAAAGTGATTATAAAGACTAATTCTCAATCGACTAGATCCTACAAAGATAACTGTAATACATTAATTTCTAATAAAGAACTATTGGTGCTGTTGTATTGTATATGTACATGAGAAATCTACAGCCTTTTTATGCTATTATCTTAACCTCATCTAAGCCCCAGATAAGTCTTTATTTCCAAATGTTAATACTTCCTTTATTTGGGTTTTTTTATTAACAATTTCAATATTCAGAAAATTACTCTGCAGAAATAGCATCTCTGTTAATTGAAAAAAGTTTTTCATCACTCTTAAGCTTCAAAACTAACATCAAAGAGAAAAACTACACCTTCCTTAAGATTTGGTTCTCAGAAATATGAGTTCTACCCTTGAGGCTATGGTGAGCTAGCTGTGGGCACAGTCTAGGATAGGAAGGTGCTACAAACTGAGTCAAATAGAATAAGGCATCAACCATACTGATGTGAGAACAAAGCCAAGAGGGAGAATCATTCTCACGAGTGTTGCATCTGAATTTCAGAATAACAAACATTCTTGTGTAAGTTATCAGATGCTGGGTGATGTGCTAAGTTCTGTTTTTTCATATTAAATTTGTATTATGAAATATTTTGAACTTTAGAATAAAAGAGATGCCCATATATAGTCCACAGAAATTTAAAACGTTAAACTTGTCAGTTTTGCTTAAGATCTGTCACTTTTAAAGAAATAAAACATTAGTTTCAGCTACAGCCCACTCCTCATTCCATCGTTTTCCTTTCTTCCTCACACTAAAAATCCCAATTTTTTGTGTATCAATCCAATCATATTTTTGGTCTTTTTTTGACTATACCCTATAGGAAATTTGCTTGTTTCACCAAATAAATATTTTTATATTTACCCATGTTGATACATGTAGATCTGCTTGATTCACATTAGCTTCTAAATTAAACTTCATTATAGGAGTACATCTCTGGTGATCCACTCCAGGGAGACCGCGGTACTTTACAGACCAATCCTGTGCGTATCTCCTTGTGAACATGTGCAAGTTTCTCTTAGCCCTTCCTTGAAATGGAATTTCTGGGTCCACAAGGTATGACCCATTTTGTATTACCAAAATTATTTCCAAAGTGATTGTATCAATTATATACATCTACCAGAAAGATGAGATCTTTTGCCCACTTTTTTCTTGGTGTTTTTTCTTATTGATTTTTAAGCATTCTTTTGGAAGTTATTTCAATGCAAACACATTCTTCCAATTTATGATTTGACATTTCACTTCGGTAATAGTGTCTTTTATTATAAAAAAATACCTTAATAATAATGTGGAAAATTTTACCAACATTTTCCTCATAGGTTTGTGATTTTTATGTATTAAAAAGGAATTCTTTACCCCAGTGTGGTGAATGCATTTCTTCTTTATTTTCTTCTAAGTGTTTAAAACATTTCCTCTTCACATTTAAGTCTTCAAACCATCTAGAATGTATTTTTGTGTATGCTTGTAAGTCAGGGATTCTCATTTTATCTTTTACAGAGATTGTCTTTTTTTTTTCTTAAGTTCATTCTGTCACCGGTGACTTTTAAAGCTACCTCTGTCACATAACATGTTTTCATACAGAAGTGGGCCTGTTTCTAGGCTCA
Source organism: Propithecus coquereli (assembly GCF_000956105.1). Taxonomy (NCBI): domain Eukaryota; kingdom Metazoa; phylum Chordata; class Mammalia; order Primates; family Indriidae; genus Propithecus; species Propithecus coquereli. The sequence goes on from NW_012150174.1 coordinate 12,565,010, forward strand.
CAATTTTGGTCTACTGGTCTGTCTATCCTTGTCTGTTGATGACATACAGCTTAAATTGCTAAAGCTTTGCAGTTAAGTCTTGGTATCTGTAGGGTGTGTCCTTCCTAAGTATTATTTTTCAGAATTGATTTGGCTCTTCTTGCTCTTTATTCGATCACGTAAACTTTAGGATTAGCTACATCTCTCGTTAGTGTCTCTTTTTAATACCTGATTCTTAATAATTTGTTGGTGGTGAAATGAAGCTATTGATTTTTTTTCAGTTTTGTGGTTTACCAAATCTTTCGCTTAGTATTCCATCGTTGATCAACACAAATAAATGGTATTATGAGGAAAGAGGGGAGGGGAGCTGTGTGAAAAAAAATCATGTTTTGACTTCATTTAAAGTTGATTTTCCAACTTAATTAACCTTGTTTTCAAATTAATTAATTTCCAAATTAATCTGGTAAGATCGAGAATAGTTATCCTAAAAACACTTCCCAACCATGAACTTCTGAATCTCCATTTAGTTCTTCTTTTATGTCCTTTAATAAGGATTAACAATTTTTCCATAAAGATCTTACACAATTTTGCTAGATTAATTCTTGCATCATTTCTTTTGAGCTATTGTTTGCATTTGATCTTCTAACACACTAGTGTGTGTCCTCTCCTTTAATTCACCTACTTTATTATTTTGTTGAAAAATCATGTTTTTAAGAGTTGTGTATATGCATGTGTTACACTCAGATCTCTTTAAGTACTTTTTTGTTGTTGTTCAGGTGTTCATTTGTTTTCTCCAGCAATTATTACATTGAACATGGGTCCTAATAGTTTAAACCTGATCCTTCTTTCTCTGGTTGCTAGAGTCCCTTGACTGGACAATTACCTTTCTTTGAGATTAACTGGGGAATTCCACAGTTGTTGAATGGAAAAGGTGTTTCTTCCCCTAAGCTTAGGATAAAAAGAGAAAACTGTTACGCCCCTCCTAAAGCATCTTAGAGAAAGACTGCCAGTTTTCTACAGCCCTTCTCCCTACCTGTAGAGCAAGGAACACTCAACCCATCCAACCCCTTGCCTTTTGCAGACAGTAAGACCTTGCCCCTTCAAACCAGTTTCAGATCTTCAGAGATTGAAATGCCAAGCTCTTTCAGGTATTCTTTGACCTTTGCTCCTGAGCTCTGTCTGAAACTATTCACATTTGATTCCTCCACCCCTAGGGAAAGAAGCCCAACTCAATCCAGGAGTTAGTGGTTGGCTCTACAGCCAAGGGCAAGTAGCTTCATTTAGGAATGGAAGCCATTATAATCTCCAAATCCACCACTGGTGTATTTTCTACTTGTTTCTTAAATAATTTGTTGGTGGTGAAAATGAATGCTATTAATTGATGGGGTTGGAGTTTTTTTGTTTTGTTTTGTTTTGTTTTGCAGCGTCGTGGTAAAATCTTTTAGTATTCCATTGTTCAAAATATGAATGATATTTTGGGGAGCAAGAGGATAGGAGATCCTGCAGATTCCCAAAGAAAGGGCAAAAAGGCAAAATATAGCCAGTATCATCCATTTGCTTTTTTAGATTTACTGAGTGAATACAACATTTTTTACATAAGCATCTGATCTAAATGGTTTTTGTTCCTCTTGCTGGCTTTTTGGTTTTTAATACTGGAAACAATGAAATTCAGTTTGAAAAACACCCTGAAATCTTAAAAGTAGCATATACTAATTCCCTCCCACTCTCCCTCCAAAATCTAGTAGGTTTGAATGGGCAGAATGATCCATTTTTCCATTTTAGGTAAGCAGATGTTTATGAAACATCTCAGAACCGTTTGCCTCATTTATCAGAAAAATTTAGAAGGGTAGAAGCATTTAGGAGAATTTCTACTTGAAAATAAAAGAAAAATAGTACGCAGATTCAAGTCTTATGCTTTTAACATGAGCTTGTTGAAAGAAACGTTAACAATTCCAAAACGAAATTAAAAGAATTTTAACTTTTTCCTCGCAAAAACATAGAGAGGAAGTTAACAGGAAATTCTTAAAAGGTAAAACAACTCTTCTTTGTACTAGTCTTTGGGTAGTTATCATAGAACAGGTTCTTCTTTTTGTTAGTTTTCTTGAAAAGGGATTTTTGGTCCCAAGTTTCTTCCTGCTTAGTATCTGCTCCGGCCTCCCCCTCTCTCCAAGCGGCCTCCTAGGCGGCCTCCGCCCCTGGGGACCCTGCGGCCTGACCGGCTATAGGAATCACGCGGGGGAGGGCACCCCCTTTCTATGGACGGGGGAACCCCGCGATCCGGTCTACCCACCCGCTCTCGGCCCCTGGAGTAGCGGTCGCTCCGGCCGCTGCCGTAACCGTCGCGGCCACCGCTGTAGGCGTCGGGCGAGCAGCCCCGGTACTGCTCGTAGCGGCCGTAAGATGGCGGTGGCCCCCGTACGGGGGCGGTGCTGCGCGGGTCCCCGTAGCTCTCGAAGGGGTCTCGGTAGGAGCCTCCACTGGGATGATCCGCGTAGTCACGGTCGCGATCCCCGTAACCGTCTCGGTCGCCGTAGCCTCTCGGTGGTGAGTCGTCCCGGGCACTGGAGTGGCCGTAGTCGCGGTAGGTGTACTCTCTGGGCGAGGGGACAAAGTCCCGAGGGTCGCGGGCGCTCGGGTAGTCTCGGCTCGAGTAGCTGTCTCTGGGCGGGTAGCCCTCCTCCCGCGGGCCCAGGTAGTGGTCGCGGCGCGGGGGCGGCGGCTCCCGGCGCGGCGGGCCAGCATAGCCCTCTCGTCCCCGCGAGGCCGGGGCCCGCCCGCGCATTCCGCCGCCGGCGCTGCGAGGCGGGCCCGACGGCGCGGCCCTCTTGGGGGAAGGGCCGGCCCTGCGCGGCGGCGGTGGCCCGCGCTTCGGGGGCAGCGGGGCCCTGGGGGGCCGCAGGTCGAAATCCCCTGCGTAGCCGCCGTCGTCTGCCGGCCCGCCCCGGGAAGGGGGTCGCCGCGGACCACCGCGGGCTCCACGCAGGCCTCTCGGGCGGCCACGGCTGCGGGACGGCGGCGGCGGGCCCCGCCGGCCGCTTTCAAACGCCGGCTTGGTGGCCTGGGCCACCTTGATGGCCTTACCATCCAGGGACTTGCCATTCATATCTCTGGCGGCGGCCTTGGCGTCTGCGGGGCTTTCGAAGGTGACGAACGCGAAGCCCCTCGACTTGCCGGTTTCTCGATCTTTCATCAGGAGCACCTCGACGATGCGGCCATACTTGCCAAACGCGGTCTCGAGGCCTTTCTCGTCGGTTTCGAGGTTGAGCCCCCCAATGAAAAGCTTCCCCGGGCGATCCGCCTCAACCATGTCAGCGGGTGGAGTGGTCTGTGGCGACCGGAGGCGAAAAGGCAGCGTCCGTCGCGTCCTTTGAGCCCGCTCGCCGAGGGCGACTCCTACCGGTCGGGCTGCGCGGCGCGGCGTCCGGAACCGCGATCGCGCCCCCAGCTGCGCAGGCGGAACGCTCTGGTTTGTGCCAGCTGGGTCTGGTTCCCCCAGACAGGCGGGCTCCTGCTAGTTGTGATTGGTTGGTTGTCCGCGGAGGGCAGACTGGGTCGGGAAAGGAGGCAGCTTTGTGACTCCTTTCCAGTCTTTTAACTTCCAGTGAACCCGACCCTGGCTCAACGGTTTTAATTCACTCCTGAGAGCTTTGTCACTAAATGAAAAGCCGTTAGGTGAAAAAAATGAGAATAATTATGCATTACAATCCAAGTTACCCAAACCGTTTTAAAACAGAAAAAAAAAATAATTGAAAAATAAGTAATAATTTTAAAAGTTTTAAAATGCAGTTTGCATGTAAAATTTAATAAAACCTGATCTGGAATCACTGAGGAAATAGGTAGATTAATCAATATAAAGACTGACAAAAGGGTCTGGGTCCCTTGGTTGGACCCCACTGTGGAGACACAAAAGTCTTATCCACAGGAGTGAGTCAAATGATCAGGGGGTGGAGAAGAGAAGTTTCTGAGACTTTCTGAAACGGAGCGATGTGCACTGTGGTACCAAAACCCATTGGTGAAGCCCTAACAGCTACACTTTGAGAAAATATAGAAATGTTAGAGTTAATAGGATTAAAGTAAAAGTTTGGATGAAAATTGGAATGTTTAAATAGCCTTTATGTGAAGAGCTTGTGTCTCCTTTACTTGAATGTTTTATAGGAATAGCTACTATGTTTGACTCGGGGATTATTCCTCTGCCAAGTATTATAAACGAAAAAGCACTGGTGAAGCCCTAATGTGGGCTGCAATTAAATTGAAAGAAAATAAAAATGCAAGGGTTGACGGGATTAAGACAAAAGTTTGTGAACGTTGGAATATTTACACAGGCTTTATGTGAAGTGATTGTGTGTCTGGTCCCTGATTGTACTATGAGAATGGATATATTGTCTGACTGGGGAAATGTTTCCCCTACATAGTATTGTAAAACACAAGGCATAAAAATTCGACCGTCAAAATAGTATTAATCAGATATGCTAAATGGGAGTGAATAAGATTGCCCAAGCCCACACAGTGTAGAATGTGTTGTGCTAGGACGGACAATTATCTGTACGGTAGACCTATGTGTAGCGTAGCAATATACTCTGAATGGCCCTTAGGGTATGCTTACATCCAGTGACAGAAGAATGAATAAAAAAATGTAGCACAGTTGGCTCTCCATATCCCTGGGTTGCGCCTCTGTGGATTCAACCACTGGAGGATTGAAATATTTTTTTAAAAAGTAGGGTCTGTACTGAATGTGTACATTTTTTTCTTGTCATTATTCCCAATATAATACCTTATAAAAACTATTAACACATAGCATTTATATTAGGTATTGTAAGTAATACAGAGATGATTTAAAGTGTACGGGAAGATGTGCATAGGTTATATGTGTCATCCAAAAGAACACCAGGATAGCTAAATAGTAGAAAGGAGAGCTTTATTGACAATATCTGTTTGCAAACCAGAGAGCTGTAGTCTCCAGCCTCTGCTATCTCTTTGAAAAGAGGAAGGACAGGTTGATTTTTTTGCCTCATAGGGCCTGAGTCATACAAATTCAGCAGGTTTGAGAGAAAAGGTATACATATTTATGAGGGGAGTCAAGCGTGTGCACAGGGTAAACATATACATAACATACATCCCATGTTCACATTGGGGCAGGGTTTTAGCATTAAAATGAGGTGGAATTTGGCTCTTTATGTTCATAAGACACAAAGACAAGTTGGGCACAGCTTCCATAAACTGGCTGAAACTGGCTTAAGGTCTGCAGTTGATTATTAGAAATAAATGTAAGGCCAGTCCTTTGTCCAATCAGAGTTATAGTGGTCTGGGTTATACATCAGAGTTAAGAGGGGTCTGATAGCTCCTATGGTTGGGGAGTTTAGAGCTGTAGGAATTTAGATATTTGCCATGCCAGCTGGGCCCTAAACCCCTGACTGGTAGGTTATTTTGTTTCTGTAACCTTAGGGTCTATCTTAGTTGACAAAGGGGCCTCTAATATTTTGGTATCTCAGATCACATATGCAAATACCACCACCATTTTATATCAGGGACTTGGGCATCCATGGATTTTGGTATCTGAAGGGGGATCTGGAACCAATCGCCTAAGGATGCTGAGGAACTACTCTATATACATACAAAGGAGTATTATTCAGCCTTAAGAAGGAAAGAAATTCTGACATATACTATAACATGCATGAAACTTAAGGACATTATGCTAAGTGAAATAAGCCAGTCAGAAAAAGACAAATTCTGTATGATTTTACTTATATGAGGTATTTACAGAATCATAGAACAGAAAGTAGAATGTGGTTGCCGGAGTTAGAGGGAGGGGAAATGGGGAGCTGTTGTTCAATGGGTATAGAGTTTCAGTTTTGAAAGATGAAAAAGTTCTGGTGATGGGTTGCAAAACAATATAAATACATGTAATACTTCTACACTTAATACTTAAAAATGGTTAAGGTCAAGCACTGTGACTCACACCTGTAATCCTAGCACTTTGGGAGGCTGAGGTGGGAGGATCACTTGAGGGCAAGAGTTCAAGACCAGCCTGGGCATCATGGTGAGATCCTGACTCTACAGATAAAAATAAATTAGCTGGGTGAGGTGGCACACCTCCCAAGTCCTAGCTACTTGGGAAGATGAGCCAGAAGGCTCACTTGAGCCCAGGAGTTTGAGGTTGCAGTGAGCTATGATGATGCCATTGCACTCTAGCTAGGTGGCAGAGTGAGACCCTGTCTCAAAAAAAAAAAAAAAAAGTTAAGATGATGAACTTCATGTTATATGTATTTTACTACAGTTAAAAAATTTTTAAAATACAGAGTTTTCCCCACATCAACCAATTCTCCAACTCTCTAGACACCAACTGGGTGTCCTACAATTCAATTATGACACTAACTACCTGAAATTAGTACAGACCTCAACCTAATAGGCTAAGGGCTTATCTATATAAGATTGCCCTCCACTTCATACTCCAGTGGCAAGGATCAGGTCCCCACACTTCTTTTTCTTTTTCTTGTGGTGTCATCATAGCTTACTGCCTCCCCAAACACCTGCAACCCACACTTCTTGTCTGACTTGGCTACAAATTGGGGATTCCTACAACCCCCTCCTCAGGTTTTAAAATTTACTATGATGGCTCACAGAAATCTGGAAAACACTTATGTTTCCAGTTTATTAAAGGATATGATAAAATATATGATAAAAAATACAGATGAACACCAGATGAAGAGGTACATAGGTCGAGGTCTGGAAGGATCCAAAGTATAGGAGCTCCTGTCTCTGTGGAGTTGGGGTATGCCATCCTCCTGGCAAGTGGATGTGTTCACCAACACAGAAGCTCTCCGAACCTCACCTTTTAGGGATTTTTATGGAGGCTTCATGACATAGACATAATTGATTAAGTCAGTCTCTAGCCCCTTCCCCCACCCTGGAAGATGGGGAGTGGGGCTGAAAATTCCAAGCTTCTAATCATGGCCTGGTCTTTCTGGTGACCAGCCTCATCCCAAAGCTATCCAGGAACCCAACAAGAGTCACCTCATTAAAACAAAGGACACTCCTAACACCCAGGAAATTCCAAAGGATTTAGGAACACTGTATCAGAAACTTGGGTCAAAGACCATATACTAAAATAAAAGATGCTTCCAGTACCCCTGTAACTCAGGATGTCACAAGGGTTTTAGGAGCTCTGTGTCAACAACTATCAGCAGAGAACAAATATATATTTATGTCAAAACAGGAATATACTTCTGGGGGAATGCAGAAAGTTACTCAGCAGATTCACAAGCACATCTACTATTTTCCCCTAGGACTGCTTTTGGAATATTGTGAGGACCTATCAGATTCTATTCTATGGCTGTTGCCCTGTGAACAGTTCCAAAATGACCAGCAAAGAGTTGCTTGGTTTATGGATAGTAGTTCCACAGTGAATGAACAGCATCCTCATTGAAAGGCCACCTCTGAGTTGGAAGAAGGTAAAAACATATCAGTCTGATGGGCTGAATTATATGCTTTTTTCCTACCAGTGACAGAAGTATTGAACAGTGATAAAAATCCCCCATGTTTGAGTTTTTACTGACTAGTGGATGGTGGCCAGTGGCCTGCTCATATGGTCAGGCAGAGAGGCAATGGAAAACTGGCCTATTAAAGGGATGCCCACATGAAAATCACTATGGGAATTTGAAGAGTGCATTAAAGTAGAACATGTGATGCCCATCAAAAAATCCACTAGTAGGTTCAGAAGGTGACTGGAATTGACTGGTGGATATCCCGGTACACTTGCCTGAGGTGGCCAGCTGGATCTATGAAATGAGTGGACATTGGGGGCCTGCAGCAATGCAGAGATGGGTTGAATCTAGACATATTCCTCCTGCACCTCTGAGACACAAAATACCACTAAAAACAACAAAAGAGGCAACAAAAGAGGCAGAGGCTGCAAATGGCTATTTGTCAGATTCCCTGGGAGAAGGCCCTGAAAATAGCTGGCCCTGAACAATGACTGCTGCTGGTGACCAATGAGTCTTGACAGGAATAGACACTGACTTTGGGCTTTGTTTATTTACCCAGTGATAAATGCAAATGTTCAAGTGCCAAAAAAGAACCAGAAGAGATTTCATCAATTTGGACTACCAAGTCACATTTCCTCAGACCAAGTAATACCTTTTGCACTCTATAATTTCAACAATGGGCAGACAGATGTTCTCCTTAGAGTAATAGTTTCATAGAGAATTAGAACAGGCAACTGAAACATTGGTTGTCTAAAATGGGAGGACATAAAGGCATGAAGGGCTGGCTTACATGCCTTCATGAGTGTGTGCTCACACTCAACACAAGGGGGGGATGAGAGAGTATCCTCACCAGATGGATTCCTGTTTTTCTGGTAGATCAGCAGGAGAGGGACTGGGAGAAGATGCTTCTATGACTATGCAATTTTTCCCACAGGGAAGATGACTGACAACTACACTTTCTTTCTTTCTCCCCTTCATCACTTCAACTTTGTTTTTCCTACTTGATGGTCACAGGACCAGGGCTATAACTACAAGTGCTGGAAGCAGGGATGATTCCTGAGCAAGAAACTTTACCCATATTTTAAAACTTACGTCAGAATTTCTAAGGGCCTGATGGGGAAGGATGTGCTTTCACCCCATCTGGCAAAACTGGATTAGCAGTGAATGAAGCTATATTTCCTAATAGTAAAAACAGCCCACTACCACTGTAACTATGCATCCCTATTCTATATGAATGGGAGTGGACTGAAAAGGAGATACTTGCTAGCCTAGCATTGCTGTCTGCAATTTAGACCAGTACGGTGGTTTAACCTAATATCACTTCCAGAGGTGGAAGAGTTTGTGTATAAATGGAGAGAAGGAGGAATAGTAGATGAGGGTAAAGGAATGAATAAATGGGATCTTTAAAGGAGGAAACCCACTAATACATTAATACCTTGAAAGAGGGCCAGAGCAAAAGATGATATTGTCTTTTACTCAGTTACACCAGATGCCTGACAGAGTGAAGCCATCTATTGCTGAGACCACTCCTTCTTTTGAAACCTGACAGGATCCAATGAAAGCCTGCAAACTGGAGTGACCTCATCCTGGGAGACGTTTTCATACAATATGATTATGAGCTGGACTAATTATTAATGGCTGAGTGTGACTCTAGTAATGTGCCAGTACCTTTTGACTGAATGACTCCTCCAAATGTTGCTCAGACAGGTATCTTCCTTTTACTATAAGGGATCCATGGTCAAGGACCAAGGGGTAGCCTATGATATAATAAAAAACATATATTTGGTCTTTGTCCCTGGTTCTGACAAGAGCTTCTAAAACCCTTGGAGATTCCTGATAGATAGGACTGTCTTTTGTTATCCATAAAGAGTCCCTTTTGACCATACTTGAGTTTATGCTAATGAGATGACTCATAGTGGGGGCCCTAGATCGCTTTAGGGTGGGGGCTGGTCACCAGAGGACCAACTCTGTCATTGGAGGGTTAGAACTTTAGCTCCACCTCCTACCCTGACTTCCAGAGAGAGGAGAGACACTAGAGATTGAATTTAATCACCAATGGCCAATGATTTAGTCAATCATGCCTATATAACAAAACTCCACATAAAAACCCTAAACAATGGGATTCAGGGAATTTCTAGGTTGGTGAATACATGGATATGCTGGGAGGGTGGCATGCCCAGAGAGGGCATGAGAACTGTGCACCCTTTCCTCCCTCCTTGCCCTATGTAGCTCTTCATCTGCTGTTCATTTTTATCCTTTATAATAAACCATAATCGTAAGTATAGCACCTATATGGGTTATGTGAATGGTTCTGATGAATTACTGAACCTGAGAGGGGCATGAGAATCCCAAAATTTGTAGAAGGCCAGAAGGCTATCACAGTAATCAAGGAGAGATAGTATATCATTTTCCAACAATTCTCAATTCTCTGATACCAACCATGTCTCCTACAATTCAATTCTGACACTAAGTACTGGGAGTTAGTGCAGACCCCACGGGTTAAGGACTCAGTCCCAATAAGACTGTCCTCACTTCAAATGCCAGCTGGAAATGGAATCCCCAGGCTACCTGAACTGCTGCTAAGTCAGCTGCAATGAAGAGATTCTAACATATATGGTTTTCATGTATTCCAATACTCATGATCAGGACCACTCATTTTAAAAAATCCTTAAGTAAGAATTACATTTATAATATGTGAATCTGCAAAATAACATTAAATAGACGAGTATTTTATGTGCTTATACACTGTCCCCTATGTGACTATGACAAAGAATGACTCACTTTTTCCATTCCTTTTACAACTACTGGCAGCAAGCTGTAGCAGACCTGAATGAGGAATGACGGTGTGAATACTGGCGAACAGGGAAGAGTACATGAAAGGAGCAAGAATGAGGCAGAGAGGGCCATTCCCCATGGAGTCCCTCACTGGCTACAATGGCCCCAGTATTCTCCAAGAGAGTAACTGAGACAGGGAATCCTAGATGTGGATCTGGGGAACAGAGAAGATTCAAGATGAAGAAAAGAAATGTATCTACTATTAAGGATAGAGGTCACATTTCAAGAAAGAAAAAGAGGAATTACCTTCTTCTCTCAAAAAAAAAAAAAAATTCTGTGTAGGGCTATGTCCTGAGAAGGGCAGAACTGGAGAACACAAATTTCAGGTCCCTATCTCCTCAGGGTAGAAATCCCTAGGACAATTGAATGAGACTCCTTCCTACTAGCAAGGTCAGGGGAATTTCCCTGGAAGCAGCACGGAGTGCTTGTGGCCTGGGACCCTGACTCAGGAATTGATTGTTAGTCCAACCATTCAGACACATGGAGCAATCTGATGGTTGCCACAAGTTTCTTGACAGTGAGAAGGAAGCTTCCTAGTCAGTCTGCAGCTTGGGCATACCCTGATTTTTTTTTTTAATTTAATCTAATTTAAATTTTTAAATTGTAGTAAAAATACACTTAGAATTTACGATCTTAGCTATTTTTAGGTGTACAGTTCAGTAGTGCTGAATACATTCACACTGTTGTACAACTAATCTCTGGAACTATTTTCATTTTGTAAACCTGAACCTCCAAACCCATTAAACAACTCCCTATTCACTCCTACCCCCAGCCCCTGGCAACTACTATTCTACTTTCTGTCTCTATAAATTTGATTACTAGGCACTTCCTCATTTATTCAAACAACATGGGCCAAAAGACTGGATGATTTTTAATGTTTGCCTTAATTCACATATATTTATGTTACTTCAATGAATGATAAACATCCACTTTTGTGGAATCCATTTCTGCCCATCTTCAGGAGAGTGGATTCAGAGATTGGAACCTGAGCTTTGAGGGATGAAACTGCCTCTGTAGGCAAAGAAATAAACTATTGATAAAAGAAGGAATGCGATGCGAGTGGTCGCAGCCCCTAAGCGCTGCCCACGGTCCTGCTTTCTTTCGTGATGGAGACCAGGGTTGGGGTCACCTCCTTTGCGGCCGCGTCCATGCCCCTGCCAGGCGTCCCACGCTGAGTTCCGAGAGCGCCAGATTCAGGGACACTAACGCTCCGGGAGCGGATGGGCAGGCTTCGCCCGCACCTGCTGCGCTCCCCACTTGTCCCCGCTTCCCGCAGGCCGGGCCGCGGCAGCTGCGCTCCCGCCCGCCGAAAGCCAGGCCCCGGAGCCGAGCCGCGCTGGCTTCCTCCGCTCCTTCCGCGCCAGAACCGCGAAGTCCGCTCACGACTCCCCGGAACCCGGCCTCCCTTCCCGGCCTTGCCAGACAAACTGAGGGCCGATTCGCCCCACCCGATCGGAATGATACATCTCAAAAGCTAACTAGAAACGCGGAATGCCCTGTAATAGCACCAGCGCGGGACTCCCTCCTGCCTGCTGCGATTCCGAAGCCTCCTAGAGCTCAGCGTTTCCGACGGCGCATTCCCAGGCTACAGGAGTGGGCGCTTTCCGTGATAACGTGATCGCCTACTTCACTGAATTGTTAGGAAGCTGGAAAGACAGACGTTCCCTGGAAGAGCAGGATATTTTTGCTGCCACTCACCCACTCACTCATTCATTCCTGAATGATACAGAGCCCACAATGTGCAAGAAGACACTGTGCTGTGGGCTGGAAATATAACAGTGACAGAAAGAGCCGTGGTCTGCGTCCTCATAGGATTTACATTGCGGTGAGGAAAATCAACAGTTAGAAATAATTAAATCTCTGTGATAGTGGGAGGAAAGAAACACAATGCTTTATTGTGCGGGGGAGGGGGCGTTGATGGTGGTATTTAAGACTGAGTGCTCAAACTCTCCCAGGAGGTGATATTTAAACTGCAGTCTAAGGCTGTGGTCCCCATCCCCCGCGGCGGAACCGGTACCCTCTCACCACCACCCCCACTGCCCGGTCTGTGGAAAAAGTGTCTTCCATGAAACTTAGGAACCAGGGTTGGGGGGCAGCTCGGCAGGAGGAGAGCGAGGGCTAGCGAAGCTTCACGTGTGTTTACAGCCTCTCCCCAACCTCCATCGCTTGCATCACCGCCTGAGCTCCGCCCGTCCTGTCGGTGGAAAAATCGTCTTCCATGAAACCGATGCCTGGTACCAAAAAGGTTGGGGACCGCTGGTCTAAGGGATCATCCAGAGCCAGCTCTGTGAGGAGCGGGAAAAGGAGCTGAGTGGGCAGAGAGGATACCAGCCGTGAAAAACTTGGAGCGTTGAAGGAACTGAGAAGTGAGAGGGGAGAGTGACATTTTGGAAAGCTAAACCAAATCATCCGGCCTTTTGAATAAAAAGAATTTGGTCCAGCTTACCTATTTGTGCTTTTATTCATTCAACAAATATTTATTGAACATCTGCTATGTGGAAGGCACTGTACTAGGTTTGGATATTCCTAAATGAAGACAAACAGTAAGGGGAGGATGTTTAATTAAACTGATCACATCTGAAAGAGACAGAAGTACTATTAATATATATGAGTTCATAGTCTTTTTTCCTTCCCTCTGTTGTTACAAAACAATCCGCCAGTTTTTATCCTTTTCTTTTCTCTTAAAGGCAGTATTTATGCTGGGAGGGTATCCATGAGGATCTACAGGAAAAGAAAAAGGAATAAAGAATAAGATAGGAAGAGAGAAACATTACAGAATAATATGCACAAAGGCAGGCAGGGACAAAACAATGAGCGGTATCCTGTTTGAAAGTACTGTTATTATTGTTCAGTGGTTTACATCACGTTTGGGGGGCTGTCAAGAGATGAGGCTGAAATGTAAGCAATAGAAGAAGTAGGGGAAGAGAGACTTGAATATATGTAGATTTTTGTTTAGTTTTTAAAGGAAACTACTGTGAAACTGGTGTGGAGGATAGAGTAGAATGCAATAAGGGAGATGCCAGAAGACTAGATAGGCAATGACTTATACTGTGCTAAGAAGACTGGAAAGAAAAAATCTTTTCAACTTAGATTTCCCGTATAATTTACTCTTTCACTCTAAAGAAGCGTATTGATGATAGAAGGATATAGATGGTTGCTCTGCCTTCTCCTTCACCCCTAAAAAGTTCATTTTCTTTCAGGCTAATAATCAAGGATTTTAGTGAGACATAATATTTTTTCAGCCTCCATTTGACAGATAACTGGTTTAAAAATATATTAAATATATTTTTCAGCATCACAGAGCTTATAACTAGTAATAACAGGTCTAAATCCCACATCTTTTGATTCCAAGTTTATTTCTCTACTTCTTTCCATGTTCTTTTATTTTGTACCTGCTGTAATCCTACTTAGCTAAGTAGGCACAGTTCAAAGCTCGACTCTTCCATAATAGGCTATGGAGAGGGCCATCTGCGATGTAGGAACCCGATAGCAATGCAAATAATTCTTTTCAGCTGGTAGTACAAATTATTTGTTTGAAAAGATAATCTCAAAAGTTATCCATTATTGCCTTGAAGGACACTAACCAGTTTTGTATCTACCTAGCAATGTTATTCTAACATTTTTTTAAAATGCCTTTTCTGATGCATACAAAAACCCTTGTTCCTCAAATGCTTTTAGGACTAGCATCTTACTGGTTCCTTTACTGATAATAACTTTTTGACAAGTGTTCATTCTGTATTTGTATAAGAGCTAAGTTTTAAAATCCTTGAAAATTACATTTTAACTGTATCATTGAATCCATGCTGGACCAATTAGTGTCTTTGGAAGACATTTTAAACCAAAGAGGAACAAAAGTACATTTTCTCCTTGGTTGCTAAGATGACAGCATGTGAGTCGAGAGCTGCTGTGACATGTTTCCCCCCACTACCCAATACCCTAGACTAAAAATATCTAAAGACCTACAGGAAAAAACAGGCTGCCAAGTGACGGAGCTGCCATTGCTCTGCTGCATACCTTCTTTTCTGTGTTTGTTGTGACACCTCCAGGTTAGCTTTCTCTAACTGGCAATTATCCTCACTGGGAATCAACTTCAGTACTGCTCCCCTCCCCGCCATGTATCACCTATGCCAAATGCCAATAGTATCACTGTTTTGAGTAGATATCAGTACCAGTAACATTACCTGTAAATCTCCACAAGATTGTCATTTGTCCCCTTCAGACTTTCATGACCTACTCTCATCTCCAGCCCTGCCACACTGACCCAGGGGCTGTTGTACCAGTATGATACTGTGTCCTGTTTCATGGCACACAGCTCGGAAAACCTTTGGCATCTCTAAAGTGGTAAGGTCTTTGTATGCTAATGAGATGACTGGTGGCTCCTGGATAGCCTCAGGATGAAGGCTGGTTGCCATGGAACCAACTCAGTGACTAAAAGATTGGAACTTTCAATGCCCCCGCCACCAACCCCCTGCCCGCCCACAACTCCAGGGAGGCAAGGGCTGAGGACTAAAGTTTGAGCTGATCACCAATGGCCAATGACTTAATCAAGCATGCCTACCTCATTAAGCCTTCACAGCAACTCAAAGATGAGGTTCGGAGAGCTTCCTGGTTGCTGAACATACCCACATGCTGAGAGGGTGGTGTACCCCAAATCCACAGGGAAAGAACCATTTCTAATTTTGCCCAATGTATCTATTGCATCTGGCTGTTCATTGGTATCCTTTGTAATGTCCTTTATAATAAATGGGTTAATGTATTTCCCTGAGTTCAGTGAGCCATCCTAGCAAATTATGAAACCTAAAGAAGGAGTTGTGGAAACCCCAGTTTGTAGCTATTTGGTCAGAAGTGCAGGTCACAGCCTGGGACTTCCAACTGGTACCTGATGTGGAGGGCAGTCTTGTGGGACTGTGCTCTTAGCCTGTGGGATCTGATGCTATCTCCAGGTAAATAGTGTCAGAACTGAACTGAATTATAGGACACTAGCTAGTGCTGGAAAATTTCTTGATGTGGTAAAAACCCACCCATTTGGTGACCAGAAGTGTGTGGGTGTTGACTGTTTAAGAGAAGAAAAAGTGTTTCTTTCCCTTACAACCAGTTAAGAGCTTTCTTATATCCTACATAGACTAAAAAGATGAGTTTGTAGTAGACTAAAGGCGGCCGCAAATTCTTTGATGCTACTGCAATCAAGAATTGATTGCCCTTGAATCAGGGCTGGCCTGGACTGTTATCACCAATGAAAAATGACAGAAGTGACTTTATGCCATTTCTGGGCCTAGCTTTTAAGAGAACTGGCAACTTCTACTTGGCCCTTTCAATCTCTAAATCCTCTCCATCCTGGAGAGACCATACGGAGAGGCTCCTAAGGGAGGAGGGGAAATGAACAGAAACTTTTCAAACGAAGACAGAATAATGGGCAGCAAACATATAAAAAATGCTCAACATCTCTAATCATTAGAGAAATGCAAATCAAAACCACAATGAGATATCACCTAACCCCAGTGAGATTGGCCTCTATGAAAGAAATCCCAAAACAACAAATACTGGCGAGGATGTGGAGAGACAGAACACTCTTACGCTGTTGGTGGGACTGTAAATTAGTGCAACTTCTGTGGAAAAGAATTTAGAGAGCTAAAAATAGAAATACCATTTGATCCAGCAATAGCACTATTAGGCATCTACCCAAAAGAGCAAAAGATGTTCTATGATAAAGACATCTGCACCTGAATGTTTATGGCAGCACAATTCACTATTGCAAGGATGTGGAAACAACCCAAATGCCCGTCAATGCATGAGTGGATTATTAAAATTTGGTATATGTATACAATGGAATATTACTCAATCATAAGAAACGACAGTGATCTAGCACCTTTTATATTTTCCTGGATTGAACTTGAACCCATCCTCCAAAGTAAGGTATCACAAGATCAGAAGAACGGGCTCCCCACTTGTACTCGCCATCAAATTGGCACTAACTGATGAACACTAGGGTGCTCACATGGCAGTAATATTCTCCAGGGATTAGGAGGATGGGGAGGTAAACTCACAACTAAAGGACACGGTGAGCATTGTAGAGGGGAAGGGCATGGCTCTAACCCTCGCTTGGATGAGGCAAAGACATAAAATGTAACCAAAATGTTTGTACCCTCATAATACCCTGAAATAAAAAAAAAAATTAAAGGGAGGAGGGGCCCTGCTGAACCCAGTCTTTCAGCCATCCTTGCCAAGGCACTGGATAGGTGAGTAAAAAGTTATCTTGGGGCCTCCAGAGCAACCTGGTTGCCAGTTAAATACCACCAAGGGACCCCAAGTGATATCATGGTGGAGTATAAGAAATGCTAAGGTGAGCCCTTTCTGATTTCTAATCCACTAAATTTTGAGATTTAATAGTTATTGTTTTAAACCCCTAAATTTTGGGATGGTTACGCAGCAATAAATAACCAGAACAGTCTTTCATAGACAATTTTATTGTGCCATGTTTTTGCCAAATGGAAGAACCTGTTTTTAGCTCTAACCCAAATAAACTTATATGCCCTTAAAGAGAATTAAGCCTCCTTTTCTTTCATTATAGGCCTCAGAAAGCATTTAATGTAGACGCCTATTTCTATTGAAACTAGTGATTCTCAAATACTAAGTATACCTAAGAATTTTCCTGGGAAATTATAAAAAAAGGCTGGTTCCTAATGAGCCTCACCCAGACATTCTGATTCACTAAGTCTGGTGTGGGGTTCAGGAATCTACATTTTAAGGTAGACATCCAAGTGATCTTGACACTGGTGGTCCCAAGAACACACATGGAGATGCATTCCAATAAAAGGTGCCAGAGATGGCAAGTCTGTGAACTAAGCCATGGCAGTGGGAATGGGAAAGAAAACAAGGCACTTTAACTGATCTTCCCTGGATCCATCTTTCAGTCTCATGTCTAGACTTCTCTTACATGAGTTCTTAAGCTCTGTATCCAATTAAAAACATGTTATATTTTTCAGAGCGCTTTATGTTTTTCATTTTGTTTAAGCATCTCAAGCCCCATGTGAAGCTGAACAGACATTTCACAGAGAAGGGACTAACCTGTATCAAACAGAGGTCAAGTGCATATCTCTAGGCAAAGCATCTAAAGTTAAGAACCCAAGTCCTCATCCTTCTGAGGTTTTATTTGTTTTTTATTTATTTTTTAAGGAATGTCAGGGTCTTCAAATCAGAAACACTGCCACCAGGACCCATCTTCTTCATCATCATTACAATCTGGCTTTATGGTTAAGTGTGGATTGCTAACTCCCACAGCTTCCAGCAGCTTCTGGGCTTCCTCATCAAATGCCTCTTTGTACAACCTGAGAAAATAAGGAAACATCTCTTTCCTTTTAAATTTCCCTAGAGCCCTCCACTTTCCCTGCGAAGGATTTCAGGCGGGAAAAAAAAAAAACTGTTGTATTAAAGTAGAAAGAGAACATTATAACATGGATGGGGAGTGGGGAAGCGAACTGAGAGAGATACAGTGAGGGAGATACAGCAGTTGAAGGAAAATGGAATACAGAAGAGAGAAATAGGTAAAAACATAAAAGGATTCTTCAAGAGCCTTTTGCAATCCAAGTAAAATAATACTAATGATAATGATAATAAACATTCATTTTTTATTATTATGCTAGGCACTGTTCTAAGTACTTGCCCATATTGACTCAGATCCTCACAATAACCCTATAGGGAGATTTTATCATTTCACCCATTTTGTGGGTAAGGAAACCAAAACAAAGAGAGATTGGGGGACTAGCCTAAATTAAACATTTAGCAAGTGGTAGAGCTAAAATTCAAACTCAGGTAGTCTGGTCCCAAAGTGCTCAACTCGTAACTACTATGCTATATTATGCCTCTCTAGATTCAATATTCTATGAGAGAAAAACAAATAAGTACCCAATAAATACTTAAAGATACACAGTCAGGTTGATTCTGAGGCCTGCAGTAAATGAGTGACTCCCTAGATCCCCAGATCCCTCATTACAGGAAACTCTCCCCCTGAGAAGCCAATGAAGACTTACCCTAGAACTTGCAGTTTACACTTAGGAGACCTCAAGACTTGACATAACTTCCTAATTCCTTCACACCCTAAGGTATTCTGTGTCAGGTTCATTTTCGTCAGTCTTTGGTTGCTGCTAAGAGTAAAGGAGAGGTCTTGACAACAGAGTGAGGTCAAACCACAGTATGCTAACCTGTAGGGAAGAGAGACAAAAGACAAAAATGACCCTATCCCATGACAGAGAACAAGCACACAAAAAGATCTGTGAGCTTGGAGTGGTGGATAATTCCAGAAACTTAAAAAAGTGAGTACCGTTAGGGTAAATTCAAACACTGTAAGTACTTACAATATTCATTATTACTAGATACTTACAAGCTGAACATATCCCTTCCAAAATCATGAATTACAAATTCATAACTATAGTCCATGGAATAAATAAAATATGCAAGCACATGCTAAAATACTATAAAGCAGTTGAATCTTTGAATATTATTTTAGAAACTTGGTATTGAATGTTTTAAAAGCAGGGAATACAGTAAAGTCTCTAGTGCCGTACCATTTATGCAAATAAAAATGCATACACCAAAAAAACAACATCACATCTTTTACAAGGGTGGCCACAATTCTATGGCATATTGTGACTATAGGTGGGAAGGAGAATGGCTGATGGAAATAAATTAACCAACCGACCAGTTTATCAAGGTCCTCTACACAAGCCAATGATAGTATAATACATGAACTGAGGAAGAATGTTAAACTCAACCTTCTGTACCTGATGTTCCCCCAACCAATTCGAGTTTAATTTTCACCCTATGTATTAATCGATCAATACTTATGTGCACATGTAGTAGTAACATTCATCGGGTGTCAGCCAGGAGGGCGCGGGCAGGAAGGGATGAGTATATGTTCACACCTAACGGGTGCGGTGCGCACCGTCTGGGGGATGGACACGCTTGAACTTCTGACTTGGGTGGGGCAAAGACAATATATGTAACCTAAACATTTGTACCACCGTAATATGCTGAAATAAAAAACTTTTCACCCTATGTTTACCTAGCCACCAAACAACTGAATGCCTATATAGGTGTTGAGTATATAAAACTTTAAGTTGCTGCACACATGGAACTCACATTAACACAGTGAAGAGGTAGTCCCACTAACAATGACACAAGGTAAATATCACACAAAATACACCTTAGGGCAAAAAGCATTGTAAGACATAAAGGGTTATCAAGAATGCATCAGGAAACAATCATTTAAATTTGCAGTCACTAATAACAGTCTCAAAATATAGGGGAAAAAAAAAAAACCTAACAACTACAAAGTGAAAAACACAAATCTAGAATTATACTGGAGATATTAACATATTTTTCACAGTAACTAAATTATCTGGCAAAAAAAAGTCACTAAAAGTATAGATGTTTGAACAGAATTAACAATCTTAATTAACTAATATGGAATACTGCAAACAACAATTCTTCATATTCCTTTTAAGTGCACTAAGGAACTCATACAAAAACTGACTATATACTGGGCCAGGAAGCAAATGCCAAATTTTTGAAAACTGCAATCATGCACAGTGACCACAATGATAGAGATTAAATATAAAAGGGATAACAGGAAAACCCTCTCAATGTTTGAAAATTAAGGCATACACTTAAAAATTATGCATGGGTTGAAGGAAAAAATAAGTAACAAAATCAAAAACAAAATACTGCTTTTAATATCAAAACTTGTAGGATAAAGTTAATGCAATGAAGGGAAATCATAACTTAAATATCTGTGATGGAGAAGAAAGGGAATATATGATCTAAGCATCCCACACAAGAATTTAGAAAAAGAATAAAATAAACCCAGGAAAAGTACAAGAATTAAGATAAAGACAGAAATGAAATAGAATGTATACATACAATAGAGAGGATCTATGTTGTGTTTTTTGAAAAGAAAAATAAAATGAGAAAAGGCTCAAATTGCCAATTTCAGGAACAAGAAAGGAAATGGCATTATAGATGATTTAGAAGTCAAGCAGATAATAAAATATTATACACTTGCCAATAAGTTTTAAAATTTAGATGAAATGGATAAAATCAATAATATTACTTACCAAAAAGTACTCAAGAGAAAACCCAAATAATGTATAATTATTTTAAAAATTGAATCAGAAGTCAAAAAAATCTACAAAGGAAGCTTCAGATTAGACAGTTTCACCAAAAATTTTTACAAAATTCAAGGAACAATTCCAGTCTTATAAAAATCTCCCTAGGAAACTGAAAAAGGAACACTCCTGAACTCATTTTATAAAAATAGCCTAATTTTGATACAAAAACTTGAGGGCGGCGGGGCTCAGTGGCTCACGCCTGTAATCCTAGCACTCTGGGAGGGCGAGGCAGGAGGATTGCTTGAGCTCAGGAGTTCGAGACCAGCCTGAGCAAGAGTGAGACCCCCGTTTCTACCATAAATAGAAAGAAATTAGCCAAACAACTAAAAATAGAAAAAATTAGCTGGGCACAGTTGCATGTGCCTGTAGTCCCAGCTACCTGGGAGGCTGAGGCAGGAGGATCGCTTGAGCCCAGGAGTTTGAGGTTGCTGTGAGCTAGTCTGACGCCATGGCACTCTAGTCCAGGAAACAGAGTGAGACTCTGTCTCAAAAAAACAAACAAACAAACAAACAAAAAAAACAACTTGAGGGCTGCATAAGAAAGATTATAAATTAATCTCCGTTATGAACAAAGATGCTTAAATAGTCATATATTAACTAAAAAAATCACAATGTTTATAAGAAGTAGCATGTCTGGATTGGTTTTAGCCCAAAAATGCAAGGTTGACAGAATATATAAATCAATAGGATTCATCACATTTAGTAAATTTCTTAAGCTTAACATCTATTCATGAATTAAAAAGAAAATAAAAATTTCTAACACACTAGGTGTAGAAGGGAATTTCCTTAAACTGATAAATGGGTAAACCACTGAAATTTTGCTTTCAACATTGGGAACACAAGAAAGCCCACTATCCCTAGACATATTAACATTATATCACATATATTAACATTTACAAAGGCAATAAAAAGAAAAATATATAAGGAAAGAAAAGGAACAAACAACTACACTGTATTATTCCCAAATGATATTATTTTATACCTAGAAAATCCAAAAGTATCTGCAAATTAGCAATTAGAATTAAAAAGAGAATGTGGCAAGCTACTGGGTATGAAATCAACATACAAAAACCAACTGTGTTTCTATGTATAAGGGATAAACAGAATGAAAAAATAACAAAAATAACCATTTACAACAGCAATGAAATACAGCAAGGACTTTGGAACAAAGTTGAACAACAACAAAATACAGAGACACTCAGAGAAAAATTACTAAGCTTTACTGATAGGCCTAAACAGGGAGCTATATCATTTTGGTAATCAGGAGACTCATTAAGTGATAGTCAATGCAATTCCATTCAAAATGGAATGAATAGTAGGTTGGGGGAGAAGGTGCATATGTGCACATATGTGTAACTTGATAAGCTGATATTTTCAATTTATTTGGAAATGCAAAGGGAAAGGAGCCAAAATTCTCTTGAAGAAGATGGGAAGACTTGCTCTAACGGGTATTGGGGCTTATCATAGAGCTTTATTAATTAAGAGTGCATTATTGAGATTGGGAATTACAAACAGGCCATTGGAAAAGAATAGAGAACCCAGTGACACATCCATGCACCAGTGAAAATGTGATTTTATAACAAAGGTATCCCTGCCAAGGAGAAAGGAAAGAGAAATTTCAATAAATTTCACTGGAAAAAATGAGTACATATATAGGAAAAATAGTAAATTAGACTTAACCTTCAACTATATTTTTAAAAGGTAGATTAAAGACCCCAAAGCTTCATAATTTGCCTTTGATATTTAGGAGATAATATAGTAGAATCTGAAATATAATGTGTGGAATATAATGGTTTTCTGTAAATATTGTAAGGATGCTTTTGTCTCCCTCCTACCTGATCCTTCTGGACCAAAGGTCTGGGTACAAGTGGGGGATGATTGGAAAAATAAGTGAAATTATAGCCACTTTCATGGGAACACACAGATATCATGGGTGTGGGAGAAGAGAAACAAGAAGCTTAGAATCTGGGAGGTGCAGAGAGTGGGAAGGCCAATTAATGCTCTCTTTTTTCCCCTAGATCCAACACTACGGCATGGCAAGATAATTGTGTGGTCTGTGCGAGTCAAGCAGAAGCTGCAGCTGGCAATCTGACTTGCTGCCCAGTTTGTAGTGCCTGTCCACGTGCTATGAAAACAGAAAATCTCATGTGGACACAGCAGGTCATGAACTATTCTGCTATGTCTGATGCCATCAATGGCAGCCCCAACTGTGGACCCCTATCATATGTGTACAAACACAACCACCAGCACAACCTTGTTCCAATATGATTGAAACAAATTCATAGGCTTCTCTGATGCCAGAACAGTCTTGGGCTATACCATGTATGGTGAGCAAGGCAGCTGCAACTAGCAGTGAGACTGTCCAGGTAGCTTAAACATACCAATGTAATGGTGACCCAAATCAAGTAACAACAACAAATCCCAAATTAGAGTGACCTATGCTACTTTGAGTTATATGCCTGCATGTGGAGAACAGTGGATCACTGAATATCTCTTTATTGGGTATGAGTATTGGTTCTGGACTATCTTTTGCCCTTTATTATTGCCAATGACACCAAAGATCAGCATTCTAAACTCCCTTGTGTGGATTTCTAATGGATAAAAGAGCTGTTAGTCTTTCTGTGAGACTTACTCAGTTGTCTGAGTCTAGGAGCCAGGTGACATGGTTGAAATCAATACTGCAAGTTGATTTCATCCTGTGCGTGGAGTCTTATTGATAGTGGCCTTAATTAAATGGTATATGAGATTGATTGAATTGATCTGGTCACAGCCTCTACTGGTCAGATTAATGAGAGTGGCCAATACAGTGGCGTATACATATGACAATTTACCAGAAGCCAAGACTGCACCATATGGAAACAAGAAGTGGCTATTGGAAGACATTCTTCCATAGGAGTTTCTCTCTCCTACTTGTTTTGCTAACAAGAATGCAAAGCCCTGACAACTCTTTACCCGGGCCATTTCCCAGGGTTGTGTTTGCAATGAGCAACAGTGAGGGATGAAGTAATAATATCTCCCTCCAGGACAAAGAGCAGGCTGACATATTGCTTGCTATAAAACGGTGGGTACCTCAAACTCCACGTTGTCGTTCTTGAATGCAGCCCACTGCATGTGCAGACATCCGTCCCAGCCCTTCATGTCAGCCCTGTGAGACTTGGGGAACAAAGGAAACTGATACAAACATATTAATGCTCATGCTCTTGCTATGATGTAAGTAATAAAGTCCTTTGTCTCTGATAGAAGTCTTGTGTTTTTTGCCAGAATCCATGAAACAGCAACAGCCTAACTTATTAGGTTATATAAGTAGGATAAAATTAAATCTCAGATCTAACGGTTACAACTTCATCATTGTTCTGATAAAAATATATAAACAGTCAATGGAAATATAGGAAAAGCAGCATTTTCTTGGAAGAGTCAGGAAACATTTCTCTGGGAAACTTTTAAATTCCTATATTATGAGATAGATCATTGTGTCTGGGCTTCCCACATGTAGAGCACAATTCTTAACTCAGAGGTCAATGATTCATGTTGTATGAGTGGAAATGTACTAGCCAATATCATTTCAAGATTAAATAAAGATAGAGACACAGACCAATGGAACAGAACAGAGAACTCAGGTATAAAATCATCTACCTACAACCAACTGATCTTCGACAAAGCAGACAACATACGCTGGGGAAAAGAAGTCCTGTTCAACAAATGGTGCTGGGAAAACTGGATAGCCACATGCAAAAGAATGAAACAGGACCTCTATCTTTCACCACTCACAAAAATTAATTCAAGATAGATAAAAGACTTAAACGGAAGGCATGAAACTACAAAAATTCTAGAATGTCAGAAAACCTTCTAGATATTGGATTAGGCAAAGAACTTAAGACTAAGACCCCAAAGGCAATTATAGCAACAAAAAAATAAATAAGTGGACTTAATTAAATTAAAATGCTTAATTTAATTATTAAGCACAAGGAAGGGAAATCAACAAAGCAAATAGCCTACAAAACGGGAGAAAATATTTGTAAACTATGCATCCAATAAAGGGCTAATATCAAGAATCTACAAATAACTCAAATCAGCAAGAAAAAAACAACCCCATTAAAAAGTGGACAAAAAGCATGAACAGAAGCTTTCAAAAGTAGACAGACAAATAGCCAATGAACATATGAAAAAATGCTCAAAGTCACTAATCATCAGGAAAATGCAAATTAAAACCACAATGAGATATCACCTTACTCCTGTCAGAATGGCTCTTATTAAAAAGTCCAAAAACAATAGATGCTGGCATGGATGCAAAGAGAAAGGAACCCTTATACACTGTTGGTGGGACTGCAAATTAGTACAACCTCTATGGAAAACGGTATGGAGATTTCTCAAAGAACTAAAAGTAAACCCACCATTCAATCCTGCAATCCCACTACTGGGTATCTACCCAAAGGAAAAGAAGTCATTTTATCAAAAAGACACCTGCATTTGAATGTTTACTGCAGCACAATTCACAATTGCAAAGATATGGAATCAACCCAAGTGCCCATCAATTCGTAAGTGGATTAACAAAATGCAGTATTTACATATATACCATGGAGTACTATTCAGCCATATAAGGAAATGAATTAATGTCTTTTGTAGCAATTTGGATAGAACTGTGACCATTATCCTAAGTGAAGTATTTCAAGAATGGAAAAACAAACACCACACACACTCTCTAATAATTTGGAATTAATTGGTGGGCACAGAAAGAAGTAAAAATCATTGGAAATCAGAAGGGGGGAGGGGTAAAAACCTCCCTAACAGGTGCAATGAACACTGTTTGGGTGATGAGCACACTTATAGCCCTGACTCAAGCATTATAAAAGCTGTAACCATATAACAAAAATATTTGTACCCACTTAATATTTTGAAATTAAAAAAAAAAATCTAAACGATATAGGATTAAACATAAGAAGTACCCAGAACATAGGATGAGATTTTATTAGATTACAAGCTCTTGAAGAACAAAGTATAGTGTTTTACAGATAGAAGATGATTAGTAAAATCTTTAATAAAAAAATTAATTCAAGGACAAATAGAATATCTAAAGGATGACAGAACACGGAGGACTCAAATGAGATATAATTTAGTTAATACATATCTATCCAAGGCACTAAGAGGGATACAAAGAAATGTGAAATATGGCTTCTATACTAAGGAACACACAATACATTGATTCATATATTTGAAATTTAGATTCTTATTTCTCAGAGTAACTTAACTTCTAGCCCCATTTATTTTTCATTCTCTCTCCATATACTACATTTCATCTAGCTATGCCAACCAAATAGGTATAATTTTCCTAATAGAAAACTGAACTCACCCAAGCCTCTGAATGTTACAGTCTGGATGTCTCAAAGCGGCACACAGAATTTTCACTCCATCATCCTGCAAATCATTATTCCCAAGGTCCAGGCTCCACAAGTTTGGGTTGCTCAAAATAACAGAAGCCAGATCCAAACAACATGCACTAGTGAGAACGCAGCCCATCAGTCTGCAAGAAATACAATAGAGGAGAAGTGAATCCTCCAGTTGTGAGGATTAATTAGTTTCTTCCTAGGAGAGATGCCCAAGTATTTCAACCTCTTTTCTGACCCTTTTCTATCTATAATCCCGGATGCACATGAGAAAGTCTAATATGACCAGATGGGATTTCTTAATGAGCAGAAGGAACCAGCAGGTAAAACTGTTTTCTTTCACAAACAGGTTATCTACAAAGCTTTCAAAATCAAGGGTATGAACATTTATTTTTAGCAATACTTAAAAAATGGGTATATGCTTTCCCAAGGAACCCATAGATCTCTATGCTTTCAGTTTTTAATATATTTCTGAAATAAAAAGTTTTCCAGGAATCTATCTCAAAGTGTTATCTCCAAAGAAGAAAGAAGCAAGCGATATATGAAGAAGATTTCTTCCAGGTCCTTTGAATGGCATTCAAGCGCAATCACAATCTGGCCCTAGCTTTCTCTTTCTGTACTTTGCCCCCACTATTCTCTCACCATACACATCCATTTTTCTCAAAGTATACCACATCTATTGTTATTTCCCTTCTATTCTCTCTCCTTTCCTTCTGCCTAAGATATCCTCACAGAACAAAATCCTCTCCATTTTCAAGCCTAAAGTAACTCTGTTTCCACAGTGAAGTCTCAATCCTTGTTCACTGGGACTTTTGCCATACCCTTATAACAATGTATGGAATATATTATAATTGGTTTTGTGTTTATTTTCCTGTCATCAGAATTTTGTGTTACTTGAGGATGAGAGCATCACCTTAGTGACCCTTAGTCTCCTCGGCATCTAGCACATATTTGTTGAGAGAATTGGCATGGCCTGCAGAGAGGCTATGATGGTAACTAAGAAAGTGCAAATTTGTCATTGTGTCTACAGTAATGCTAAGGAAAGAAGGTGGGCTGGGCAAAGACCTTGAGTATATAGGTCACCTAGAAATTATCTCTGTAGTTGAAATGAAGGCACTGGATTGAATGATAATGTCCATTAAGTAAAACTTTGCCTTCCAGTTGAATAATGATCAAGGAAATCTCAGAGAATCACATAATAATGAACATCATCTACACTTTACTAAAGCAAGTACAAGTGCTTATTGGACCCTAAAGTTCAAGCATCTTAGTGTTTACAGATGTCACAATAAACTTTTAAACTCATTTGACAGTTTGGTTATGATGAGTTGGTCCAGTCAAGAAAAACACTTCTGGGTATACAAAGCAGCTTGAATTTATAGTTGTAAAAAATTATGCTGGGGTTGGACCCTTAATGACTCACCCAAGCTACTAGTCCCATGGGAGGTTCTAGTGGGAGAGTGAACTGAGATTGCTAAGTGACACCTCTGTCTGGCTTCACTCTAGCCACAATATTTACACAATGAAATACTAAATATTGTATAGTCATTAAAATAATCAAGAAGATGATTTTAAATAAGTATTTAAACGTTTCTAAAATACTGTCAAATGAAAAGGAAACTCCTAACTCATGTCTATACAATAATCACAATTATATATCCACATACCATGCATATATACTATGTATATACCTGCTCACAGACTAAGAGAGGACATAATATTAATAAAAATGGTTGGTGTTTAAAAATGGATTACAAGATATTTTTTAAAATTCCTTTCTCAATTTGACAGTTGACCTAATTATAAACCTGAGTTTAAATATAAACCTAAAAGAAAAACTTGCAGAGCACAATTTGAGCTTCACAGATATAAAGTAGCAGATACACTGTAGATTCACTAGGGTACAACCAAGGAAAAAAGAATATGGTTACTGCTCATCCTGATGCCTCTGGTCCTCCTATAGTCAGGGAAGCTGACTATAATTACTGTGGTAATTGTTTTAAAAAATCTGATAAACAGTTTTCTCCAGCTTGTCTCAGCAGAATGAGAGACAGAAAATCAGCTGTATATTCTTTTCTCTGATAGTTATTCAGTTCTCGGCCTTTCTTTGCTAATCTCCCCCACCTTCACAGATGCTCTGTAGTTGAAACTACACAAAAGTCACAGAAAACCTACTCCAAGTCCTGAAGATGACAGCTTGGATGCCGAAAGACATCACACAGAAGCTTTGCTCCATCATCTTGTAGCCGGTTTGATCCTAGATCCAGATGTATCAGGCCCTTGTTGTGCAGAAGACATGTCGAGAGATGTTCACTGCCAAGCGAAGTGAAATGGCAATGCCTAAGCCTACGAGAAGGACAATGTGAGGAAAGACGGAATCATTGCTCTACTTCCCAGGGATTGATATCTTTGAAAAGGTTTCATGTTACACAGTCCCTTATCCTTGCCAAAACTCCATCTCAGATGAAACACCCTCGCTGCTAGCCTGTCTCACCTGGGACACTTAGTTTTACATCCAAGTGGGCTCAAACTGGTTTCATGTTCTTCAGAATTTTTCTTACTGTATAAGTCAAACGTTAACCTCTTTACATTGCGCATAAATATAGTACACTGTTGCAGAAGCATAGAAGAGCAGGAAGATGGAGAAGAACAGGAAAAATCATAATAAAATAAGTACTTTTTGTACATAATAAAAGTGGCATTTTCGGTCAGTAAGGACAAGATATATGACGTCAATGATTTTTGTATAACAAATCTTATATAGAGGGGAAATAAGTTTAAACCTTATAACAAAATAAATTTGGAATAATTTAACATGTAAATGCTAGATCGGGAATAAATTTGGAGTTATTTAACAACACGTAAATGTTAAAACTAAACTATAATGAGTATGAAAAGGTAATATAGTGTATTTTTTTTTTGAAAAAAGGTATTTCCAATTATGACAAAACCTCTATAAGTCATGAAGCAGAATCTGACTTCACAAAAATTTTAAACTTCTATATTATAAAAATAACCATAAAGAAAGGTAGACATAAAGCAACATGCTGGGAAATTTATTATATAAAATAATAATGCATGTGATATTAATAACCATAAATATAACATATATTACAGAAAACATCAGAAGAAAATTGAACATGTAAAGAGGCAATTCCTGAATATAAAAGGCCCAAAACATTTGAAAAGATGCTCAAGATCAAATTGCTGTAAAAGCTATTTTTCAATTATCTAATTAACACTGATCAAAAAGATTGTGGATACCCAGTGAGGGAATTAAAATGCAGGCCCCTAGACTGCTGTTGGGACTATAAACAACCTATCTGGAGGGCAATTTAACTATATCTGACAAACTGAAAACTCTGGCTCATTATTTCCATGCCTAGGAAATTATCTAACAAAAATGATCTGAATAATCTTGCTGTGATGAGCCATACCATGGAATGCTATATTTCTATTCTGAGCCCAGATTCTAGGGCTGGATAGGTATTAAACTTTAGTTCTGAATTCATCATTTGCTTGCCTTAAAAAGTTGCATTATCTTGCTAAGCCTCACATTCCTCACCTGTATCGTGAGGCACCTAGAAATCAGGTAAGCAATTTGACACCATCAGGTACTGTTGTGCAGAATAAACAAATTTAGCACAGGATCCAGAATAAAGACACAATTATTAACAATTATTATTGCAATTATTATCATTATCTTCATTATCTTCTTCATTAAGGGTAATAGCAAGGAAAATGCAAAGTACAGAATATGTTCATAATACTTTCCCATTTTATATTTCAAAATGTGTACCATATTAGAAGGATGAAAATAGTACGCACTTACACAAGGCTCTGTAGAGTACACCCTGGATGTTGCAAGACACCACTCATAAGCTTTACTCCACCATCTCTCAAAGCATTGTCTGCCAAGCATAAATGTGTCAGCCTTTTATTGCTGATGAGGGCCAGAGAAAGATCCTCACAACCAGCTTCTGTGAGGCCACAGCTTTCTAAGCTGAAGGAGGAACACACATGGGAAGGAATGTGTCAATTTCCAAAGTTCATGCTTCTCCTCTCATTCACAGGTAAATTAGCTGTTGCTTACAAACCCTACAAGGTCTACTACAGAATCAGCCTCAACAAACCTACTTAAATTATGAATTCCACTGCAGCTGTATACAGGGTATGATGAGACAAAACATGGAAGGGGAGAAGAGAAGCCTAGCAAAGAATGAAAATAAGAGGTCAATCTGAAAGGAGGCTGGGTGCAGTGGCTCACATCTGTAATCCTAGCACTCTGGAAGGCAGAAATGGGAAGATGGCTTGAGGTCAGGAGTTTGAGACCAGCCTCAGTAAGAGCAAGATCCCATCTCTACCAAAAAAAAAAAAAAAAAA